>NC_071634.1:18237593-18544734 GCF_014839835.1 Dryobates pubescens | reverse complement strand
CCCTAAATGTTTGTGGCTTGTGTGTTTTGGGTTTTTTTTTCCCCACCTCTTTGGGATTAATGGGGGAGGAAAAAGCAATGAAAAGTGAATTTCAAATGTGTGGTAGAGAGCAACATCAGGCCACAGGTAGAAAAAAGACTGAAATTTGATTTGCCTGTAACTGCTTCCCTACCTCTTGGAACAAATCTCTGCATAAAGTGGAAACTGAAAATCAGAAGTACTGTAACACAACTAGAAATTCTGTCAAAAAGAGAAAATAAGGTTGAAAAATCCCGATGTGTAACCCAAAGAATATAAGTACAAGTAGGGGAAAACAATAGCTATCAGTAATTCTAAAGATAGGAAAAACATGGGACAGCAGCTTAAGCTTCTAATTCAATACCACAGCATGGAAGGTCACATGGAGTCTCACCAAATGCAATAGTAAAACATGAAAACCTGATTCTGGCCACTTAATAAAGACAACTGATATTTCCTCTTACTGTCTTTCTGTAAGAAAACAATGTTTGATGTGTTGAAACAACCCTGCAGCAATGAAGAACTAGGTGCACCACGTATCTGCAAATACTGAACCACACCTATTAACTAGAAAATGAGGTCTGGGACAACACCAATAAACCTGTATTTGGGATCATTTCCTGACTCTGTAGGTTAGGTGTTCTGAAAGGAGAGAAGCACTATATTTTAACTTACTGAAGGCAGCATTTAAGTTTCCTAAAATATGAAGGTTGAATATAACCAAATTTTTCCTGGATGTCTCAAGGAGACTGTCCTGTGTGCTACTTTTCAAGCATCACTTATGGTCAAATTAAAAAACCCATGAGCTGATGAATTGTCCTAAGCCTGAAGTTCAAAATCCCATCAGTCTGAGAGATATTTACAGTGGTATTGTTTTCGGCTTTTGCAAGTTAAGGAGGTTTGCATTATTTGGCTCCTGCTCATTGTGATGACCCACTCAGTAATTACATCTGGTGTAGTAACACCAACTGCAAATGCTTAGAGTTTGGTAAGTTTTTGTTCACAATATTGTGTGGGTTTTAATAGATAAAATGTGGCTTAATTTCCTTTATTTGAGCAGCCCTTGTTTCTTAGCTGATGGGAAAGAAAGTATTAAAACCCACCACGCAATATTGTCGCTTGCTTTTCCAAATGGGACTTACCTAACCCTACACGCCGGCTCCAGGCTCCAGCAGAGTTCCATGGTGAGCGCTGTCACCAGCGTAACGCACACTGGGGCTTCACAAGGAGCAGGAGCCGGTGGGACTGAATCTAAAAGAGAAAAGTGTCATTTAAACCAAATGTGCTGAATGCTCTCCTCAGGCTATCTGGAGCATTCAGCACGTAGATTTGAAGATTTCTGCAATCCTTAGAATCTGTCCAGGACACTGCTCCTCGGACTTTCCAACAGCCGAAAACATTAGGGCATTGTAAACATCTCTGCTGCTCAGTCATTTAACTCAGAGCTATGTTCCTGTTTCCTGAACTTGTGAAAATGTAAAGTTGAGCATGCTTTTTTAAAAGTAATTAACAGCTCCTTCAAAAGCACGGCTTGTATTAGTAGAACAGACTCGTAAGCTGTTGAAAGCTGACATCGATCAAGTCTTTCACAGGGATCCCAAGACATTCTCTGGCAATGCTGTGGCTGCAACACAACGTGGTAAAAATGCCCCTTAAAAACATGCCCTCTGCTCATGCTGGGCCTTCGGAGACATCACAGAAATTATATTCTGTTTCCAACTTCAGTCTGATGTACTTTGTCTAGTAACTCTGAGTAGTAACAGACTTCCCCTTTCCAGAAAAAGAACCAACAAATGAACAAAAAACCCAACCCACAAACCCAAAACCAAACTCAGGCAGCACCACTTGGTTGATTTGCACGCTTTTGGTTCTGTCAAACATCACAAAACACTCAGCTCATCTCTACACTCAAAATGAAATGGCACATGGCTTCCAAATCACAGAAAACACTCCAGCCTCCCTCCAAATTATGTGGCAAGCACATAGTGCTGTTTCCTCAGCTTTAAGAGAAGTGACCTGAAGGGGCCTTGAAATCAAGAGAAATTGCTATTTTGAGCACATGGATTTACTTAGTGATCAATAGTTTCTCACAGACCATAGCACCTATGCATGAATACTTCCCCAGCAGAAGTAAAAAAATATAAATCACAGCGGATCCAGCAGTGCCAGTTTAGAATTTGTACACCTCTTTCAGGAAATCTAAAACCAAGGGGAACAAAACTCTGAATAAACAAGTAAGGTGGATGTGTGGAATTGCTTTCACTCAGGATAATGAGGTATGTACCTTATGCAATATTTTCACATTCTATATGAAAAAATGCCTTTAAACACAATATTCAGGTTTTGCAGGAAGTGTAGTCCCATTTTCACAGTCTTCAAACAAAGAGACAACAGATGTTCAAACAAAGATCAATGCCATTCAGAGATCCCAGAATCCTAGCAAAGGAACTCTTGCATACAAAGCTCTGAGTGAGTCCTTTTAAGAGGCTGTATTCCTACTATGTCCTATATTTGCAGAATGGAGAGAAGATTGTAGCTATGAAAACATGATTTACTTTGTGAATCACTGATCATAGAACTGCAATTAAAGATCTCATGCTTGACATGAAAAACAAGGCAGGAACAATTGTTTGTCCCTGGAATCGCTATCTTACAACTTCCCCCAAACCCCGCCTCTTCTTTCACTGTATTCATTCAACTTAGATGCTCAGGCTTCTTCCTCCTAGCCAGGACTACGACAGGTTAAGCAGTTACACGTGTCCCTGCACACAATGGAAACTATCATTCCGTAATGAAGAATTAAAATCCAGACTCCATACTAGCTTCCTTCTCCGTTCTCTCTCAGTATCCTATGTATTTCCAGTCAATTGTTTCTCATTTTCTCAATGAGTTCAAAATCTCATTCATTTCATTTCTTGCACTGTTTAAGTTCTTGATTTTTGTTTCAGATAAACTGATTAATAATAGGTAACACCAAACATCTAATAAGAAAGTCTCTGCAAAACTTGCTTTTCACAAACTTCTCTGTTTCATTGCATGCATGTTTGTGAGAATGAGATGTGCCATATTCTAGGGGCAAATACTGTAATACAACAATATTTCGGTCAGAAAAAAGCATGCCTGGTATCCTGATGCCAGCAATCTTACCTCAAGCATGTTATAGATGATGTAGAGCTTTATGACAGACTGTCCCCTTATCAGATGATACATCATAGAGTAGTCAACATAGTGCATCATGAAGTAGCAGATGACCAATATAACTCCTTTGAGCATGTCACATACCTGAGCAGGTTGTAGCAAACGTCTATCACTGCAATACAAAGGGCAGAAAGTTCCACTAAATGACATATACCCACACAATGCAAATGCTACCAAGGCAACAGGAATTTACAGAAGCTGTTCATCAAAGATATTTTAGTGTAGTTTGTTATAGCCCCTTCCCCTGCTCCTCACTCCAACACATAAGGAACACTGCAACCCTGGCACATTTACAGATCACTGCCCTGAATGGGAGCACTGGCTCTCATCTGCCACACCCTTACTTTAATTGTATTTATTGGGTGAGAGCTCCCACTCGTTAAGCGCCTTCTGCACGCACGTCCTTGAGTTCTTCATTTACCTTTCCTCTTCAAGCCCATTCTACTGATCATTTTGTCTTCCTCAGCTACAAGAAGTACAATTTCTTTAACCAAAAGAAAGAGATGAAGCAGTCATCTTCAATTTCAGTGTAATGAACCAGATGCTGAGCAACAAGTTTAAACACAATTCCATATCTTCTGTCTCTAAGCTCACCAGCAGCAAATGATTTGACAGCAGAGCTTGAATGTGATCTTGAATGAATGCAGAAGTTCTCTATGGTTCCAAAAGTAACCCAGAAGGGGTACACAATTTCATCCTAGGAACTGCTACAGGGAAATATCTTTGCCTCAATGGCCCCATAACAGCCATGAGCATAATGAAGTTGCAAGGAAGTATTTACTTGTCCGTTTACTTAGTTCAGTATTAGTAAGATGCAAAGCATTTCAAGAGCCTTCAAATTAAATAAAAAGGCTGAGAATATAAAAATATACAGAAATAATTTCTATTACTTCAGGGAATATCAATGATTACTGCCTAAAGCCACATAGGCACTTTTATTGCAGCAGAACCCTTTTAACACTCCTGCCTAATAACATTTACAAAAGGTTCCAAGGTGTGGCTCTGAAGATGACTATGAACTACAAAGACAAGGAAACTAAACAAATGGGTTAAGACTAAAGATTTGTCACCTCCTGGTGACAATTAACTGCAAAGCTTGCAGTTATGAAACCACGTAGTTGCACTTTAAGTATTTGATCAGGCTCACACTGGTTCAATCTGTATTTGTCAAAAATCATTCACCTTTCAGAACAAGTTCAAAACCAGTTCTGGGCCCCTCAGTTTAAGAAGGACATTGAGACACCTGAACATGTCCAGAGAAGGGCAACAAGGCTGGTGAGAAGTCTCGAGCACAAGTCCTATGAGGGGAGGCTGAGGGAGCTGGAATTTAGCCTGGAGAAGAGGAGGCTCAGGGGAGGCCTTATTGCTGTCTACAACTACCTGAAGGGTGGTTGTAGCCAGGAGAGTTGGTCTCTTCTCTCAAGCAATCAGCACGAGAACAAGAAGACACAGTCTCAAGCTGTGCCAGGGGAGGTTCAGGCTGGATGTTAGGAAGAAGTTCTTTCCAGAAAGAGCAATTGGCCATTGGAATGTGCTGCCCAGGGAGGTGGTGGAGTCACCGTCTCTGGAGGTGTTCAAGAGGGGACTGGATGTGGCACTTGGTGCCATGGTCTAGTCATGAGGTCTGTGGTGACAGGTTGGACTTGATGATCTTTGAGGTCTCTTCCAACCTTGGTGATTCTGTGAAACTGCTTAATACATATAAACACAGACAGGCTGATGTGATTTCATGCTTGTCATAAAAAGTTTTCAGCCCCCATTACACATGTTGCATTTTCTGCATTCATTTTTATCAATGTATGTTTCTATTTAGTCTCTGGCAGCTGCTCAGTGCCATGTACTTTCAGAACTATCTAGATCACTAAGTAATCAGAGCTCATGATTAACAACACGTACAAATTTATCATGTTGTATTCATCCACACCATCAGTACTACAGAGTCTCAAAAAGAAAACAATCTCAAAGGAAAAAAACCCTAAGAGCCACAGTATAACAACTATCCAAAGTTAGACCAGACTACAATAGAATAGAATTAACCAGATTGGAACAGACCTTTGAGATCGAGTCAAACCTATCATCCAACACCATCTAATCAACTAAACCATGGCACCAAGCACCCCATCCAGTCTCTTCCTAAACACCTCCAGGGATGGTGACTTCACCACCTCCCTGGGCAGGACATTCCAATGGCCAATCTCTCTTTCCATGAAGAACTTCTTCCTAACATCTAGCCTAAATTGTTCAAGAATCCGGCAAGAAAATAGCAGAGTGCTGACAACACTGTCAGTACCTCATTTGGAAGTAGAGAGCCAAAAGTTTGAACTACTGTATGGCTTTAGAAACCATTAAACAGAGTTATGAGAAGCTGGAACAGCTGAGCTCATTTCAAAAGATTGTTTTTACAGTTGTGCATAAAGTGTGACAGAATACAGAGGGAAAGATTTCACATGAGAGTTAGATATGAGTGTTTCTTCTCATCAGTGAGGAAAGAAGAACGAGAGTGTCAGAACTGTCGTATGTTGTATTTCGTCATCCCAGTTATAGAACACCAGGAATCTTTCTGTAGAAATCTGTTGTGTTTCCCTTCAAAGCAATTCAGGCCTAAAAGCAATGCTGCACAAGTGAATTAAGTGTTAATACTTTCCCAGCTTTAGTGACTCTGTTCTTTTAAAACAGCACCATGTGAGCCTTTGTCCAATCTGCAGCTCTTCTATTATCCTCCTCAATTCTAGAAACAATGCTGTGTGAATTATTTCACAATTTGGCTGATTACACAGATCAATATAATTTACATTAAAGCTTTCATGTCTCATAAATCAGTGTGAGGGCACTTGTCCTTCAAGTGTACCTTAAGATACACTATTTCTGGTTTTGTTTTTTGGTCAGTTTTGTTTGTTTGGGGTTTTTTAATCTATTATTCCATTAGTATTTCTAATACTTTTGCTATAAGTCATGCTCTCCAAGATGCTCTTTTCAGAATTTTACAAATGGTTTTGTTATACTAAGCCTCCAGTTCCCACATTCAGCTATGCAGAATAGGCCATCAAGGAATCAAAGTTTTAAATTCAACTTCTGTGATTCTTAAAACAATGTATCTTAACAGTAAAAAGTAAGGCTTATCCATTCTGTTATCCACTGCACAAAATCCTCTATGGCTTTACTATTACTACTGCTGAATACACCAAGCTATTTAAACATGAGAAGATCCTTCAGTCTGCATGAATTCAGAGTGAAAATCCTCTACAGATAAACTCACTCACACTGTTAACACTAACTAGCAAATGAAGACAACACAGAAAAAACACATGCAGGGACTTCAGGATTCTACAGCATGTACTTAATTGTTCCAACTCCTCAGCCTTTGGGTGCATTTACCATTATGTGTAGTAATTGAGAGAAAATCTCCACTGAAACAAACCCTTAAGTCTCCAAATATAATTAGACAAATGCATGCTTAAGGGGACATATGAGCTCATTACTCATTTTAATGTGAGAAAGTGATATGCATGTCTTACTACTATACCTCCCTAACCCACCACAGCATGCTTATCTTTCAGCCCAGTCAATTAACAAAAGGAGAAGCATGCCAAGCTCAATGCTTATCACAGTGATTGAGACAACTGCAAGTGAAACTACAGCAAAATCTACACAGTGCACTGACTGACATCAAGCAAGTACCAGGAATCAGAAAACTGGTCTGCTACAGGAAAAAGCATCACTCTTTTTCAACACAATTCCTAAGCTCCAGGTTCAATACTGAGTTCATGGATTGTCCCCTTCCAGACATTCAGAAAATGCGAATCCAAGCCTTTCCTCTGTTTAGAAAACTATCGGATCAGTGCATGTCCTCCTCCTTCAGAAAGCTAGACCCATATAAACCCTTATAAACAGGGAAAATTAGTTGGTTCTTCCATAAAACTAAACCAGTACCCAATTAAAATACTACCAAGCATTCTGACTACCCCAACATTTGCGAACAACAATGACCTAGGTTTTTTCCCTGATTACACATGTCACAGTTGTGGGAAAAACCACTCTAGGTGTTACAAAATAAACAGTGAAACTTACCTGAAGATGCACATAAAAAGGCTACCCAGTAAAGAAAAAATTGGTGTGAAAACCAGCATTCTTCAGAATCAGTCTCCTTGGGCAAGTAAAAGTTTCAAGGAACTAGTTACCTGATTGTCATTTTCAAGGTCTACTTGAGACCATACTGGAAAGGCCATGAGCCACATCCCATGCAGTATCAAAGAGCTCTGTCTCCATCTACTGGTTGATGCACATTAGGTTCAACCATTTCCAAGGGTTATGCTCATGCTACCTAGCCACCTGTGGCTGTTTCAACTGAACTGCATCTTGGGACTTCAAAGCATCTTTCCTTCAAGTTACTAAAACTGCAAAACAGCTCAAGGTATTAGCATCTACCCAGCCAATCCCTCCTTTGTTCTGATGGATATATAATCAGAGTTACTTAATGTTAAATACAGGGTTATTAAAAATTAATCACAGTTTACTGCTATTTGGTTTTAGTACATTAAAAATCACAGGTAGCTCAAGTAACTGACTTCTGAAAAAAACCCAAACAAGAGCAGGTGTTAAATGTTTTAATTAGCCTTGCTTATTGAAGTGGTTAAACCACTTGGAACATACAACGCATCTCAGGACAAACAGACAGTCATTTAACGATAGGAATACTCTTATCACTGCAACAACCGTTTAGATGGATAGTTTAATCCTAATCATGAACTTAACCTGCATGCTTAGACACATTCCAACTCCAAACAACTATTATTTCTATAAATGTTATTTTACTTCACACTGAAAAAACCTTAATTGTTTGGTTAATAATGCACTGAGGAAGTGCTTTAGCATTGAGGTTACAAGTTTGAGCGAGCATTTTTTACAGCAAACCTTTTGCAGACATGCTATTTATTCAATATTAGCACTCTGAAACACACAACCACTGAGGTTTCTATTAATTACTAACATATTTCAGTTACTGAAATGGTGGTTTAATTAAAGTTTAGATGAGGTATCTTTTCTCTCTCCACTTTTACATCACAGACTTGTATAGAAACAAGCTGTGGGACTTTGGTTTACATGCAGGTATTTCATCTTGATCAAAGTCTTCATCCTGCAACGTATGCTTCATTAATGAACCGTGGTATAAGTTTCTTATCTTATATGAAGCGCTGGCATGAATGATTACATTAACACATAAGGGGATATTTTCCTCTTAGCACACCAAGAAAGACATGAGAGAAAACGACCCAAATGTAAGTACTTTTCCATACAGTAACACATGAAAAAATTTTGAAAATGCACAAAGTGATCTAATGGAAATATTTTCCTAGAATTATGCTCAAACTGGGAATTAAGTTTGGCTTTTGGAAGAAAAGAATTCAATCAAATTTAACATACAGTTTGAGACTTTAAAAAGAGACAATTTACAGTAGACAGGACCAAACTGTTGTAAAACTCAGACAAAATTGTCATAGAAGTGTGTCCCAAGTAAGACTCCTAAGATACAGAGAACTGAGCTTGCCAAGATTAGATGGCATTTCATTTCTCAAACAATAAAAAGCCTCTACATGCACATGACAAAGCACGAGACCATGCTAAGAATGAAACAAAACCAACCTTGCTGCTAGGCCTCGATGAGAGCTGTCTCAAAATAAATAAAAAAAATGAAGTTTCAAATAAGTGACAACTGGAATTTCACTTTCATTAAGCTTTTAATAACAGAATCAACTATAACTCAAGTCAGTAAATGAACATATGCTGAAGTGCTGTATTTTATAACACAGAACATCAGCTTCAAGCCTAATACTAAGACACCTGGCAAAGAAATTTCAGAACTCAGCAAAATTTAAAGTTTACAAAAACACCTGCTTGAAGTACACACAAAAATATAGTTATGTGAAAAAGCTTAAGGCACCATGTAATAAGTACAGCAGGGGCTATAGTTTTTCCAAGATACCTTATTTTAAATTGGGTTGAACCGGTCCAAAGGCAATCTATATAAAAAAAATGTTTTACATCTAAGATCACATCCTGTTTCCACACCGATGCATAAACATAACTGAATTTACTCCATCTGTTGGTTATTATTAAATGTTGGTTTCTCCTTTGAAGCACGTTGGTTAATTTAGCTGTACTATTCATCTGCAATCAGTATTTTTACTGATTGCACGTAGATGTGTAAATTTGGCTGACAGCACAGAAGGAAAAAGAAAACTCAGGATTTACTCACCAAGGAGGAATCCCTGTGACACCACATTCCATCCTATAAAGGAAGTGAAAGTGCTCTTCCCTTCGGTCTGATTTACAAGAAAGAAAGAAAGAGAAGGTTGTAATGTTGCTACACTATGCACTGTTATGGAAAGGAGATCGGAGTGGTTACTACAGAGACTACTGAATGCACCTGCCTGCCTTTGGTTGGTAGAAAGCCACATGGTTTGGTGGACAGCTACACTGCTTTCACAGTGAATTTAACAGAAGAAGTTTATGTACTTAACAGCTATAGCCCTTAGCAAAAAAAAAATGAGGCCTAGGAGTAAGCGTGCAACAGAGGTTCAAATGTCTATAATCACCTGATAATATGAGCAATATCTAAATTCATTCATTTCATAGACAGACTTACAGAAAAACACAGAACGTGTCTAATCTGTAGGTATTTCCACACGGAAGAAATGTGGAGATCTAGCCAATCAGTCTTCACAGAGAAGAAAATTGAAAAATACGCTTCTGTATTTGCTTGAGAAAAATAAAATTTGGAGGAAAAGTGTCTCATTTTCTGCTTGCCTTGTGGAAAATCAGTAAAATGCCTTTAAGCACAGTTAAACTGAGTCCCATCAGAGTTTCACTAACATGCACTTTTAGCTGTCATGTTATGGTGTTTTTCAAATGGTACAGAAGCTTGTCTATATTCCCACAAGAGCTTTTACTGGTGTTCAATATATTTTCAACAAAAGCCAAAAACTTAGCTCTATGAAAATGCTTTTAAGAAAAAAGGATAGACACCAGTTTGCCCAGAATCTCTGGGTCTAAGGTGGTATTAAAAAAAAAAAAACAGGGAAAAAAAGAGTGTCTTGAGTTTTCAGGCGACTGCACCTTTCAACTACAGGTACAGTTAGTGTTAGAAACCTATCATCAAGGACCTTAATTCTGAAGAAAACTCCTAAAGCTCCATTTCTCTCTCTGCCTTAGATCTGCTGTTCCAGCAAGGATGTGCTTTTTATGTTGTCAAGTAATATTTTAATAGAATGAGAGTAGCTGACAAGATTCAAAGACAGTAATTTAGGAATCTTTTTTCCATGACTTGGCATAAAATACATCAGAGCCAGTTTTTGTTGTTGCAATTTCAGGTGTAATTCAATTCTGTGAAGAGTTTGTTACTTTTTTTAAGAGCACTCTGCTATTTACAGAACAGAGCAGTAATGAAGTGGTACCTGCCAAAACCACCATGATCTGATGATTCAGCCTCTGCCAGTTTGGCCACAGCAATTTAACCAGCAATTCAGTTTACCCAATGACAGAATCTTGGATTCTTCTGACTGAAGTTTTCAAAGTTTTAGAGTCTCTCTCTCTGAAGTAGTTATGCTAACACCAATATAGCTCTGACAAACACACAGAACTAAATTTATTCAAAAGAAAGAGCAAGTGATGAGGAATGATGACTTAGCAATCAAACTGAAGGACATAACACTGTCTAGGCTGAAAGAGGAAACAAATTTAAGATCCATTACTCTGTTCCCTTTCAGAGCCCTTTAAAATGATGTATTATAACATGTGGAAGAGGCTATGAAGCACTCCCCCTACACACAAATTCAGACAGGAATCAGCCCATCTTACACAGAATGTGGTTTTGTTAAAGAAATAATAGGTAAGAGAATATTTTTCTACACTGAGAAGAGGAGAGAGTTATGTGGAAATAAATGAAGAGTAAACTGGAAGGGAGACAGAACACTCATTGTTCAATCACTTCACTGAGGTGTTCAGAAAAAAGTCAAGATGAAGGGAGGAGCACTTTTATTTACTACACAGAATGGAATATGATGTGTCAGGTTCAAAAAACAACTAGTCATGTCTTAAGAGACACTTGACATTTGTGAGAAAGAGCAAGCTAAAAGATAAACAGCCACCTGCTTTGTAAGTACCTTTAATCATCACAGATGTTGTATTTATTGAACTCTTATTTTGTTACAAACACATAAAAAACAGATTTCCTGAGCTACAGGATAACACCACATCTTTTCTGACATATCAAATCAGCATAACCACAAAAACCACCAATAAAACCCCCAAAAGTGGAAAAAAAGAGAAGCATTTACATCTGAAAGCATTCCATTACATCCTATAAACATTACTATTTTAAAGTTGGTGACTTTTTACTGACAGGTTCACAATTAATGAGTTACACAAAGCCTCAAGTAAATAATCTCCAAACCCATTTGAGGAAACCGACAAAAGAAACTGCTTCAGGAGATGTTACAAAACCAAAGCCTTCCTCACTCATGACAATCTCATTTTCACTGCATCTCACATGAGAACACTTTAAAGTTAACACAGAGCTGAGCAGATTAAACCAGATTCTACCCTGCCTCACACACGAAAAACACTATCAAGCAAGCCAAGACCAAGTATTGCAGGTGCATGTGCATATACACATACACACACGAGCACGTATGACATTTTCAGTACCAGTTTCTTTAGTATATTGAGCAATACCCCAATTTACCTGAATTTTAGTATTTCAGCAATAGCATCCCTACAGGTATTTACAAATAGGTACATCATTTGACTTGTCACCAAGCTAAAACTAAAGGGCTGGCACATTTGTTTTTCAGACAGCTAGGAAAGCTGCTCACACAATGGAAGCCTGAGATTCGGCTCAATGTTAACAGCAGGTATTACAGAGTGCCACCTGCTGACTATGTTAAGCATCACCAAGGTCCAAACACTTCCACGTAAGACTACACTTTTATTATTATGCAACTAGACTAGCATTTGCTCTAATGAGAGCATGCTGTCTCAGCTACACATCTAAAAGCACACCACATATAAAAGACTATTAATAATGCAAATGCAAGCAACTCAACCTAAAAGTCAGGAAGTACCATAAATCAGCTTGGAGTTTGGGGAAATCCACAATTTACACCCTGCAGTCCTTATTTCTTCAAGGAAAAGATACATCAGTACAAATACTCCTTTTTATTTAGGCTAAACTTAAGCCTTAAAACAAATAATAAAAAACCCCATCAACTTTACTGTGGAGCAGCACCTTTTACAAAGGAAGTCAATTCTATCCAACTTTTGACTCCTATACCAGCAAGGCAAACCAAAAATCCCATGTGTTTACAACTTCTTAGTGTTGATCTGAACAAAAAAGCAAGGGACTAAGACATAAATCTGTTAATATTACTCAAGATTACTTAGTCCTATCCAATCAATATTCTTTGAAGTAAAGAAAACAACACATTTTATACACAGAATCTCTGGGCAAAGTTTACTGTGGAAATTGGGAAAATTTTGTTTCAATATCAAAGAGTCTATCAAAAGACAAGAGCCAAGTCATTAACTCAAGTCTAAGAAATCCTAAACCACTGTTCTAATAGATGTTAGTTAAAAGAATAGAACTATAGCATAAGGTTACATCCCTGTCCTTTACTAACCTGAATATGTCTAAGTGATGTTGTTATCAAACTGTGGTACCTGAAGTACACAACGGTGACAGCCAGTGAGTGGTAGGAAAGCTTAAAGGTCCCACACACACCTTTGCTTTGACTAGTTTAGACCAGAACTAGTATTTTACAGTGGAGGAAGTCATCAGAGGTTCAAACATCATCGAAAGGTTGTAAAATTAAGCATGTGTATAAACAGAGAAAGGTGATTTAAGGGGAGCAACACCTTTCTCTGGAATCAACTTACCGTAAGCCATAGCAAGGCAACGTGATGAACCGGAACATTGCCAGAAAAACTCTCAAGGGAAGCAGGGTGAATATGTACAGAAAAGCATCCAGGCACAAAAAGATTCCAAAAAACATCAACTACATTGCAAAAAGAAAACAGAACTATGTTAGTTATCTATAAAGAGTTACAAAACATTTCTAAAGAATTATTTTATGAAAATAAAATTTACTTAAGACTAATTGACCAAACAAGCACAATGCTCTCACACTTTCAATCAGCTGAACTGTAGGAAAAATAACATGCTATTCACTTGGAAGACTATTCAGCAAAAATTTTGCACCATCAGGTCCAAGCAGAAAAGGCTTTTGCAGATTTCCATGGCTCACTTAACTCAATACTGAAAAGATGAATTGCACTTGAATACTACTGCAGCTCATTTCCCAGTGGTGACTTTCCTCTAAGGCTACAGGAGTTAATGTTTTTAACCTTAGAAAAACAACGGAGCAGTACATCTGCACAGCTATTGTCTGCGCACCTCCTTTTTAAGATGCACTTTTTGATTTTTGTTAACTTTGGTAGTTTTTTACTGCGTAGCTGATTACAGCCGTGGTGGCTCTGCTTCCAAGAACACACACCCTTTCCATACAAAGAAGAATATAATCCAGGAAACTTCCAGTTGCCCTCAGTTGAAATGTTTCATATCCTTAATTTACAGAAACAGTTAAATTTCATTATAGCTGCAAAACAAGCAATTCTATAGTAAAACTAGACCTAAACTCTGCAACTATAAAGTTCTTATATACTAGATCCTCCCCACATGGCATTCCTGGGACTCTAGCCACTATGTTTCCAACCAACTAGAAACTACTGTTTTTTCCTGCAAGGACAATCACTTAAAGAGGGAACCTTAACTAGCTCCACAAATAAGACTTGCAACATCTAAGCAAGCCTAGGTATCTACAACAAATAAGCATTTACATGTGAAAGTTGTCTGCACTGCTGATGGGAAAGGAGGAGCTGGTTTGGGGGGGAAGGGGAGTAAAACAAGGCACAAGTAAATTACTTTTATCTCCCACGATCATTTGTTCCCACATGCTGAAAGTTTTATTGGAAAAACATGGTGATGAGCTTCCATAATTGTTACTGTGGTTTGGAGATGGCATGTTATAGTCTACATAATTACAATGGAAATGATGTAGAACTGATGTATTTTTCGACTGAGACTCTACCATAATTCAACAAATCCAAGTGCCAGGTGCTGCACTTTGGCCACAACAACCCCATGCAGAGCTACAGGCTAATTGGAATATTCTACCACAAACTGGAATGGATATAGTGATGGTGTGAAGACATCACCCATGGAGATGTTAAAAATGCAACTGCCTGTGTTCCTGAGCAACTTGCTGTAGGTGACATGGCTTTAAGCATGGGCTTGCATTCATCCTGTGACCTTCTGCAGTTAACTGACTGGGAATTGAGTTTTGTAAAAGTAGGTCCCATCATGAAGCAAAGATGAATGTAATGATACTGAAGAAGGAACCCACGTGCTGCTGACAAAGCAAATCTACTCTCCCTCCCTCCTCTACTCCTCCTTCATCTTTATAGCCCTACCTCAAGCTACACAGCTACCCTTCTGCCCTTGGGTGGACTCTGGATTTTCAAGCATTATTGCCTGAGCAGCTCAGCTGACTACCCTAGCAAAGGACAAACAGAGCAAGGAAAGTGAAGTACTCACTGCCAAATTACGAGCTGATTTAACTCTTAAGATGGCCCAACAAGTACCACAGCCCATGCAAAACTGGCAGTATGCATAAGGCAGGAGAAGAAAGTGGAAGGAACAGTGAAAGAAGACTCTTCCTTCAATTTAAGTTATAGCTAAATTGGTTGAGCCCTAGAAGTTTTAAGTAATATTGCTAAAATTCTCAGTGTTTGTCATTATGCTGCAACCTGGCCAAACCTTCCCCATCATCTTTGAGCATCTTCCTGCAGCTTCTCAAATCAAAATGGTTAAGACATAATAAAACTCTCTGCTACATTACCACATTGGAACTGGCTCACTGCAGGGCCAGAACGCTACCTAAGCTGCTGACATATGGGAGGTGGCAGGAATGCCTCAGGAAGAGGCACAGCACTGGGACAGGTGAGGAAGATGAATCAAACAGTGGCAAGAAGCAAAACAGAAGGCTATGAAAATTAAGTAAAAAATCTTAAACAGAAACTCATCCATCACTGTATTTTTGGAGCACTGAAATCTTCCCACCCTCAAAACATTTTAGATGAGAAAACTCTTTACAGCATTTTTTAAAATGTAAAATTACATTTAGCTATACAAAGTTTTCTTTTGCTTGACTGTTCCTTTAAGGGTCAGTGACATCTTTGTATTCATTTGTCATCATCTGGACATGACAGTCCTGTTGTTCTCCGCTATCAATGAGTTAACAGCAGCAACAAGCAGATACAAGCAGAAAAAGCCCAAAATGTGCTGAAGTTACTAACACTGCAAATTCATCTCTAGACGTTTCAATCCTTTTAGTAGCAAAAGTGTGTGGCAAAACAACTTTAAATACTTCAATGCAGCAGATTTAATCTCTGAATGAAAATAGATCCTGAAGTGTACTTCACCTTCTCCAGTTCTTTGGGTATCCGCATGCAGGTGTACACTCTCTCTCTCCGCTCAGTGTATTTCGCCTCATTGTGTTCAAGGAAGTAACCTCTCGTTAGCTCCGCACTGATGAATCTCAGCAGTGACAAATCTACATTCAGAACACAGTAAGTGGAAGACACTTCAGGCATCACCTCCAAAGAGTGAGAAAACTGCTACACTTTTGTTACTTGCTACATGTCTCATTTACACCACATCCAAGGCAAAAGGATTCTGCTGATTACAACCAGAACGTCAAGTAACTTAGTATGGAAGGAGCTGTATGAGAAGCGAGTCCTGTGCTCCTCCAGTCGCCTGTTGCCTCCCAACAAACAAAACAGGCTACTTCTCCCAGTCAATCATTTTCATCAGACTTCTCAAAAACATTACTTGAAGCAGCTACACTGCAATATGCTGAGTGGATCTGATCTTTAATGTACTGACAGCCCTCCTAAATTTACTGAGCTCTATTTCAGACTTCTTAAAAGTTACTTTCTCTCTCAGCAACACTAGCAGCTTGTCCTATATAGAACAACTTTCGGTAAGATCAAAATGTTCATGGGCACACAATCCCAACTGATTCAATGCACAAACATTACAAGCATGATGGTAAGACCATAGTCTTTCAAGACCAAAAAGCTATCAAGTGTGCACAGGTATTCTGCATTTTAATGGCTGCAGGTAACTAAGTCAAAGGCTGTCTGACCTATGCTTACTCAGTTCATATGGCTTCTAAAAAAGACTTTGTGCAGAGAAGTGACACAAAAGGAAATTAAATGTGAAATTATGAAAATTCAGGCTGTCAGCACAAGGAGCTTGAGCTTAAGCTTAAGCTTCAGCACTCACTGATGAGGACTAACATCACCACCTCCTGGTAATGCTTCCACCGTGACAGAACACAACACCACAATGGCATTCAACATTTCTGGTTACTACTGGCATTCAAAACCAGAAACTCTCAGTGTTCACACAACATCCAAAAGACGGAAAACATTTATCTAGACAAATGGGTGAAAAGGTACAGAGCATTAGCTAAAGTTTTAGTGACTACTGGAGAGCAGGAGAGGGTGGATCATGCACGGCACAGTATTCCATATTTCTGGGGGGAGAAGAGGAGGATGCATAACACATCCTTAGTAAAACTGCTGTTAGCAGAAGAATACACATATAGATACTGCGTGTGAAGAGCTCACCCAGAACACGTGGTGGAGCTTCAATATTCATGACATTGAACATGCAGACCATTAGCTGCAAGAGCAGCCTGAAAATTACAAAGCGTTTAAAAGCAAAGAGATCAGCTCAAACAGAAGTCAGGGTGTGCTTACAACCTACACCACACCTTGGGTGGGGGGCAAGTGTACTGAGTGTGATCAGAACTTGTGAGGATTACAAATGGGCCTTTGGAAGTTTGTGGTGGTACACCCACATTCTGTGGGTGTCTGGCACCGTGATTTACCACTGTGATGATACTGTTTACAGCTAAATAATTCACTGGCTGCTGGTTCATTATGTATTGGTAATAAATCATGCAAATCATGATTTGCTTTGAACTAGGTGAACTGAATAGTTTCCCCTTGTAAAAGCTTGTTTGGATAGTGATTTTGATGACTTAGATATTACTGATCCACTTCTAAGTAGGCCAAAGCATGAAAAATGAAAACAGCATGTAGTTTAATGAGTAGTAAAACCCTAATATTTACATGTGAAGTTTCAATCAAAGTTCATCCCAGTGAAGAAAGGCAGAAGCTCATACCACTAAATCATTGTTCAGATTCCTTGCAAACGTCTTTTCTGAAGTCTTCCTTCCTTATCACTTGTAACCTTTTTAGCTTTCCCACTTATATATCAATTTAGAAGTTAAAAGGATATAGCTTTTAAGGATATAATCTTAGGTATAAACACAAATTAACTACTCTGTTAACTGCCCAGGTGCATCTCCTTCCATCTCTGATAACTGACCTTCTCTAAGTTAAGGATAATGCATCTGAACAAGCAAAGTTCCCTGCAAAGTAAATATACATACATGGGCAACCACCACTGAGTACTTACAGGTCCCTTGATTCTAACTAATGAGCTGTCTGTTCCCACTCCTCACCTCAAACAAACTGGTTCCCAGGCCTACTGTTGAAAAACAAGTAATTTTAAGTTTCCTCTACCTGGCTAGAATTTCATGCCCTAGATGTTGAGAGAGTGAGTGACTGAGTCCAGAACGACTGCAATCTCTCCAGTGACAGGGGATGCAATGAAGACAGCCAGCTGCTCAGCCACCTCTTTTCTGAGCGCTTACTGCCACCCAGCATCAGCCCTAGCTCTGTGCCACCTGTGAAAAACATCAGTGGCAAACACTGATGGAAAAACACAGTAAGCAAAACATCAGGATGATACACCAAGGAAGGACAGAGTAATAAAACATTTGGAAAACAGCTTAATTCTGGTACCAAAGCATCATGTTCTTTTAAAAATATGTAAACACTTTAATTCCTACTTCAGGTTCCTTCCCTGCTTCAGGTTTCTCTGCTTTGCAGTCAGAAAGTTTTAGAGTGTTGCCTAAGTATCCAGATAGCATACTTTTAATGCTTAAAGTATTTTCATGTATCTCAGGACAGGAAAGCACAAGCATCTTCGGAGCATAAAAGGCCACTAATTGTTTAAGAGAAAAAAATAACCATTTACCTAAGCTATACTTCAGTGCATAGCTATGCAACGGATAACCATTAACCAGAAACAGGGAGGAAAATTTGTGCCAAAGTGAAAGGCACTGCATGTCAGTAATTTCTGTTGTTATATAATCTGAACTTTAATCCTAAATGCAACAATTCCAGGCACTAACTTCACTCTCACCAGTCCTAAAAGTACACTTCCTCCATAAACACTCAAAATCAATCAATCAAGACTAAAACCACATAATTTCATTTTTCCTTAAGAGTTTTTCTCCTCTGAACTTCTCTGTATAGTACTGGCCCTCTTTTACCACTGTGAAAATCACTACCATCTACTTGGTATTTAACACATTGCCAAGCAGCCTGTTCTTTTCACGTTTCCTTGTCCTGAAGGGTATGAAGAGTGCCAATAATTTTTAACTACTTTTTAATTTAAAAATCAATTGCTTGAATAGTTAGGAATTTGCTCTCACAGCGATAACAATTTCCTTACTTTAATTGTTCTGCTGTCCTTTAGGCACATCCGTACATATCCAAAACATTATTTTATTCCAGAACAAGGCAATTCGTAGCACTACAATCGAGCTAATTCCTTAAAGCCACACAAATTACATCAACACCACAGAACTGTAGTCAAGGATGCTGCAATTCCTATGACATAAGGCATGTCAGAAACTAAGACAGCACCTGTCAGACTCTGATGGAAAGCATTCAATTGCTGGCAGACTGATTAAGTTAAATCCTCATTCTTATTTCTTAAGACCTGTGGTATCACATTCAAGCCAACACTGAGGCAGAACGCCCGGAAATTTGACCAACACTTTGACCACTATCCAGATTTTCAGTGAGCCACTCAAGAATATGGTGCTAATAAAGTTATTTATAACCTTGCCAAAATTAAATCGACCCTGCCACACAGAGTGACCATTTTTACAAGGGAATTAAAAAAAAAAAAAAAAAGGCAGGGGTGCTTTCGAAAATTGTAGGTACCTGAAATAACCAGCTCAAGTGTAAATGTAAACGTAGCTGCAGACTGATAGCAAAGGACACGGCATTTCCCCCTTTTTTCCCCTACAAAATCCTCAGCTAGACAACTACATATAGTTTAAAAGACTTCAAATAATCTGCATACAACTTCAAGGCTCCAACAGCACCGTTACTTCCCACAGCAGAAGCAAAGCACTGCTACATGTGTGCGACAAGAAGTTAGGGCAGAGAAGCGTTTCTCGTTCTACACCCATGAGGTTCCGGCCGGCGGGGCTCAGCAGCCCAGCTCTGTGCCGCTCTGCCAGAAGCCGCTTGTGCGACACGCTCGCTGCAGTCACTCCTTAGCAGGTGTCACCCCTAACACCCTGACTTAATTTCACCGCACTCCAGCGGACGACGTCCGTGTAGTTTCCAACCTCCCGACGATTCCCTGCCAACGCGCTGCGTGCTGGGGCGCTGGGACCGCACTGCCCCGGCTACCCTCGCGGAACACGCTGGCGGGGAACGCGGGGACACAGGCAGTATCGCTGCGGGGCTTATTTCACTGACACAGGCGGGCGAAGGCGGAGTAGCCGGCAGAGAAGCTCCCGCCAGCCCGGCCCCGCTACCGAGACGGCTGAACGCTGCCGCTCCGCAGGCCCGCGACATCCCGGCGCACTTTTCGAAGTCGCTGACCGAAGTTTGCACAGGCAAACGGCCGCGACGGCCTCGGTCCCGCCTCAGGCGCCCACCTCTGCCCCGGCCCCTTCGGCGGGACAGGCCGGGCTGCGCACTGGCGACGCGCCCCGGAGGCGCCGCCCGTCCCGGGCCACAC
The DNA here is from genome assembly GCF_014839835.1 of Dryobates pubescens. Lineage (NCBI taxonomy): Eukaryota > Metazoa > Chordata > Aves > Piciformes > Picidae > Dryobates > Dryobates pubescens. The sequence goes on along the minus strand of NC_071634.1, from coordinate 18,524,504 downwards.
CGCCACGGGCCTCGCGGTCTTCCGTGGGGGACCAATACAGTGCGGGGGCCCTCGCTGCCCTCCACCCATCCCAGCCGGCGGAAGAAGGCCTCTGGCCCCACCGCCGCTCCTCACCCGAGAGGCTCCGCTTCTTCTTCCTGCCCCGGTCGCTCTCGTAGAAGCCCAGTGTCTCCGTTCGCTGCTGCGGAGACGGCTGCCCCGGGCCGGCGGCAGGCGGTCGCGGATCGCCGCTCCCCCAGAGAGTTTTCGGCTCCCCTCGGCCGCTCTCCTGCTGCTCCGGAACACCGCCGCGCCGCCCTTCCCCGCCGCTGCCCGGCGCGGCGGCAGAGGCAGCGGCGTCGGCAACGCCGGCCATGTTCGCCGCCAGCAGCAGCAGCGCCGCCCGCCCCGTTCCGCGCCCGCCACCCCCGGGCCGCGCGACGCGCCCTTGCCGGTGACTCATCACAGCGCGACACAGCTGCGACCGGGCCACCGCGCGAGGGCTCGGCGCGCGGGGCGGGGGCGAGGGCGGCGCGACGCCATCTTGGCTTTAACTGCTTAGCGGCCAGCAGGCCCCGGCTCCAGGCCCGGCTCCTCTCGGCGCCTCGCTGCGCCCGGCCGCGGAGCGTGCCGATTCGTACGCATGGCTGGGCACACGGACAGACGCTCATGTACGAAACGTGCGCGACGGTCCCGCTTTCGCTGGACGCGGGGGCGGGGGCACGAGCTCCGAACAGCTGCTAACGATGTGACTGGTCTGGCCTGTGCCGTGCAAATAAAGACCTGGTTCAAAAACACATCGTGGGAGGTGAATGATTAACGCCAAAGCCAACAGGGTTTCAGTGAACTGCATAGCACTCTAGACCGGGCACTTGAGGTCACGGCCTCCTGCTCCTCGGGTCTGTGTAGAATCAGAATCGTTCCAGTTAGAGAAAGCCTAAGCTTGTCGAATCCAGCCAGTATCTAATTACCCAGGCTGGTGCTAAACCACCTCCCTTTGCACCGCATCCCTGCCTTACCAGAAATGCTGAGGGAAGGGCATTCAGCTCTTCCCACAAGAGGCCTGTGGCAGGAGTCATGTTGCCAAGCTCACCTGTGGGCAGGATGGGTGCTGTGGTAGCCACCTGGCTCCCAGGCAGCATGTCCAGCCCTCGAGGGGCCCACGAAGCTGTGCAAGTGCTGCCACCCTGAGAAACCAGCTCCGAGATCCTGTGGCTCATCAAGTGCTGGGGCTGGAAATGCTGGGAGTTACTGGCAGCGATGTCTTGTCAAAGGCCATGCTGATGAAAAATAATTGTTCCTGTCTCTAAATGCATATAATCTATAGAAGAGTAAATGTGAATATAAGATGAAAGGAGCTCAAGGTAATAGCAAAACACCTTTTTTTTTTTTATTACAGGGGGAACTCACATGGGCATGTGGACAAAATACCTGGCCTGAATTTCAAGTACGAGATCTCCTTTACATTCAGTTCTCATGTTCTTATCATACATTCAGAGGCTGGATTCAGCTTAATATTTGGACACTTGTCCTGGAAAACAAAGAGTGCTTTATTCTCCTTTGGAATGCAATAGTAGTCTTCACCTCTAACTCCAGGTTAATTGTGCAGTTGTCTTAAAGAGCATTGCAGGCTTTGTTTAGGCTAGAGGTGGTTCTAAATGCCTAAATCCAAGCCTTGATCTTTTCATGCATTGGAGTGCTTTTTACACATACTTGTAATGTGTAAAAGTATCATGCATAGAGCTGACAGTAATAGTTACTATACAGTTTGCACTTCTCCCATCATTTCTCTATAGACATAAAAAGCAATTGGAAAAAAATAAAACACAAACCAAAGAGCTAAAACATTCCCTCAGCTGGAGTGCATTTGTAGTCCATTCAAAGGTATATGACACTCTGAGAGACATTCTGCTTTTCTTCCAACTGTGTGTAAAAGCTACATCCATCTACAAAATCCATTGCATGGTATTTAAGGACAACAAATCCACACAAACTTCTTGTCAGTTTTACCCAGATGAAAATGCCTGCAGTGTCAAGCACCATCAGACAACCAGCTACATTCTTCTTTCTTCAGGCCCACTGGGAAGCTATCTAATGAATTGCCAGCACCAGCTGTGACAGCACATACATTTTCTTTTCAGGGGCTGACCCAAGATAACCTTGCTTAGCTTACAAGATCTTCCAGCTTTCTGCTGAAGGCATGATAATGGTATGACTGCAATATGGTTCAGCTAAGAATTTGCTCATATTTCTGAATCATACTTTTTGAATACATTTTGAATGTACTTCAAAAGTACATTGAGCAGCTACCCTCAAATTTCTGCCCCCAAAGTCTTTTTGTCAGTTTTGTGGTGGTGTTTTTTTTCTGTACACTACATCCAGTTTGTAACCTATCATTGGGCAGAGCATTAACGTGTTCTTTTCGCATGCAAAGAGGTGTGCATTTCACCTATTACCATGTGATATTTTGGCATGACAGCCACTCCTAGAAGATCAACCCAAGTGCAGCAAAATCCAGTCTTCAGATAGTCCTTGAACTGGCCAACTCAGAAAGGACAAGTGTAGTCAGAAACACTGGCAGCGTTGATATGGGAAGTAGTGGTTCTTTACACCGGCTGCTGTTGGGAGTTATCTGGGACCATCTGCTGCCTGGTCACGAGAAGCTGCATTTTGCTGTTTTCCACAGCTTATCTGCTGGGAGGCATGCTATGGCAGGACTCTGCAGTGGGTCAGAATCCACTTTGCAGTTTCACAACCCTTCACCAATCTATTTCCTGAAGCAATTTTCTTGGAACAAGACACAGCTCTCTCTATGTTACCACAGCTGCAGTTTCACCTTTCCCCCCCGCCCCCTCAAGAAATAGTTACCAGGTGGCAGGGAGGAAAGGGACTATTGTTTCAAAACAATGACTGTCTCCAAGAAGAAAAAGCACTTTCATTCATACAACAGCAAAAACTATTAGGATAGTCATGCAGTGAATACAAACTGGGAACTGAGAGTTATTTGAATTTTATTAGAGATGTCAGCACTGCTGATCTTTGGGGATTTGTGTAAGCTACTTCATTTTTTGCCTTACGTTTTCACACATATATTAGAGTAATGTTTATCTACCTAGAATATATCTTGCACGATCATCAGAGGGATTTGCTAATTTGGTATCAGGAAAATTTATTCTGGCACTGCCAAGTGGTAAAACTTTCATGGTGTCCAGCTCAGTTGTGCTTGAATCCCTGAATATTCTCTGCTGCAACTACAGAGTCTCCTAGTGAGGACAGTCTTTTCCCAAAGAACATCTTTACATGGTTTAGTTTGAGTATCCTGCAAGAATGATACCGTGTTACTGTCTTCAATGTGATTTTTCAATCATTCTTCATCTTTTAAAATGTCACCATGAGTGCACCTTCTCTGAGGAGGCAAGTCAGCAAAAGTCATGATGTAGGCAAAGAGCATTAATGCTGATTTTTTTCCCCCCAGCAAAATATTTTCAGGCCTTTTGGTAATATAAATAAGTTATTTTGTATAGGGTTTGTGTGTTAGTTCCTCAGTCCACTTAGTATGTGGGTGCATACTCATTCTTCTGCTAAAGGCAATGCATCTCTTAGCAACAACCAATATTAACAAACTTAGTTCTCAGACTTTCAGAATCACAGCTGTCATATATTTGCAAGATATTAAAGTATTGGTTGGAAGTGTAATCTAATTTTGTCTCAGTCAGTTCTGTTTGGTAGCTGAAGTTAAAAATATCTGTGTACGCCCACAGGAGAAAAACCATGTAAAGATTCTTTCCTCCATTTTATGTTCAACATCTAAGCAGCACATGATTTTTTGCATGGGATAATCTCCTGCTAAGATACTGTTTCATAGACACTAGCACCCTACGTGTTTCACTTAGATTTTTTTTTTCTCACCTCAGTACATAATTTACCTGCTAGAGTTTGCCATGGTTTTTTCCTGAGTGGCAGGCTCACTAAATATTAGGTTGACTCCTAGGTAAGCTAAGGACATTAGTCAACATCAATATGTCCTTGAATAATGCAAGTACAAACCGTGTTGCACAATACTACAGACCTGAAAGTCGGGTTTGACTTCTCCCTGGTACGTTTCCATGACTTGTTTGCTTTGGGTACTGTGCCATACAGCACAGCTGCTGCTGCACAGTTCAAATCAATGGCACTTTCCAGTCACCAATTTTCCAACTTACCATCTTGGGTATTATTGAAGGAAAGAATTCCATTGAGATACTTTTCTGTGGCATCTTAGCCTTGGACTGTAGTTCAAAGAGGACTGAAAGGTAAGAGGTACAGAAGTTTGGGTCAGTATGACAGGTTTTGAAAAACATGCTCACCTTATCTTAAAAATAAATGTCATAATATTACTTTTGTGAAGACTTTAGGAGTTCCCTAGCGTAACACTTATGTAGCTCCTTCCCTGCCAGGTATCTTGAATGTTTTTATCAAGGCTATACTTTTTCTGTGACTATCAGTGACAGCTTTTTCCTGCACATGGTCTGATCTCCATTTCTCACTGTCAAGATTTCTTTAGGACTTAACATCTCGAGCTAAATGCCACAACTAGTAGTTATGCTGCTGCCTCTATTGGAACACAAATAGTTGAACCTGACACCTATTACTTAAGAAAAGCAGCAAATGGTCTTTTCAACATCAACACAACTGAAGCCAGTGATGTGGGGCATTTCCCTACAAGGTTCACATATTTGAAAGTAAAGTAGCAGAAAGACTCTTTAATTCTTTAGATTCTTTAATCCCAAAGTGCTGGAAGAAAGGTTTTGTACTTTCTTTTTTCCTCTTCTGATTCTTTTCTTGTTACATATCTGTAGCTATACTATATAACATTTAAAGATAGCTCTATACATGACAAGATAGTTTTAAGTGTTACAAAATAAGAGTGCAGCTGCCTTTGACTCCATCCTCAGCTGCTTCCTCGGCAGAGATAAGCCAGGCATGAGGTGTGAGTGGAACAGGTGGGAGGAAATTGGTGGAGAAAATGCAGATAGAAAAATGGTTATGAGAGCTCCTGAAAGTCATAAACTGAGAAAAGAGCACCTGTGTGTATTGGGTTTGTATGGCAAGGTCTTGGTAGTGGGGGTGTGAGGGAGCTACAGGGTGAGGCTTCTGTGAGAAGCTGCTAGAAGCTTCCACAGTGTCCAATAGAGCCTGTAGAGAGGAGTGAGAATATGAAACAGCTCTGCAGACACCAAGGTCAGTGAAAGAAGGGGATGAGGTGATCCAGATGCCAGAGCAGAGATTCCCCTGCAGCTCATGGTGAAAACATTCAAGAAGTTCATGGAGGACTGTCTCCAGTGGGACAGGAGTTGCAGAAACAAGGTGTGAACTTACAGAGAAATTTTGGGCACCTGGCATCCTGCCGTGGGCAACACACCACACTGGAGACCTAAACAGGAGTTCCTTGTACCTAAGAATAAAATTCTCATTCTCAGACAGGGAGTAGCTGGTGTTTTGATCAGGTGTCAGAAAGTAAGTTACCTTTAAAAATTGGATTTGTAATGCATGTTTGTCAGGTATTTCTTCATATTTTTCAGGCCCAAAGAAGAGTTCTCAGTCATGTCAAACTCAAGCAGAGATGGAAATCTGTTGTAAGAACCAGTATCTATCAGAGTTGCTGTAAACAGTCCCACTGATTTCAAAAAGTTGAAAATCTCAGCTCTGAAAGAGCATTTCTATGATGATATATACATACATATACGCTTTGTGCCTAAAAATAGATTGGGAGATCTTGAGAGAGGATCTTCTGGAAAGCATCATGTGTTAGATTTAACCCTAAGGGTAAGTACTTCTCTGATTTCATGCAGTAAAAATGTGTCTTCAAAAATGTTGAATGTAGGAACAACTGAATGAGCTAAGAGGTTCTGTGGCTTCTAGTTTAGATTCCTCTTTCTGAAAATCATGGCTCTTTTTGTAGCTGTAGTTGCACATGAGAAAACAAGAGTGCTAGCATATGTGGAAATGTATTGCTTATGAGTGTACAACTAATGCTCCGAGACCAAACCTTCAGTCACAGTAGGTCAAAATAAAGTCATGAGTTATAGGAAGCTTCAAAGAGATGTTTCACTCTTTCATTTGTTATTTGCTACTTAAACAATGCTGGAACAGATACAGATTACCTAACCCACTGTGAAGTACAATGAATTACCTTATGCAGATCTGCTTTCCATTAACACAGATGTTGGGTTTACATGCACAAACACATGCCGATGTTTATTTACACAGACATGACAACTGAATAGTGAAACCCAGCTCAGCTTCAGGAGCTAAGTGCTGTTTTGACATTAAAAAATGTTCTAAAATCACTCTGCCTCATTCAAGTAGGGGTTAAATGCTACACTTCAAAATAATTTTCACGCCTTGAGAATGGTTTTTGCTTTAGATATTGGTTTTCTTATTAACTCTTCTAATCTACTTGGTAAAATATGACAGCAGAAATTGGATCAGATTCAAGTCTGACTTACTAGACTGTAATGCCAACACAGTCAGCATGATCTTTTATATGTTAGTGTGCAGATGCAGATCTTGTATGTATTCACAAACTGTGTCTAGCAATATATCCAATTGCTTATCTATAGCAAACCTACAGCATCAAGGGGGTTATTTATGCCATGCACTGAAGACCCTCTATAGTAGCATGATGAGGTAAGAATGTGAATTGGACATCAAAATGTCACATCCCCCTCTCCCTTTTTTTTTTTTGGTTTAAGTTTTTTATTTTGAAGCAAGCAATTTTAATTTGGCAGGCTGTGTAGAAATCCAATTACCATTTGGCACTCCATGAGGATTGCTCTACCTTGATGAGTAACAAGATGCACCAGAAAGTGTTTGGGATTGCTCTTTCAGCCCTGGCAGATCATAAAATAAGGTACTTCCACTTCAAAAGCTTCATATTCCTGCAAAATCTCCCTACCTGCCCTACATGTGCATCAGCTAGTGGGGTGTTCATGAAACATGGCTTTCCTTTCCATTCTAAAATTACTGTTGTTGTGAGATCCTGGAACTTACAAGTTATATGCACCAAAGCCACATGAAGAGTTGACAGAACTCAGAGAGGGACATCAAGAGCAAAAGCTGAGATTCCATCTCTCAGCCACTAAATTCACATTTGGAATATCAGAAGATAGGCATTAGGGAACCATTGGCTGCTTAAAAAAAGCCAGCAATCCAATTGAAACAATATGAATTAAGATTCCTCTTAGGTAAATCTTAAACACATTTTCAAACAGGCAGATGACTAAGAAGATGTCCTGGAGCTGATGTCTCTTTACACTCTTACATTTGAAATACGTCAGCATTTCTGTTAGCAGCATTTCCTGAGGAGTACTAGAGTAGCTTCTAACTCAGCCTTAAAAATCTATGCCTCTTTACAGCCTAATGGCTTTTTTTGCCCCTCCTAAAAACCTTGCCCAGGTATGCACCGATGTGCTTGCTTAGAGCACCTGCACACAGAAATGCATGTTCACATCACCAAGTACTGCGTGCTAGAGAGATGTTTACAAGCAAGAACCACCCCAGGTAAGCAACTACCCAACCAGCTTGCAGAAAGATGACTCCCTGCATACAGATTATTTTTGTGGGCATTACACAGCTGCTAAGTTACGATAACTTGATCCAAAGTCTGACTCTGGAGTTATTTTAGTGACCAGGATGTGCTATTTTGGTTCTGTATTATAAATCCCTGTAATAAAATTGCTGACAGAACCTTTATCACGGCATTGCTAGCAGATCATTTATGATCATTATGATCTGCTAACAGATCACTTACTCATTCAAGCCAGGAATATAGGCTTGATACATAAATTTAGTAATTGCAGCCCTGCCCAGTGAGGACGACCCCTTTTCAACTGACTGGAAATTAAATGACTCATTCTCTCCTTTCCCCAGCCAGCACACTCAGTTCCCTCCCAATACTTTTTTATTTTACAATCAATAATGCGTCTCCTCTTTCCTTAAGTGAGATTATTTGAAATGAAATCAGGAGAGCTGTCTGTTAAAACAAGAACAGTTCAGTGTCTGAACATTGCCTGAATGCAGAACTATCATTTTAATTGCAAGCAGCACACTATGGCAATATACAAAGCACACCTTGTTTAATAGAAATGTCACACTTCCAGTAAGAAGGTTGAATTCTATGTCCCAATGTGTCTGCAGAGCACAAGCATATATTTATATAGGAGTTCATGATGTGCATAAGCAAGAGTAATAAAGCAATACCTGAGAATTCATAAAGATAATCATGGTCACAGAAATTCTGTATCTTCCCACTCACAAGAAGTTCCTGGCTTCTGATGCAGTGCATTAAGATTGCTTATGGTGCAACTGACCTTTTCGTACTGTGTGTTTTTCCTACAGTGTGTCTCCATGGCAGATCTTGTTCATCCTCCTCAGCTGTGTTTGGCTCATGTCCTCAGTGGCCAGATTTTAAAAACTTTTCCTGAACATTATTGTTGACCTTTTAGAACTCCAGCCCAGCTTGAGTGGGGTCTAAGGGCTGGCTGAATCAGCTGCATGATCAGCATCATGGACTTGATAATCTTAGAGGTCTTTTCCAGCCTTAATGATTCTATGGTGTCCTGAAGGCACACCCAGGAACTGGGTGTTTCACTCTGGGTAATAACTGGTGTCCTAGGAGAGAGGGACACCCTCCCTTTTGTCTGCAGTGACTGCTCACTGTGATGCTAAAAACTCCTGTTACAGGGAGTTAAGGAATAGACCTGAGCCAGCCCTTTCAGTGCAGCAAGGCCTGATTTCTGTGGGCTTTCAAAGAAATAGCTGAGCAGGTAATTCAGCACTGAGAAAGTGAGAACACTTACCCAGTTAGAGGCGGCTGGCGATGACAAGTAGTTTTGCAAGGGAGCCACTGCTATTTACAGTTTTAGATTCATGCTCAGTAGTGTCGTGTTAGGCACAGGATTAAAAACTGTGATTTAAAATCAGGAGTGGGTTAACAACTGAATTTCTTTTGTGAGAAATGGATTTCCAGGTTGGGAACAGCGCTAACACTTAGGCAGTTTTCCCTAAGTGTAGCTATTCATTTTAATTTGCATAAAGAACATGGATATCTAAGTCTCCAATTACTTTAAAAGCAGTATTTCAACTGATACAGTGAAGTAATTAGTTAAATGTGGAAATGATATTACATAGTGGAGAGCTTGCTTTGCCAGGGATCAATTTGTTGACGTCTGAATCCAACTGGAAATGAAATGCTCAGAACAAAAAGTAGACTTTTTCAGTAAAGAGCCATCTCATCTATTTGGACAAATGAAAAGGATGCCTGCTTCTCAGCCAGAGGGGCTAAGTACAGGATTTCTCTGCAGTAGAAGACTTACAAATGACCATTTAAAACATGAGGAAAAGAGGTCTGATTTCATCATGGGGATGATGTGCTTTGTTTTTTTCCAGCAGAATCCTTATTTCTGTAACATTTGTTTCCCCTAGCTATTACATCCCACCTTTGAATAGAACCATGATGCTTGATTCAGCAGCATCTGTTAGTATCTTTGAAATCCTCAAAGGATTTACATCAGGAAATGTAATCTCAAAGGAAACACATCAGGAGGGCAAATACTGTAGCTTTGATTTACACCTGTTTTTCCTTTGCTTGATGGTAACAGTCATTTATGTACTGTCATATAAATTACCAGCATTACCCCTACAAATAAAGCACAACAAGGTTTTGTTCTGAGTTTTCCTGTCTAGACTGGAGGTTATAATAACAACAAATCAAGTACCAGGGCATCTAATTTTGCCTGGGTTTATGCTCCCACCTGATCTCAGTTGCTTTTTTGCATCAGCAGGCAGAAAGGGAAGCTTGCATCTGGGCCTCTAAGCTGTTCTTAATTAGTAAGTTATGGATTTATGCCTTTTTAAAAGAGAAAAACTGGCAGGGTGGTCACTTCTGTGACGAACAAATTCCACTGAGCCTGAATAGATACTAGGTATGAGTATTTTGGAAGCCTTAGTGATGTATCCTGCAAGGCCTGCATACCTCTAACAATGATACAAACCAGCAACCTATGTTGACTTGAAATTATTAACACCTTCACTAATAACACAAAACTTTGTGAACTCTGGAAACAATCAGCAGTTGAAGATACTTTAAACTCTAGAGACTTGCCCCATCCAGGTTAACAAAGAACAACTGCAAGGCAAAACCAAAAAGCTCCCCAAAACACTCGAGTACAGCTAGTTGTATTGACAGACAGAGTCTGCCCACTGCTTGCCGAGATTGCTGTGAGAGGTGTCAAAGTGTTTCTGGGTATTTGGAGCAGGGTAAAAATATGCTCTGAGTAGTCCAGAATCTTACCTGTGGCTTGGCTCTTGCAGATTCTAGGGAGCAATGAGCAGATGGGACAAGTTATGGGAGATGGCCAGGGTACTCCAAGGCCACATGCCTCTGTGGTAGCACCTCAGGGACCTTCAGATCCATTCACTGCTCTTACTGACACAGCCGGGCTTTTATTTACGAGTGTTCTCTTGATTTTTAAGATGCATCTTTCATTTCAGTACCATTTTTCTTTTTAATTAGAACTTTATCAGATCTATATAGTTGCCAGCAAAGAGTTCTTGCCAGCAGCTGAATGATCACACTGTGCTGTAATTCTGATGTGGATATAAATCGTTTGCACTTGCCTGCTTGCGAGTACAATACCTCTTTGAAAGACTCACTACGAAGAAAATTGAAATCTGGAAATCTGTAGGGAAATGTAAAACAAAAAGGTGACTTTGCTTCTGTAAAATATTTAATGTGTTTGGCACCAAAGGTAAAACGTTTTTTGGCACTGCTAAACTCAATGTTTGTAGTATAGCATCACGCTGAAGTTAGCTAATGTGCGGAAGCCTCAAGTACAACGCATCAGGAATCCTTTGTTCTGTGCTGCCACCTTGTGGCTGTAAGTGGGACCTGCTGGTGCAAAAGAGAAACTCGAGAGCTTTAAATAGGACCTGGTGAGGGCTTTACATTGAAATGCTTTCTGTTCTCACACAGCCAGTCCACACGGGAAAAACAAGGAGCTCTGCATGCATCCTTCATTCTGCACCTTATAGATATAAAGTTGACATGCAAGTTTCCCTCTTAACACCTGCCCCGGGGGTTCCTTCCATCACTGACTAAACAAGGCTATGCTTTTGCTGGATGTGCTACACCTTGGAAGAACAGAGAAGCTTCTGCCTGTGCTGTTTCCGTAAGAGCCTCAGCTTGCAGTGGAAAAGCTGGCCTGTGCCTGACTTAGTGTAGATGCTGGCTTTACTAAACTAAAGAGAATCACATAGGGCTGCTTTTTCGGCTGTGGGTCTTTGTGACTAATTCAGTCACCAAAGAGGGCAACCTTTGGAGGTCCCTTCCAACCCCTAACATCCTGTGAAAAGAAAATGAGAACAAATAAAATATAATCTCTCTTCAGTAAAAAAATAGTCTGTATTAAAGCTCACAAAGATATCTGTTAGCTTTCAGGCATTACTTGCAGCAACAACATCTGCCTCAGTATGAAAATAAAGAGCTGAACAAAACCTGTTCCTTCTGCCTCTCCCCTGCATCTAATATTTTCATGTCCTCAGTCAAATAGGTAACTCAGTCCTCGCTTCTGTGTTTTCACAGTTGTGCTAATCCAGCATTCTCTGGGCTGCCTTTTGCTTTTCCCCAAGATACATTACCTACTGCATATTATCCTCTCTTCCTTCCCACCGTATTTCTGACACATTGCATACCCCATGTGCTAAATGATTCCATTGTTGTAAATAATTGTTAACAGATTAATGCTAGACATAGTATAATGCTACTTCTACAGCAATTTTTCAAGCCTGTGAACACAGGCTGGCCTTGTCTGGACTGGTTTTGACTGCCACAGTGCTTTATCCTCTTCACTGTAAGCAGGATCCTGTGGCAAGCATCTGAAAACCTAATTCTTCAAAGACAGGAAAATACCATGCATGAAGCAATAAAAACCAGTGAGCTTCGCTGTGAGTGCCCCTAGCTGCTCATTTGCACACCCCCAGCTAGCCAGTAATGTCCTGCTGGATAAGATGTTTTTACATGTTATCTCCAATTTGCATTAGATTAGACACCAGAGCTAGTACTTGACATCTTTACATGGTCCAATGTGTTTTGCTAGGGATATGCTCACTGGTTATTAACTGGATGAAACCTGGTATTAGCTTGGCTTTGTTTAATTTCTGATGTTATTTACTCTGTGATAACTGACTAGCCACGGCTAACACCGTGAATTGCTTGCCCTGTAATGACCAGATATTCCATTACATTATGTAAATTATTTGCATAGTGATTATGATTTAATGTTATTGGTAATTAGAATTATTTGCTTGCTGGTAATGCTGTATAAATGATCTGTCATTACTCACAGGGCACACCTTACCAAGAGTTCTAATGAGAAAAGCTGCAATTTAATGTCACTAAACAATCAGTCTCCTCTGAGCTGTACGTTTACATCATGGGGAACTGCTTTCTGTATTTATCGATCATTCATTGATCATTATTGTGAAGCCCTGGGGCTCTGTAAGGGTTTTTATTCACTGATAGATGATATCACCAGATTTTGTCACAGTAATTTAAATACATAGCTGCTAAAGTTTGCTTGTCAGATTTTCACACTTTGCAGTTTTAAATCACATCAGAAGTTCCTCCTCTTAAAGAGGGGAGATCCATAGTCCACACCCTTCACAATCATACCCACAGAGCACATCCATGCCAAAGGAAAATTAAAAAAGGCAAAGGCCAGTGAGACTCCAGCCAGCAGTCTTTCTGTAGCCCCAGACATGGGGCTTAGCTCCAGCAGCTTCTCTATCAGCCAGTGATCCCTCCCCTAGCAGAGAAGGGGAACCAGGAAAAGGAGAGAAGATCCAGAGGTTGAGATGAAGGTGGATTTAATGAAACAGCCAAATTAATACCAATGTTGCCACAAGAGGAAAAATTTATACTCAGCCCAGCGAAAGTGCAGCAGTCATGATACCCACGAAGGAAGTCCTCAAGAGCCCTGTCCACACTGCACTGTTTGTATACGGAAAACAAGGCAGAACCGGTAACAGCAGACCTTCCAAGATAGAAATTAGAGCTTAAGGACCCCAAACACAATGCTAAGACGCAGAAAAGCAGGATTTAGGGCACGCTCTAGAACCTTGCGCCTCCATCCATCCCTGCAGGCCATGAACAGGTATTTCAAGATCATATGAGAAGTCTGATGCAGACTTCCACCTACCCATAGTCAGTGCAGAACCTGAATGCTTTGTTTCTCAGGCTCTGAAGCGCCTTAAAACCAGACCTGATTAACTAGTGTAGAGTAAGTGTTCCCAAATGAGAGACATTTTGAAATGAGACTCATGCCTAGTCAAGAGCCTTTTCTGTGACTTAACCTGCGAGGCAGTCAGTGCAAGTACTTTTTCTGAGTGTCTGAAGGAACTAGAACTAGATACAAAGAACGATACACTTGTCACAACACTTTCCGTAATTTCTGTGGCATAAAAACTGTTTACCTATATGGTGATTCAAATTGCAGTGCCCGCTTATCATGCCAAAAGATTTGAATAGTCTGAAAGAAATATTTGTGCTGAAAAGCTTTATTTAGAATCAAAAGGAAAACAGCTGAGACCTACTGAACCACAAAATGTATGCAAAGAAGATCAATGTGAAGAAAACATCTCATTTAATATTGTACTGGGGGAAAAACAGACTTGTTATTTTTAATGTTGAGCCTCTGTCTGCAAGATTGTGAACTCTCTTGGCTTTGCCTTGGCAGGTTAAACAAAAAGAGTACTCGTGAGAAATGGCTAACAGAGGAACACGAATTTCATACTTCAAAAAGGTTAACTGACGATTGATCAGTGCAAATGAATACAGAATATGAATGACCTTGATGAGGTTTTCCCGTGGATTCTCTGTGCTTCATGCAATCTAAACTATGACAGTCCAGTAAAAGATTTGGAAGACAAGTGTCTGTGCACTCTGATTGAATAACAACAAAAAGAAAGGGTTACATAGATTTCAAAGTATTTAGTGGCATGCCCTTTGCACCACTCTGTACTCTTCCTACAGTATCTACTGACAGAATTAAGCAGGAGTTGTGCATACAGCAATATATTGGAAACATCAAATGTATAAGGAAAAAAGGTAAATAAAAATACATACAGACCCAGTCACAGCTGGCAAAAGATTCTCTTGATGCAATGTGGATTCTCCCGAGCTGCAGTCCTTGGGAGCTTGGATGCAGCATGGAGCTGGCCTCACCACGTGGTCACAGCAAGAGCAGGCAGCAACCTCCGGGGCAGGGCACAAAAGAGAACTCCGCAAATGCCTCCCCTTAAATAGGCTTGGTGGACAGGAAGGGGGAGTGGAGCAGACTTTGACCCCAGGACCCCTCCCCCTGGGAGTGTTGGGGGGTGGGGGGGGGTGGGGGGGGGGTGGGGTGGGTGTCACCTCTCTCTGCCCAGCTGGGGGCTAAGTTCTTTTCAGCCCACTCCCCCACTGCCTCCTGGGCTGGGTGTTACCTGACACACGCCCACAGATTTACCTAGCACAAAATAGGGAAATAAGAAAATACTGACCAGGTTACTGCAGAAGAGTTACTGAATTCCCCCAAACACATTAAAAAGCCCCTTGCAGGTCACAGGTGTGTGTGACCTCTCTTAGCACTCTAATTCTGAGCAATACTGACTAAACTTTGCTTGGCCTTCAGCTGAGCAGTAAAATAAGGTAGCATACACTGGAACCTCAGTGCCTCCCTAATCCACAGCGGAGGCATTAATCACTGCGTCTCTGCCTCGGCAGTGAGGCAGTTTGCAGTCCTTCTGTGTACTTGATTTATGAACAGCTGATGGCCATTGAACTGCAGAAATCCACCCAGCAGGGTTTTGTACTTCCTTTTGCTCTGAGAACAAATGTTACAGAACACTGACATCACGTTCCATCTAACATATACAAGCTTTATTTTGTAAGCTGTTTCATTGTAGCCTTTCGCCTGATTTTCATGTCTTGCTCCTTCCTCTGTCATCAAATGCATTCCTGACTTCAGACCCCCAGCTCAAGAGTAGGATCAGCACACTTCTATCTGCAAACACTATCCAGATGGGCTCCTGTCATAGAATAATAGAATGCTTTGGGTTGGAAGGGACCTTTAAAAGTCATCTAGTCCAGCCCCCTTGCAGTGACCAGGGACTGATTCCTCTAGATTAGGTTGCTCAGAGCCCTGTCCAACCTGATCTTGAATGTTTCCAGGGATGTGGTTTCTATCATCTCCATGGGTAACATCTTCCAATGTTTCACCACCCTGGTTAAAAATTTGTCTCGGCTGAGCAAGAAACAGCATCATTCTCCAGCCTGTTTTCCCTCATCTCAGCAGGTATCTTCTGTCCCATCACTGTCATGTGAAATTTGGAACGTTGAGATTTGATGGAGATTCTTTGGGGCATAAATCACCATGGTGGCCAAACTCTGCTTCACTTCAGTTGCTTTTGAAGGAAAAGAAAGGTGACTAGATTAACATTTTGGTCTTTTGCAGATGCCTAAGAGGTCGCATACTTAGCTTAAACGACTATTTAGAAGCCTCTTCAGGCTCACCCTTACAAAGGAGGTGTGAATTTTGAGTCCACAAGCGTCAGACTCCAGTCTCACCAGTGTGTGGAGAGAAGTGGCTCCCTGCAGGCACCTACCTGCGGTGACACAGCCGCTGCAGAAACACTCAGGCTCGCTGTGTGGGGTTTGTGCTGTCCTCTGCCCCCCAGGGAAATGCTGCCCAGTTCCGATGGAATATCTGTGTCCTCTGTTTCTCGAGGTTGTCTCCTTCCTTAGGCCCCCTCTGTGCTCCAGTCTGCAACTTGTAAAAGCATCCAGATTCCTACTGATCACTAGGACACTGCTTTGTAACCTCCACCATTGCCTATCACAAAGCACTCTTTGTTGGTTAATGGTAGAAAATAATGGATCAATTTAAAGCATCTCAAATTCTGAAGAGTGCATTTAAAAAAAAAAAAAAAAAGGAAAGAAAAAAAGAGATAAATCCAGCTGCAAGAAAAGCTCGGTTTTTTTAGTGCTTCCTCTCACCTCTCTTGGGATGTATCCACAAATATTTGAAGGGTGGCTTAAAGGTAGCATTGCTGAGCAGGTCGAAGGGTGTATATTGAGGCATAGTGGGATGAAATCAGGCAATAAAACAAAGCAGGTAAGTAGCCTTTCATCATGGAACTGTTTCAAATATTCATAAATGCAATAGCATTTGCAAACATTTTTGGAGAAGGATTCCTACTAGCGAGGTCTGCCAGGTATGGTCAGGGAAGGAGGAAGGGGGGGGCTGAACAGCAGCACCCTTGGCCATGGCCACCACAGTGCTGGCTCCCATGCAGTCCTCTGCCACCCTGAATTGGATTGAGCTGTGTGCCATGGTGGGGGCATCATTCCCCAAGAAATCTGCTGGAGCCCTGATCCATGTAAAGTTGAACTGAAGAGCTATTATGAGGCTTCACCTCACACTAGTGAAATACCCCCGAGGGTAGAACCAGCAACAGGACTTGGCCCAGATGTCTCCATGAAGCACTTGGCACAGAGCCCAGGTGGCTCTAAGGGAGCCTGTCGCTGCTTCCATGGGCACCATGCCAGCGGCAGGGAGGGCAGGGGAGGAGGAGAAGCACCGCACAATGACCCTGGCAGGCAGGGTGGGCAACGCTCGGCTCACGAGCAGGGACACAAAGCAGATTGCGGATGCCAGGGTACATTAATTATGTACAGGCTCTATCCACCCGGAGTGATGAGAACAAATTACTGGCCCATTTCTAACGAGAGAGAGTTGCAGAGAAAGTACTGAGAGCAGAGAGCAGTCAGGTGGTGGGGCTGCACAGCCGGGTGGTGCTGGTTTGCTTTTCCTCTTCTGGTTTGCTGTTATTTGTTCGTAAAGAGCTTGCGTTCTCATCCTGGTTTTGGGTTTTGTTTTGTTTTTAATAAGTGAAAATCGAAGAGGAGATCGCTGGCAGCAGCAAACAGCTCCAGCATCAGCCACGCGATGGCGCTCTCAGCACAGGAGCGAGCAGGATTTGCTTTGTGCGGCTGAAAACTGAATCCTTTTACTCTCACCCTTTTCTAATTTTTATCTTTCGCTAATGTAATGCAGATTGCTTTTATACATTATTTATGGAGCCCAGAACTGGTATAGGGAATGCTGTCACTCATTTTAATGATTTAGATATGTTTTTTATTATTATTATACTGTATAGACTTTGGAAAACCTTCATTTGGATCCCATTTAGAATACAGGAAGTTGCCCAAAGCTTGGATGTGAGCCTTAATTTACTGAAATCCTTGCAAGGCTGAGAATATTTACTGCTGGCATTTATTGCTCCTGTGAGAGTCAGAGCGTGGGTGAGTGGGGGTGGGGGAGAAAGAGGGGGAAGGAAAGACAATTGTAACTTCAGCCAAAAAAGCAGAGAACATATGCTGGAGTCCTGCTCGGCTGTGTGAGCACAGCAGCAGGGTAATCTGCCTCTGAGCCGCTCTGCTGGGATGAGGAGGTGCCTTACTGCCATGGAGATTCAGGACAAACCCAACAGGACTTGTCCTTTGGGGAGCTGAGTCTGCTTTTCTAAAGCCTCTCTTTATATAAATGGGTTTTCACGAGCAGTTAGGACACTTGGGTTGATCATATAATTGTAGAATCATCTTGGTTGGAACAGATCTTTTAGGTCATCAAATCTAGCAGTTAGCCCAGCACTGCCAATACACCACTAAACCACATCCCTCAGCACTGTATCTAAGATCCAGGAATGGTGACTCCGCCACTTCCCTGGGTAGCCTGTTCCAGTGCTTGACAACCCTTCTAGTAAAGACATGTTTCCTAATGTCCAACCAAAACCTCTCCTGCCACAACTTCAGGCTGTTCACTCTTGTCACTTGTTACTTGGGAGCACAGACCTCCACTTCACTACAATCACTGTTCAGGTAGTTATAGAGAGTAATAAGGTCTCCCCTAATCCCCCTTTTCTCCAGACAAACCAACTCCAGTTCCCTTGGCTGCTGCAGCAGAAGTGCCTTTAAACTTCCCACTGTGCTCTGCAGGTGAAGACTGTGGATTTTAGCTGTGCAAAGTTGCAGTGGTTCCATGACAGCCCAAGGGAAACCAAACTCAGAACCCTCTGGCTGGAGCAAGGGGATTGCTGTGAACCCACCACCGTGCTGGAGCTGCAGAAGGTGACCCAGCAGCCAGCAGTAATGGAAGAAGGAAAAGATTTCTTCTTTGTCTTCCTCCTTTCAGTTACTTTGTACCTGCACAATAATAATCTACAGACGTTGGTTGCTAACACTTGTAGAGAAAAATATTCCTAGGACAGGGGCAGCCTTTGCTCAGCTACGAGTGGATTTCCTCAGTCTCCAGCCTTGTGGAGAATCAGAGTTCTACATTTCAGGGAAAAGAACAAGTGTCTCAGGAATTCCCACAGTGGGTTTTAAAGCAATGCAGAGCCAAATACTTAAAATAATTTGTTTAGGTACTTGCTGTTTGTTGGTCTGTTCCTCCAGCCCATTTTCATTCAGCTGCTTTACCTACCTTTCAGCCAGCCTCTCTGGTGGCTTGTTTGTCCTGTGCAGTGACAGTAGAAATGGCTATCCAGCAGCTGGCAGGAGAATGAAGAGAGGGACCATGCCAGCCATTGCCCCTGTTGTGAAAAGAAAACCCACAACAGTGGTGAAATTTTGATAAGTCTATGTTGAAAATTCCTCAGAAACCTCTGTATTATGGGCCCGAGGCTTCTTAAATGGAAGCACTGCGCAGTGAGTCTCTAAAGCGAGGCAATGCTTTCTGAGGAGCAGTTTCATGCAGGAGGTTGCCTATCCACATGAATATCCACATGTTTGTTACCATTGTTACTGGAACAGCTAGAGAACATGACTGAAACAGCAAGTACCTGAAGTTGGAAGATCCATGTCCGTGATGCACTGTCTGGATGCTTAGAGTAGAATTATAATCATAGCACTATATTGTCTCCTGCATAAACAGTTAACATCTCTCCAGTAAAGACCTTCTGAAAGACATGTAGACAGTTCAGCTATAGATTGTCTGCTCCTGGAATGTGGAAAGCTGAAATGAGGAGAAGGGGGTTGCAATTGCTTGCAAAGCTGGAAGGTTACTGACCTCTTTGTCTTTCATTGCGTGAATGGGAGGGCACCCATCCTGAGTTAACTGCTGGCTAGTTGTTCCTTTGAACACTAAGATGTCGTTTCACATTAATTTAAAGGGCTCCACTGCAAAACAGGGCAGCACAGTTTCATTCCTAATAATCCTGTACCAATTTCAATTTTCAGAAGGTAAGCATTGGAGTAGATAAGGAGAATGTGGAAATTTGATCATTAGAGCTGTTTAGAATGAGTTGGACAAATATCTGTCAGGGATGCTGTAGGTATAGTTGATTCTCCCTTGAGGCAGAAGAATAGATGATGTGACCTATTTACTCTGTTCTCTAGAACTCGTGTGATACTAGCTGTGGATGCCTCAATGCAGAAAATATTCTGTGTCAAAATACAGAAAAAGGCCAACTGTGTTGAAATGGAATTCAACTTAACCTGAAGCTAAAGAAGAAATCTGCAGGAATCATGTAAAAATCAAAAATCATCCCCAAAATCAAAGGTAAATAATATCCACATTTCCAAAGGAAGGTGAAATTTTAAGAAACCATATAGACAATAGCATGAGAGAAGCTCAGTAATGGCATCCAAGGGACCTCAGCTCTGCTGTATGACCACATTACCAAATAAAATTATTCCTTTGAGGGACATTTTTGTTTCTAGTTTCAGATTCAAATGTTTGCCTAAAAATAGAAATGATCTCCTTTTTTCTTTTTCTTTTTGTGTCCTCATAGTGTTCCCGTTAAGAGCGTAGCCAGCAGCTCCTTTCATTAAGAGAAGGCTGTGATCTCAGCTGCAGGAAGAACAATGGACCCATGCTGTTCCTCTCAACATGCCCCTGTGGATATGGGCTGCTTCTGCTCTGCTTTGTCATCAGAATCTGCCTGCACACCAGCACCACAAGCCTCAAAGCAGCCAGGGAAGAGCAGGCTCAGACTGGATTTCTGGGTAGCTCCATCACTTGGTGCAGGCTGGGTATGTGCTGATGGTGTTTGCAGGTTGGCTGCAGGAGGACCGGGCTGCTGTTTTCATTGCTTTTGCCATGCTGATGCCATTGTCTGACTGGCGGCCTGCAGAACGCAGCTTTCCTAGAAAGGTACTCATCCTACATCTCATACCACACACTACCAAGGTGGCTGGAACTGATGAGCAGCCTGATTTTGTGTACTGTGGGCATTAGGACCTCAACTGTAACCACCTATCTCCATACATACACCTTCAGGCTGCCAGGTCAGGAGTACAGCAGGCTGCAGCTTGCTCTTACTCAAGCAGATGCAGCATCATGCTGAGACTTCACTTCCATGTAGGAGAAAGCAACCATTTGGAAAGACAAGCTACCTGCACTCTCCATGAGATGTTCTGCAGAAGAACTTCTACAAGTAACAATGTTAAAGGGGAGAAATGGTCATTGACCCTAAACCAGTGTCTTGAAGTGCAGAACACGGACCTCTGTAGCTTTAACTAATTGAAGAGCATACAGAATCAGCTATTTTACTAAGATGACATAATCAAAGGAACAAAGTACTACTTTTATTCAGGATACCCTTTAGAATTAAATCCCAAACACACTGGTGTGGTTGGGTTATAAGACCCTAAAAATGTATACAGCTGTTTTGTACTTTCCCTGTTGACAAGGTGGTTATATGTGGCAAGGCTTTTTTGCTTGAATCGATGAAGATACTGATTGCTTCATGGATATGCTGAAGACGTACCAGGACCCTTGAGGTGACACTGTTTTTTTTCAGGATATCAAATGCTAGAAAGACATTATCTTTGTTGGCTCCATTTGATGAATTCTTGCAGGTGGGATTCTGTCTAATGTGTAACAAGCAGTATCCAGTGACCTGATTATTTATCTTGTCAAATGGAGTCCCTGGACATAACTATCAAGCTGCCATTGACAGTGGGCTATAAGCAACACTGTATTAAACTGTCCAGCTGTGATGTGAGGACCACAGCAGTTACTAACTTGGGAAGCATAACGCATAGTGCTGAGGATCTTTGAATGATGTGAGAGCCCTTATAGCAGGACCTGCTGCCTCAGTCACCTTCCTGAGGGTGTCCCATTCCCAAGTTTGCTCTGGAAGGCCATGCTTGGATCAGTCTGAGTGCAGGCTAAGGGAATATGCCCACAATTGAAGGGCTTTTATTCTTAATATTTTCATCAGCTACATCATTAGCTGATATGATCAGCTAATGAAATTTTTAGACCTTGCCCACCAACAGCCTTCATTAGACAGCAATTGTGGTGCCACTGCAACTGCACGGACCTCCTACTGGTGCTTCATTTTCTCTGATAAAGCTTTGCAATATGCTGCTGAGCTGAGGTGACAGTGGCAAGAGGAGACCTTTCAGTCATCCATGCCAGCTTCAGCCAATGATACCTGTGACAAAAATGTACTGTGGGCTCTTGTCATGCCCAGCCTACCTCCCACCACTGAACCCTGTCATGTCCAGCAGACTTGGCTGGTGAAGAGCAGCTCCAGAGGAAGATCTCTGATGTAGCTCCACTCGAGTTAACTGAACTATTGACCCAACTCTCTTTGGATCCTGTATGATTATAATTAGGTAAAACAATAATTATGAACTTAATTGCAGCTTATTTGTATAAAGTACAGCTTGTGCATGAGTTTTCAATTAATTTAGCTACATGGAGAGTTGAGAGGCTGTTATTTTAAGATTGTTCTGGACAAAGAACAGATGCTGAATTTCTTTGAATGATCAGTTTAAATTTAGCACGAATTAACAGATTTGCTTTATTAATGCTCAGAACACTCCTCCTCTTTTTAAAGGATGAAAGCTGCAAGTTTGGGACGGTGAGCTCACTTTTTTTTTTGGTACATAATTGAAATGGTGAATCTCTGCTCTAAGACCCAGAGCGGTTTCCCTAAACTGTAGGGTTGTGACTGTGGCCTCTACACCAGAGTGGAGAAACGGATCGCTTTGGGGTGAGGTGGGGGAAGCAAGCCTTTTCCAAAGAGATCCTCAAAGGTAAGACTTTTAATGAAAGATTTGCTCTGAACTGACCCAATGTGGGGTGTTCCTGCAGCTGTGCCTCTCCCCTTCTCCATCCTGCTTCCTCAGACAGGCAGTCTTAAGAGCAGGAGGAGCTGCATATCCCTCTAGTGCCACACTTCATCCCTGTGTTACCTCCACAGACTGCTTTCTTCTGTCCTGTGAGTACTCTGTTCATCTTAAACTTGTGTATGATCCCAGGCTATGGAACTACAGTGCATTGCAGACACGAGACCCAGCTTTGAGAGGTCCTCTATGTTTGCAGAAAATCTAAGCAGCCACAAATGCTGCATATCAACACCTATCAGAGTCCATGATTCCTGGCATTCATCATGTGAATTAATTGGCTGTGTGAAATCTGAGAATTATACAGGTTCACTGCTAGAACTAAGTCACAATTAGTGCCAAGTGCTTTTACCACTAAAAAAGCCCCATGGATTAGGCCTTTCAGAATAAAGAAAACCTGCTTCTGAACTTTTTGCCACAGTTGGATACTCAGTCATAGAATAGTCTACATACTGCCAGTACATTTACAATGTAAACGCTTTCTTTTCAAGGTCAAGGTTTTAAAGCACTAGACTGCTATTGAAACTGCAGGGGCAGAGCCTGAACAATTCCACTGGTTTTCTAAAAATAAGGAGCTTTATAGCTAAACTGCAGGATATATTTTAAAAGACAGAGTCTCAACATTTTTCTTTTTACTACTAGTTGTATCCCATCTCTGCCAATTTTTACTGCTTTACACAAAGGCACATCTATTGCAAGGCATGGCACAAAATCAACACTCCTCCCTTCTAGCAGTTAAGCCCAGACTTACAATATTTGTGATGGGCCACAACATTAAAATGCATTAACACAAAACCTGACCCACCAAAGGGAATATAGCTTCACAAATGACACGACAGAAAGGGAGAGTGTCTGCTTGGCTAATTCAGACTCCTTAGCTGCAACTACTGTGTTGAGTTTTACATCTTTAAGATGTCATATTTTTGTTTGAAACCTTCATCCTCCAAATACCTCAGGAAATCCTGCAAGACACTGATGCATGAATGAAGCAATTGCTTCTTTCATTAGACATGATTAATTCTAATCAATCAGGGCTTAGTATTCCCAAGCCTTTAGAGCTCTCTCATTTAGCTTTTGCAGTGCTTGAAAATGCTTATTGACCAAAGGGCGAAAATGTTTCTCTCTTGTTATAGGAAAAGATTTGCGGTTAACTGTGAGACCTTAAAATACTGAGGACTGAATTCTGGTCAGTTTGTAGCTAGGCATGCTTACCTGGAGGCTGTGACGAGTAGTTGTTTGTTTTCAGGTGTAGAGGACAGCTCAGCCTGTACCTGGCTGTTCCTGCTTTGTATTTCAGGGGAAGCTGCTTTGGCTGCAGCCTAACTGACTTGCCCAACCCAGCTGCTAGGCACTGTCCCAGTGTGAAGCCTCATGAGCAAGTGTGAGAGCCATCATCTTGCTTTCCTTGCCCTCACTGAGCACCAGGACTGAGG
Source organism: Dryobates pubescens (assembly GCF_014839835.1). Taxonomy (NCBI): domain Eukaryota; kingdom Metazoa; phylum Chordata; class Aves; order Piciformes; family Picidae; genus Dryobates; species Dryobates pubescens. The sequence goes on along the minus strand of NC_071634.1, from coordinate 18,500,873 downwards.
AGGAGCAGCTGATGGTGAAAACCCACCCACATGGATAACAGTGACTCATCTCTCATTTTCTTCTGCAAGATTTTCTCTTTAGCATTTAGTACCAGATTTAAAGGTGAAATGCTTAACCTCTCTTTTATACAAGTACAAAAATCTTGTCCTTCACTTCCAAGCCAATCTAAAACTGGTGGTCTGTAATGCATCATTAGTCAGTGTCAGTAAAAGGACATTTTTTACTTGGAAACTCTTTTCCCCCCCCCATTTTTTTCTAGTTTGTTCACTTAATACTACAAGGATGATACAAACACAGATACTGTATATGAAGAGTTGCTTTTGCATGGTATCACACCTTTGATAAAATAGCTGAGGAAGTTGGATCAGTATGAAAAACTCAATAAATGGAGCTGTTCTTTTGTTCCAAAATGTGTAGTCATAAACATAGATCTTCCTTTCCCATTTATCCTGGCTTTTGCCCTGAAAAACAACTTCTTTGAAGTCAGAAAAGCTGGAAATTTAATTGTCCTAGTCCAAGCCTGTCATAGTTGAATGCAGGCACTGGACTGTAAAACTTCATTTTACTTTTCTAGACATTGTAATGTGTGTCTATGTCTTTCAACTAATTTTTTGTTTCTTTGTTTAGCGTTTCTATTAAAATTTGCAAAAAATTGCTGTGAGTTAGCTCTAGACATTCTTTTGGAAAAAACAAAATTGCATTTGATAAGATTGCTACAGTTTTTAAAGGCAAAACTTCACTGTTAGCAGATCAAGGGTGCAAATGGTATCATGGAGCTACATTCATTCCCATTTCACTCCTTCTTGAACCAGGTACATTAAGAGGAAAGTGTTTGCATTCTTTAGCATATAGGGACTTACATATGGTTTGCTGTTGCTGCTGCTCAGAGCCAAAGCCAACATCTCAGTCTGTGCAAAGAACAGGAGGGCAGTCAGTGGGTGGGCTTGAAGCATGAAACAGAAGGAGGGAGAGGGAGTGAACGGGGGAGAGACTGTGTGCATATGTCCAGAGGAGTTAAGTAGTTAGAGCATCCGTTAGGGAGAGGAAGGATCAAGACTCATCTGCTTCCTTAAATTCAGCTCTACCAGATCCTCAGTGGTCAAGTTACTTGGTTACTCTGTCCTTTCCAAAAGTCTTTTGCTAGAGATGTTCTATTATGAATATATAAAAGATATTCCTTGGAGCAGGGATATTCTGTTCCCGTTAATTAACCAGCATTCTGTATGCTCTGCCTGGGTTTGTTTCTCTGGTAACTGTATGAAGTGGGGCTGCACCAGTGGGACAGGTGCCGACTTTAATACTCAGATTACAGATTTTAATGCTAAATTAACCAAAGGGATGGAGAATGTTAATTAACATTCTTGCTCTTAAGAGGGGCAAAGCGTGGCTGCAGGATGTGTCTTACCCCCAGGATTCTGCTGGAGAAGCACACCTGATAAGAATTAGGTGCTCAAATCCAGGTGAGTCAGCCACTTTGGGTCCTGGAGCTTGTCCTCTCCTCTGAGCCTCCATTTTAACTGGTGAAGCAGCTCTCTCTAGCTCCAGAAGTGCTGTTGGCTCCCACAGGCTCCTAAATCAGGAATGGAGATGGTATTAGATGGCAATCATCTATGAAGATGTTTCAGTGGCTAAGTTACTCTAAGGATTTATTCATAGCCTTTACTGAAATCAGTGGGAAATGCACAGCTAGATTCCTCTGCAAGCCAGCCCTTAGCAGTTTCGAAGGGAAAGGAATGTCTGGGCATCATCTGTGTTATTAAAATTTATTTTTGATGCATTCAGAGATTTTATAGTTTTGCAAAAACACGTAGCAAACATGGAATTTATTGCTCATAGTTCAGGAAATGTGTCATAGCACAAGATGGACTGAACATAAAAGATAGCTGGTTTGCTTTTGCTTTTCAAATATTAACAACTATATGGCAATGGTCTGTAAAACTTAAATAGATCAATAAATAATTCCAGTGATGGCATATTGAATTTCAATAGTCAGTGAAAAGCAGCACTTTGAAAATGCTGAATTCTGCTTTTCTAATGACTAAGTCTGTGTCACTTTACCATAAATACTCAACTTTAGCAATTATCATCAAGCCTTTATTCAACAAGTTTCTAATTTTAACAAATGTAATTAACTGCAGTAGTGCATTGTTGATATGATACCTATTCTTTATTCCTTGAGGAGTTTAACCCATAAATTGATTACAGAAGTAAAAATGTCTGCAGAGAAATTTTTGGATAAACCTAAGGAACAGAAGTGGAAAAGAAACAACCTAGTATTTCACAGTATCCAGTATACCTAGTATTTGTTGCACGCTTGGCTCATAAAGCTGAAAGGCCTCTGACGTTTGAGTTGTCTGACACCCAGAAAGCTGGCAGCATCCAGCACAGCTCTGGTGGTAGGGTTTGCTATAGAACCCTTTGCTGTGATTAGTTGGTGGTTACATGGTGAGCCCCTCAACACTGTAGTGCTGAGGGTTGCAGCACCTACCCGTGCCAGCCTGCCATCCCAGAGACCTGAGGTGCAAGATTCTGAGTTGTGAGAGTCAGACAGCAAACATACGTTCCCAGAAGGGACAGAAGGCTTCCAAACCTGAGCTTGGAATCACAAGCAGCTTGCCAGGATGCAGTGCCTGAAAACAATCCAGCATTGCAAAGCACTGACTTTAGAAATTGACCAAAAACATTAACAACGGACTGCTGTAAATCAGCTTGTATTAAAAAAAAAGATGAATAAAAGAGCAGCATAAGTAACAGAAGAAGCCCAGCACCAAAATTCTTCTTAAAGGATGTAAAACTCATTAGTAGATGAATAGCCAGTTGGTGCTAAATCTTCTCCAAGCTTTTGCTGTTAAGGTGTGAGAAAGTGAGGACCTTTCTGCCCTGCAGGTGAGGACTTCAGCAATCACAGATGTTCAGCTGCAGAGGATTGCTGCTGCAGGGCACGTAGATCTTTGTTATCTACTCATTAATACTTTAATATCCAAACATTAATACAGTCTACATTGTTATAAACAAGGCAAGGGAATGTTCCCAGGCAATCTAGACCTAAGTGCATTAGTGTATGTTGTAACATTAGCTAAACCAGCTTGATCTTGTAGTGTGGTCAGTCCTGTCTGCACTACTTCATTCCTTTCTAATCCTGATGGTTTTTCTTCTCATCTCTTCTGACCTAACTTTGTCAAACAGACTCACTTTCTAAAATGCCCTACAAAAAAGTCTTATAAAATGTACAAACACCCCTCAGCATCACTGTGTCTCCTCAAGCACACTCCTCCTTTATTTCTGCCTTATTCATCCTGTCAGGATCAATAGATGGTTTTTACTTTTTTCAACTGACATTTGTACAACACCTAGGCTAGCAGGGATTTGGTGTCCTAGGTGCAGTAACCCAGTAGGATATATGAAGCAGACAGGTGTAAGTTAAGGCCCTGGCCAACGAGAAATGAAAAGGGAACCTGAGCCAAAATAGAAAAAACGCTGCTGCCATCTAAGGTAGATAGCAGACCAAGCACTGGGCCAGGTCAACAGAGGGTGGACCCACCAGTTGTGTTCATATTCAGCGTGAAATACAGAGCTCAAGATGGTACCTGAAGAGGTACCAGATGAACCTGGTGGAGGGGAGTGTTTGCTGTGAGCCAGATGAGCTTCCCACAATGGGAACAGGTTTCCAGAAACAGGTTTGTAGTGAAAACCCAAAAATCATTATAGCTTGTAATCTGGGCATAATGCTCAGCAAGGCTCCTATGTCTCATGTATCTGTTACCAGGCTGGAAATTAAAGGGCAATAACTTCTACAGGTAAACAACCTGGTACATGTAATACTGACCCTAAAAGCTACACTCTGTTATCAGGACTAAATTACCCGGTGACAATTTTATACAGCTTCCTTCCCTTTCACAAAGGAATAAATTAATCTGCCATGCAATTTGCATAGCATGTTCCTTCTCATTCCTGCATAGCATTGTCAGCTCTGGATAAAGCACGTGTACTAACTCTTCCTGGCTTGTGCAATTCAGTGTGATTAGTCTAGCTTGGTCTAGTTGTTCTCACTGTGGTTCGTCCCATTCCCTGCTACCCTCCCTGCCCCCTCAGCCTGCCTGGTTTTACAGTAACACTTTGATGGTTTTGTCACCTCCTGAGCATGAACAGTGTGGAATGCATCTGGGAGCAGTAGTTCACTACCTATATTTTAATCCCAGTGCAGTAATTTAATACAAATATTGGGTTCAGCTTCTAGGTATATACAGAATTTTGATGTCATCAATATGCTACTCAAATAATTGAAATCCACTGGGAATTAATCATGCATGTGGAAAGTAGCAAAGTATAGAGGAACTATTTAGTGTTGAGAAAAAATATACCAGCCCAATGGCTAATGCAACAACTTTTGCATTACAACAGCCATGAATTTTCTGCATGCAGGAGATACGCTGATAAAACAGAAAGCTTAGTAACTTCCACTGCTGGAAGCTGCAGGATCACACACTGTGGTCCCAGTAAGTGTACTGGACACTGAATCCTCCTGACTGAACATGTCCAGATGGAAAATTAGGACTTTTTTTCCCCTTGCATGTTATTTACGCAAGAGTGTTCACATTCCTGGCAGTAACTTTTGCCTGTGAAAGGAGGGTATATGATTAGGGCTCTGTGATAATAACAGAGAACTATTATTTGCTGATTTTCAGCTAGATGTTTACACATTATTGAAGCATTAATACCTAATTATATGTTTCAGCAAACAAGTTTTTTGTTTAACAGTGCAAATATTTGTACCATTCCATTTGTCTTTGTAGCTCTTCCTTATTTCTATCTATCTATGCATTCAAATAGTCAGCACCAGGCAACTCAGATTGGCATGAAAATATTATCTCACATACACATTAAGATGATTTATAAAATGGAATCAGGAAAAAAACCCAAAGTGGACTATTTATCATTGAAAAAGATTATAGTTTCTGACACTTTATTTAGCTCCTTCATACACCCTGAGCCAGAGCTTTAACTGAAATGAATTTTTCTTGCCTTCAGCAGAGCTGGGCTAGCAGGAACAGATCATGAACCAAGTCTTTGATCTGGATTCCAGTTTTGGTGCTAGTTGAAACTGCAAGCTGCTTTTTCAGCTGCTCAACTTCACATTCTGAAGCTGGGCAGACCTTTAGAGAAGTGGGGATTTCCTTGGGGAGTCCATTTGGAGAAGCCTTAACATCATGATTCCTGTAAATCTATGTGATTACTGTAGATCTTAAAGAGGTGAAGGGAGGTTTTGTGTTGGTTTGGTTTTGTGGGGTTTTTTTTGGTGCCCTGTGGGTGCTCCTGTTACTTGAAAGTTCTTGTCTGTTCAGGGAATAACAATTAGCACTAATGCAGAAACATGCTCTACCAAAACTACCTGCAGCTGTATCAGAGCAAGCTATGTTACATCATGCAACACCATACAGACATTTCTGAGCTTGTGGTGAGACTTACTATGGTCTTTGTGATGTGTTATTACCACTTCTGGTCCTGGAGGAGGCTCAGACTGCTTGTCCCTGCTTTGGGGATTATTTGCCCTGGACTCAGCTAAGCTGTGCAGAAATGCTTGTAGCCTGAGATTGATCCAAGCCTGCAACAAAGCCTGATCTGATTCTGCCAAGAGGAAAAGTTTTTCCCATGCCCCAAATCCTTTCTTCAACATTGCCTACTTCACATCACAGCCTGGCTACTGACCCTTTGGTGACAATCAATAGAAGAAAGATTTTTTTCCTTGTCTCCTCATGGAGTGGTCTGCTTTCTACTACTCATTAGAAAAGTGACCACCATCATGTCCTGTACTGCATTCTACCCCAAAGGTCAGCTTCACCTAAGCCAAATCATTCTAGCTACTCTTCCCAGTCTAAGTCATACCCTAAAACCATCTCAGAGGCAAGCCTGTCTTTTCCATACTGCCCATTCAGGCGTCAGGCTTGCCAACAGAAGTCTTTTGGGCTTGTCTTTGGGGGCAGGGGTGGTGGGGGAGTTTGATGCAGAAGAACACATACTCAGGAACTGAGATTTGTGGTGGTTTTGCTGCTTGAACTTCCTGTGCTCCCACTCTACAAGCCCAACTCTGGCAAACTTCTCAAAGGGCAAATCCCAAAGAGTAGCTTGTTTTGTCACATTTATTCAGTTTCATGTGAGAGAAAAGGGGCCACAGTGGTGCAGCCCTGGGAATCACCAGGCATAGTGCTGAGGTGCTGCCCTCTCTTAGGTTGGTGGAAAAACGTGAATTCAGCCTGCCCCTCACGTACGGTGGAACTTCACATCACCTGTGTCTATTTTACAAGCCCCTTTTGCTCCTTTGTTGGTGGGTTTTGTGGTGGGTTTGTTTTTTTGTATTAGCATGTAGTTAGGACTTAGGTAAGGAAAGGAACAAGTGCCTATTCCAATCCTGCCTGCTGCTTGGAGGTGTCTCTCAAAGCGACACTGCTCGTTCCCATAGGATGCCCCAGATAAGTCACCAGTGCTCTGCTGTCAATGGCACTAACAGCTCCCCCTCCCTGATGCAGTAAGGGCTCTTGTCCTCCCTCACACACAAGGCAGGCAGTGCCAAAGAGTCAGTTCCCCACTAGCAGGTTGCTGTACCATGCCTTTGTTTCTGTGTTGATGCAGTTTGTAGGGCATTGCTCCTGCATTCAGTCTTTCTTTCTCTCTTTGGGAGCTCGAAGCATCTTTAAGTTCTATCAGAAATGATCCCTTCTGCTCTGCCAAATCTCTAATGCCAAGCTGTTGGTTTTGTTTGCTCTCAGGCACATTTGCACAGCTTGTTAATGCACTCTAAAAAGCCCAAATATCAAATTTCACCATCTTCACATTTCATTTATGCACACTTTCTCTTCCTACCGATAAAATTCACATTGTCCTTATAGTCCAAACTACCTGAGTGCATGGCCTCTGGATTTGCTGTTTATTTAGGATCTAGGCTGGGGGATTTCAGACCATTTCAACTGCAGCTTTTGAAATACACTCTTGGTATAATTTCTGGATCATTCCTTTTTATCACATCTTAACTGTGAATATCAGAAATCCTTCTCCTGCAGATAAGGGTAGTTATTTCCAACCTAATTTCGAACGGACTTCAAATATCCAATCTTTTTACTTCTTTTGGTTTGATTGTGCATGGCTTGAGGATTATAGCTTCCGAGTTTTAATGTCTATTTTTGAATGCTGGTTTGGGGTCAATGGTTAGAAACTCTGAGCATCATTTCTAGTGCTGAAATATCCTTTTGATTTACATGTCTGAAGTGACAAAACCTTTTATTGTTAACATTTTTGAAAAATTGCCAAGATGCAGCCAAATCTTTCGCTGCTTGCTGCACTGTGCTGGTCCTTGCCGTAGTGTCATGTACTGTAGAATTCATTATTGTAATGCCTTGTTTACTTACATTTCTTTCTGGTGATAATAGGCTTTTCAGCCCTCAGCATTCAAGGCCTTTGTCCACAGAGGAAAAGAAAAGAAAAATCAGGCAAAACATCAGGCTCTTTCATCAAGCTTTTAAAATCTGATTTCAAAAGTTTGCTGTTAACCATTTCAGTGTCACAACAGAGGAACAAAGACCTTCACAATAAAAGATCTGGAATCAGAGGTACCTCTACAGGGAAACAGCTTTTGTTCATAAAGCTGTTTTGATGCAAAGCATATCTTCCAAGATGTGTATTCCCCTTGCAGAAGTGAGGGCTGCCTAACTTCAAACACACCCTCCAGTGTATTTCTTTCAGTAAGGCCATAAAGAAACATGGTAGCATCCTTGCTGTTGGCAGTGTATGGTCATTAACCCAGCTAAGGACCCGATTCAACTACAGATCTACACCTCTCTAAATGCATCAGTTTCCTTGTGCGCTTCCTGAAAGCGTGGCAGCCAAGGCTGTTCAAAAGTTCTCAACCAATTTCCTTTCTTTTAAAACCCAAAATATTGTCTGGCAAACAGCTGGCATTGTTAAACACATTTTGTTTTATGAAAAATGGTTTTCCACTGTATAAAATAGAGAGTGTTCATAAAATGTTATTTTTTTGCCATAAGCATGTTTTTGTGTGACTATTAAAATAGCAACTACATTTTCTTTGCCACCAGCCCCCCCTGCAAGTCAGAACGTGCATGTGTGCTGCCTAACAAGCTTCTGTTTTTCAGATTAATTCTTAAAGCTTTTAATTTTCTAATGCTAACTTCACTGCTGCTGTAGTTCCTCAGACTTCCCTACTTTAATACCTGCTTCATGATGCCTTTAACTTTGCTGTGCCTTCCCAGTTTGATATTATTGATGCCTGGCTCAAGAGAATGCCTTAGAAATTCTTTTTCTGACAGTCATTTGGTTATCCAAAGGGCAAGACAAGCGGAAAAGTTGTCTTTCCCACCCTGGACTCTCATTCACATTTTCCCTGAGAAGATGTACTCATCAACCCAGCACTGCTCCTTCTGGGCTCCCGATGCAGTGGTAGTTCAAAGGGAAGGAACAAATCAGAGTTCATCAACTAACAGCAAGTCCAGAGTTGTTGGTTTGTGGCTTTGCAGCCATGAGCTCTTCAGGCCTGTCTCCCACATCTTTAGTAACTGGTTCAGCCACTCCTGTTATGAGACTTTATGACTTTGCCAAACATGAGCAGCTAGGCTGAAATTCCCTATGCCTTGTTTCTGCCCCAGGGTGGCACTTTTTGGAGAGCTTGGGAAGCAGTATTTCAGACGGTTTTTCCAAAGGTAAGACAGATTTCTGACTGTTCCAGAGTTAAGACTCAGAAATAAATTATTTTTTCTAGAGTTTAAATGTTACTTTTTAAGAGTCTCTATCATGTTCTTATTAATAGCAGAACTGAAATTCTGCTCAAGGATTTGGTATCAGTGATGGTCCTTTTTTCTTTTTTTTTTTTTTGTTTTTTTCAAGCTCATGAAAATTCTTCTGTGTTTTCTTTTGCCCCAGTAAGACCTATCAGTCTCATGACTAATTGACAGAAAATGTAATCTGAATTGAGCAGGCGCCATCTTACAGCTTCTGTCTGCCCACTAGAGCCTTCTGTACCTGAGCCATCCCCCGGATGTGTTAGAGATGGGCTGCTCAGTCTTTCCAGGTGCACTACAGCTCTGTTGAAGGCATTTGCCTGGTGAAAGCAGCAGCACTTTTGGATAGCAGCCTATAAAGAGGAGAATCTGAGATAAAATGTGTTTAGAAATGCCTGCTTTAATGAGAGCATGCTGCAAGCACATCCATTTGTAAAGCTGAACTTTAGTATCCAGGTAATAACTGTGCTGTCAGTTTGGCATCTATCTTATGGTCAGCACTATGGCACTAAAATAATTAAGAAATATTAAGTGTCTTAAGATCCTCCATTTGAAATGCTGCATTAGAAACAGAGTTCTCCTAACTGATTTTTACTTGCAGCATTGGCATGAGGATAAGTTTCTTTTCCTTTAAGGCTCTTGGAGCCCAGTGAAGTCCCCACATTCTGTGCATTCCTGTGGGTTTTGAATTGCACTTACTGGGTGAACATATGAAGATGTAAAAATGCTTTACCCCTTCCATAAATTATTCATGCCAATAGGCCACTCCTGCTGCTCCTGCACAGCCTGGGGAGGGTGGGTAGCAACACATGGACAGACTGATATCGCTAAGTGCTTTAGCATGAATCATGTTCCAGAGGTGTTAAGACAGCCAGCAAGAAACCCTCAACTTAGTCTCCAACTACAGTATGGTCAAAAAGATCCTTCTGAGTTTATGAAGCAGAAACACTTCAGCCTTCATTAGCAGACCTAAAGATGAGTGAGAGCATTAAAAGAAAGTCCTGGCACACGATGATCCTGAGCCTGCAACAAGGAGCTTGCAGAAAGCATTACAGCAGGGTTGAGACTGGCTTACAAAACAACAAATTCATCTGACAAAGAGGGAGAGAGAGAGAAAGAGAGGGTGAGCATGTGAAGGAAAGGCAGGAAAGTTCACTGGACTGAGGATGCTGCGTCCCCATGCTTCAGATCAGCTCAAGCATGCAGCAGAGACCTACAGGCTAGCTGGGAGAGTATTGAGCAGGATGCAAGCAGGAATCTACGTGCTATGCTGCTGCTTTTCAGGATACATAGGAAAGTCTTGACTATAATCCACACACATGCACACCCTCCCCCCACCCCTTGTTTAATTTTGTGATGACAGCAGCCCCCAATTCAAGAAAGTGCAACCTTTTATGGCTGTCAGTGGGATTTACACACATATGTAAGAGGTTTGTTGAATTAGGTCCAATGGCACTGATGATATCAGTATGTGAGAACCAGATAGTAGGGCTATGATAGAATCATGAACCCAAACCCAGTAACCTTATATTAAAACCTGCAAAAGTAGTTGAAAGTTTCATCTTGGCACCCACAGGCAAGGAAAGGCTGACACATGAGATTGTAAGTCAAAACACTAAGGAGGTTTTTAATGGCTTTGATTATTTTTTTTAACTTTATGTCTTTGGTTTCTTTTTACTCATGAATTCAAAACTCATAACACTATTATTTCAAATACTTTTTTTTCTTGCCCCAAAAGCTGTGCAACATAAAACTAAAACAATTATTTCTCCCATTAGGAAATATTTTTTGATGAAAAAAGCAGTGTGTTAAACTTAGAAGGAAAAAAGACACAGACCTGCAAATCTTCAGTCAGAATCAGAGGAAAAGCTCTCAGAAGTAAAGATCCATTATACAGGCAGATCAGTCTAAAGTAAAAGGTCAGTGCACTTGTGTAGTATTTAAGGACTGCTGTGGGATCTGCATGTCTCTTTTTCATAGTTTCATGCTTGCTTGTCTTAAAATCAGTCCAAAAATGGTTGAATTTTCTTACATCTATGTACTCAATATATCCTCATTAGAAATCAGTTAGCACTGATAATTCCCACTGGTGCCACAGTTGATAAACTGAATGCCAATCAGTATAATAAAAACAGTGAAATATAATTTCTTGTTGTTCAAAGTGATGATCAACTAATCAGCAGTAAATTTAATCAGAACATATTAACATCAGTCAAACATATTAGTGCTTGTAAAATGTAACAGCCAGTGCTGTCTGGCAAGTTCTGGGTGCTGAAACAATGGCAGACCATGTGCACATTTGAGTATGTGGTTTACACACACATGTGCAAGCACTTAAACCTGTAAGAATGTAAGATTTCCATGAATAAAGGCATTAGTAGTAAATGTCTGTTGCTTGAACAGCCTATGATGTCTAATGAATCCACTAACAGTACAGCACGGTGTAGACAAGAGACTCCTACAATCAGTGCCAGCTTTTCTGCATGTCCTATAAATGTGTCCACACTGCCCATGCAGACAAAAAAAAAACCAACAAAAAACTACAACTTCCTGCTGGCAATAAGTAAACATGGGGAAAAATGGACCTAATAGAGACAGCCCCTGATTGTCTTCCATTACTTACTCAAAACTGTAAGGAGGAGGTAAAGCAGAGACCCTCACCTGCTTAGAGTCTGCCCAGCAGTGGGAAATCAACCAGGTATAGGGTGTCCTTCTGGAGAAGAGCCTGGCAGTATTTCAGAGCAGGGACCCTGGTTACAATGCAAATAGCTTCCAGGGCAGTTCTCAAAGTTTGTGTTGGCCTGTTTTCATTCTAGCCATCAAAACTCAAGTTATTTAATGAAGAACTTGAGCTCAAGTGTACAGGATTCATTCCTATGGTAGAAATAGAGACTTCTTTATTCAGGTCCTGACCTTTAAGATGCATATATTGGCAGTGTTTAATTCTGCACTGCACATGTTTGTGGTAATGACTGAAGATCTGAAGAAGGATTCTGAAGAGTATTTATTTGATATGAAGAGAAGCATTTTAATTTATCTTCAAACAGACCACAAGTGTACATCAGAGCAGTGTACATCTGTTTGGGGTTAGTTTCCACGGCCAAATGAGTATTTTGTAGTAAATAACCTACTTAATTGATTTAACCTTTCTGTGTTTGCATATAGTCTGAAGATGCTCTATCATTTTCTTGGATTAGTTGAAAGTACTCTTTCAATAGGTTCTCTGAAGATCACCTGTAGATTGTTTACATTTGGAAGCCTTTCTATTCAAAACTAGAAATACAAGATCTTTCTGAGCATCGGTTGCCACATATCATTACTTCTATTCACAAATTAGGAGAGATTTCTGATGAAACTGCTCTGAGCTACAAGTTTAAATCCACTTTGTGAATAGTGTCATTATTCTGCAACACTCCTGCCCACAGACTCATCTGTGGGAATATTCAAAGAAAGTAAACAGAAAGAAGACAAACAGCCAAGACTCATGCACTGTTTTACTTGACTGAATATTCTTAGAAAATATTTAGAAGTATTGGCTCTGTTATTAGTTATATAAATATTCATACAAATCTGTCTATCAGATTGCCTCCCTGAAATTACTCAGGCTTTTTTAGGAACTTGGAGAGAAAAGTCTCTTAAAAATATATTTTTCTGCACATTTTCCAGAAGTATAATAGACTGGATATGGCCTTATAAATTACAGGCTTTCCCATACTCGTGCAGTCATGGGGCCAAATCTCGGAGTTAACTTTAATGGGATTTTGGCTAAGCGAGGTTGGAGGAAGGGCAGCAGAATTTAGCCTGTGATTTATACTGCTTTCAGAAATTGCTCACTGAAAAAAAAAACCAGGAATGGAACTTATGTAGTACAGTTGCATGTAATTTATTTTCTGCATAACCCACATGACATTTAATAAGATATAAAAAAGTCACATTTTTGACTGAAGTCTTACAAATTCTAGCTCTAGTGAAAATAACTGCTGGCTTCTCAAATGAGTTGATCAAACAAGGTAAAAAAGTGGAGAAGATCTACTCATTGCAGGGTGGTTTAGTTGATTATTTTTGTTTTAAAAAGGGCGAATTGCATTTTATAAAACATGCTAACATATGATAGACATTAGGAAATGTGCTGGAGCTGTGTTCTCCGTGGGGATGAAAAATGAGAACGCTCTGGCAGTCTAGGGAGAGAGGGTTCAAACTCCAGGGCCGGGAGCTGCATTAGCCTCCAGGATAAAAAGACTGATTTTCATTAAAGACAGTGGTACTCACAGCCTTAAATTAAAAATAATGATGAAAAAAGAAGAAAAGGCTTTGGAGATTTAGGAGCTTCCTTTGTTGAATATCATAAGCTGGAACAAGCACCATAAGAATAAAGCTTTTGTAAGCTATCAGCTTTGGTAACTTTTCCACAGAATTTTATACACACTTGAGTGTGTCTGGTGATCACATACCAAGATAAGGTAGCAGTGAAACCCTCATGTACTCAGTTCAGTTAGCTGTGTGGCAAAGGAATGGAATTCAGTGAACAGCACTGTGTGTGCAGTTGCTGAGAGAAGTCTTATGCAAAGCAAAGCAAAACAAAAAAGTGAAACAGAGAGCCACTTATATCCACTGGGGATTTCATTCAGCCTGCTAGTCACAGAGGCTTTGTGTGCACCTAAGGAGTTTGTCATCCTTTGCAGAAGAAATTGATTCAGAATTGCCAATTCTATCTATAATGTCAATTAGGTCCAGCAGTAATTCTTACAGAGCATGTCTTTTGATTACAGACCCAGGGGTGATAAACTAAACCAAACCAAACCCCCAAAATGCCCCAAATTTTAATTGCTATCAGGTCAGTAAAACCCGTTCCATATATAGCCACAGGGCTCATACGTGCTTGCTGTTCTCTGCAGCTCTAGCACAGCGGTGAGACACTGGGTTTGCATTTCATGCAAGGACGACTCACATTAGACAATGGGGATAGAGTGCCTGGGGCACTTTCAGTGCTGGAGGTCTGTAAGAAGGAACTAGATAAACATTTGTCAGAAATGCAATAGATATGGCTAATCCCAACTTGCTGCAAATGGTTGGACCCCCAACAGCTTTCCCAGCCCTATGATCTAAAAGACAAAGCTATGTATACAAAGGTGCAGCTTAAGTCAGAGGCATATGTTCATTAAACAATGATCAAAAACACTGCACTGCTATAGTCTAATGTAATTGTTCAGTTTTTAAATGTGACCTAAACCATATATTCCCCTATAAGTAAATGCAAAGATAATCACAAACTCTCTCTTTTTGCTTTTTTTTGGTTTGGTTTGGTTTGGTTTGGTTGGTTTGTTTTTAACAGAGATGCCATTGCCTTATGCTCAGAGGTCTACACTAAACATTTAGAATTCCACTAAGGGCAAAATCTTTCCCTTGCATGCAGTGTTCTCAGAAATTAGGTCAGGCATTTCTCAATCCCTGGCAAGAAAACTTTCTGACTCATTACTCCACCACAAAGCATCCAGAATTTCCCCCTGGGTTCCAGTCAAACTGTTCAAATACTTTGGAAAAATATATCTTTGACATCCCAAGAAACAGAATACAGGAAAGATGTCCTCATAGCATGAAAGGATTAGAGTGCTCTTAGATTAGACAGAATGCCTTGCAGTTCCCTAAGCATTATTATTTATTAATTCATGCAATGGGTTTCAGAAGCACTGAAGCACTTGATAGAGTTACAAATTCTCCTGTGAAAATACCGACGTGGACACCACGCAAGGCTCTTCAGAAGTGTTCATGCACCTAAAAGATGATATTGCTTTTTAACCTTTAAGTCAGTAAATAAATATACTAAATCTGTTAGACCTAGATCAATTTGTGATCTTAAACATGCAGAATTATGCTGACACAACTAGCTGTTTCCATGCCATGCCTCAGAAGGCACGAGGGAGAAGCAATACAGCACTGCTTGTTCTTCTTGCACGAACCTTGCCCTGGAGCTGGGGAGCCTGAGGACTGAAGGGCTTTGGGACGGTTGAACACCATTTCATACCTGTACCCTCTCACACTGCAAAGCTCAAGCACTCCACATCTACCCCTGTTAGTGCCACCTCCAGCAACCACAGCATACAGTCTTGTCAGGAAATTTCCCTCTCTTCAATGAAAAGAAAGCTTTTCCAACCCATTTATTCTATACTGGGAAGCACTAACAGAAAATCATTTATTTAGTGCATGATTATACACTAAGGGCAAGTGGTAACAGGCTACTTTAGTGAAGGCAAAGTGTCACCTTAATATATTATATTCCAATATTCATAATTTGATCTAATATTTAATACTTCCCTCTTGTGTTTAGATAAGAATTCTGCAGGCTTTCTCAACCACCTCTCACACTTCAGCTCCTTGACTGCTGTGTGCCCTGTCCCTCACAGCACTTATTCATACATTGGGAAAATATTGACATGGTGTCATTACCCTAGTTGTGCAAAGGTCTCATCTGCTGTTGAAACATATGCTCCTCTAATCAGCTGTATCATACAGTAAGAGCACTGCTGTATCATGCAATCAGGGACAGGCATTCATGAGCCTGACCCAGTAGCTTTCGAGGATGCACAGCTCCCATGGACCGAAGTGTTAAGTTTTATATGTTGAAGGGCAGCAGGATCGGAAGAGTTCAAGAAGATGAACCCTGCCTACATTCAAGCAGGACAAAATGAAAACTTTCAAACAGAGCTGCACTTACTGGGACTTCCTACACCACAATTTCTCATCACTTTTTGGCTTTCTATACCCAGTGATTATCCCAATTAAGAAAGTGCTTGACTTTGTTTTCATTATGGGTAGCAGAAACCCCTTTTTCTCCCAGTACCCTACTCAGTGATTCCTGGGAACTCAATCCCTTCCAGGTTTACAGGATCAGGCCCTAATTGATCTCCTTTCAGAAAATCTTGAGACCAGAGAAACTGTCCTTCTGCCAGAAAATGAGGCCATAGATTTTATCGCTGAGACCAAAAAGATTAGACTCAGCCTGCAGAGCTCCCTGATCAGTTAAAGATGTGCCTCTTCGAGACACTGCTATCTTTAAGCAGCATTAATGTTTCCCTCCTCTTTTCTGCTCTTCATTTATCACTAACTAAACCTGGTATATATTTGCTTTCTCTTTCTGAAAGAGCTTTCTTCCTTATTTAAAAATGTTGACAAATCTGCCCAGCACCCCTCACTAACACAGAGCTGCACTTCTTACCTGAGCAATGGATTAAGGTAGAAACCTCACAGGAGGGCTTCTTGGATTTTTGAGTGGGCTAAATATGCTAATAGAAAAGTCTCTCTCTCTTTCCTAATGAAGAGAGCCCCACCTCTAACTTACTTTTGGTGAGAGACTGAATTCTTTCAGCTCTTCCCCCACATCCAGACTAGGTTCATGAGTTCTGCAATGTTGAGGCAGACTAAGGGAGGAAATGGGCAGATAAGGATGAAGGAGTGTCAGATAACAGACTTGCATCTGCCATACCGAACACGGCCTTTCTGGAGGCTGTATTTCATTTTTATGGGGTGGATGTGTAATTTAGACTGCTCAGCTTTTAAACTGCCAGTGAAAGGACAAATAGGGAGCAACTTCCAGTACACATTTGCTTGGCTCATCTCACCTTCAGCACTTTGTTGTTACATTTTAAGAAAAAAAAACTACCATAAGAATGATTTCAGGGCATGAAGCTTAGATTTGGATGTGAAATTTCACAAAGCTGTGGAGTATATGAAGTGAAAAATGTGCTTCTGTCTGCTGTGGAGGTTGAGGAAAGAGAGCAGTTCAAATGTAGACCTCAGTTTTCTTCGTGTCCTGGCCTGGGTCAGGGATCTGGGGTTTTCATTTAGCCCCACACATGTCTGCTCTTTCCTCTCCTGGCCAAGGGAGAAAGGGAGTGTCTGAAGGGGAGAGGAATTTCTTTCATTAACAAATTGAGAGATTTGAATATTTTTTTCTGAAGCACCCCAGACTTAGGAAATGAATGGAGGAGTCATGATGACATCTTGTCATTTCTGCTCTGCCTTTCCTCCAGCTCTCCTAGGCTGTAGTGACGTGCAGCTATCTGCAGATCTGTAAGGTATGAATCATCTCACACATTGCTGAAGTGAAACCTGGCAACTATTTAACAGCACTGCTGCAACACTATGGAACATTTTAAGACAGGAAATTAAGAATACCTGAGCCAGCTAAAGCCACAGGGGGAAGTTTAGATAGACAGAATTTAATTACCCGTGTTGGAAGTTGGCCAGGACAGCAAAACTTACACCCCAACCCTGCTGTAAAGTGCCATCAGACCTTTAGTACTAACAACTGGTCAAAACATCAGCTTTAGATCTGCTCCAAACAAGAGCAGCATTAAAAGTCATCCAAGACCTGTGGGGTATATATTGACTTGTGACTGACAGGGAAGGGTACAACAGACTGAATCACTCAAACCACCTGTAGCACAGCAAGAACAACGCCCTCCCGAGCAGCACTGGAGGCTTTTCTCTAGGGATAGTTTGATATTTTGGGGGGAATTCATTGTATTTTAAGAAATGCATCAGCTGACTTGGCACAAAACCCAAAGATATTTCATGATCTTGGAAGTCAAAACATCCTTGTGCTCCCCTTGCAGAGCCCCCAGATGTGCTTCAGTGCTTGGCCTCTTGTTTATTGCCATTTGTAGCATGGAAAAGTGTTACTCACTGTAGTGAATAATGGTTTGTTGACTTTAAAGGGCAGATTAAAGCCTGAAAGTCTATACTCTTTCAATTCTCACATTATCTTTCTAAAGAAAGCTGTATACTATTTAACATTTATTTGTGGTGAAGATGAGAAATTCTGTGGGTTATCTTTTCTAGAAGAGTAGGATTTCTACAAATCATGGCTCTTGAAATTCCTTAGGCTGAGGAACTATGTCAGCCCCGAAAAGCATGGGCTCATTATTCACATCATGTTACTCTGTTGACATAATTCCCTAACATACTGGGACATAAAATGTCCCACTTTGATACTTCAACCCAGAGCCACTGCTTTCACCTTCTCTAAACTGTAAACACTTCTGTGTCTGAGCTCCTGTTTTAAAACATCCTTTGAGCAGTATATCCACATAAAAAAAGAGAAGCTGGGTTAGCTATGGGCCACCAGCAATTTATCAAGCAGTATTAGTTATGTCTGTGGAATATTTTTCATTACCTGAGGTTATTAACAGAGACACTATATATGTAGTGATTATTCCTTGACTAATAATTGAGATAATATCAATATGAAGCCTAGTTTCATTAACACCTTAGTAAAGAAGCTATAATGTGAAGGGTATTTTTTCCCCTCCAATTTGTAATCAAAAATTATTTAATAGTAAAATCAGTCTCTACTTACAACAGAGGTTGTGGACTTCGGGAGTTGGCAGAGCCGGCTGCTGGGAGCCAGACTCTTTTTGATCTTCATATTGAATGGTTTCCTTTGATCACCTAGACAATAGATCATAAAAGAAGAGAGCTTTTACCCATATCTCCCTAAATTTGCAGGTAAATAATGAGATGGTCTGAACTGAGGCTGGAGTGTAAGATTTTTAACAAACAATTCCCCCCTTTGAAGTAGACTTAGTAAAATTAGCATATAAATGAGCAATGCTGCTACACAAGAACATGAGGCTGAAGAATAAGGGTAATTGGACTGAGTGGGTTGTTTCTAAATGAGGGCATTTGCTAAATGACCAGCAGTTAGAATACAGGTGTGTTCTCTTGTGAGTCGGAGATGAGGTTTAACAATGGGGTAGCTCAAGTTGGGGACCCCCGGCTGGCCTGGGCAAGGATTGGAGCTTTGTAGCTGTCCTGGAGAGCCCACAGTTGGCTGGGAGGCAGAGCAGACATAGACCTTTGTGGGAGAAGGTATCCTAAGTGATGCTGTAAGTCAGGCTGTGGTCCACTGCACCCATATCTGTCTCTATCATCTTCAAATATGTAATGCTATTGAATACATTCATCCACTAATCCCCTCAGAGCTCTATTTGCCAGCCTGTGAAGAAGGATCGTTATGCTGGAATATCTGCACCAGTGGCTGCTGTTAGGGGCTGCATAGGCTGAACTCACTTGAACTTGAAAAGCCAGAACAAAGGGTTTGTGTGGTGGTAGCAGGTTAACGTCTGGGTCTGTTTGAGTTTCACAGTTTTTCATTTCACCAAAATCAGCAGAATTACCTACCTCATTACAGGGTGCTGTGGACTTCCCTCTTTCTCTCCCTCTGGCTGGGACAGCCTCCCTGGCACCAAAATGATCTTGTCCTTCCATGCAGAGACAGAAGGCTGCAACTCTCAGAGGTGGTGCTTCCTAATTTACTAGATGAAAAAGAAATTAAGTCATATGTTTTTGAGTCAGCTTTCATCCAAAATTTCTTAGTGTGCTTGAAAGAATCTTGCTCAGCTCCCTGGGACTTGCTTCTTTGTTCACTCTAACAAAACCCAAACCGAGACTGAGAGGAGACAGTAGATGGAAGTGATCCCAGTGGCACCTGAATAGCCAGCAGCAGAGTGTCTTCTGTGTGGTACAAGAATCAAGTTCAAATCCCCCTCCTGACTGCTTTGAAGATTGCAGACAACATCAGCATCCTGTGGATCCTCTGGACCACATACTACTGAGATCATCTTTGCCCTTCCACAGGAGATGAGGTCACCTTCCCTTCAACAGGACCCTCAAGTAAGAAGGCAGGCTGAACACTGAATCCAGCTCTTTCACGCTGAGTGAATGTTAAGGGTACCATGCATATAAATGACATACCAGTCTCTTGTGAATGCAACCTGAAAAAAGAAGTTCTGTACATCAGATTTTCCACCATCATAATTCTCATTTCCTGTCCTTGGAGACCTGTTGGGACAGGACTGTGTGGTACTGCTGAGTGCACCATCCCTGCTGCACTTCCTGCATGATCTTTCACTCACTGCTGGACAACAATCAGAGGCTTTTTCAGGGGGTGAAGATGGGCACAGTGGGCTGCAGCAGGGAACAGTCAAGTACCTGCTGTGATGTGGATGTCTGAAGCAAGAGTGGAATTTAGGGAGGTTTTTTGGAAGTACTGGAGTTTGGGGAGCCCTGGGTAGGTTTGGAGAAGAATTCATCCAGAGCTTTGCAAAGAGATGTGTCGAAGGGCAGAGGCTAGGAATTCTCCAGCTCTGATCATGTTCATGAGACCTGAGGGATGTGAGAGGTGATAATGACTGGGCTTGGAAATAGGAGCTTTGGCTCAGGAGAGGTGGGGAGATGGGGCAAAGGCTCAGCAGAGGAGCTATGGGCACTAAAGAAAATTGATTTCCTGAACACTTCTGATTTAGATATTGAATTTGAGGCCAGAGAATCTCCTGCCCCTTTTGCTCTTCCTTCCTTGTCTTCTTTCACGGCTGCAGCAGGAGTAGCCCAGCCCAACCAACCAGAGCTGATTTGTTTCAGAAAAATGGCTATGAACTTTTCCTGCACTTCTGAAATCTTTCTGTCCTCACTTCTTATATTTATTAGTTCAAAAATGATTCGCCAGAAGTTGACCTGAATTCTCAAACTAGTTCTCTCCTAGCAAATAAACTCTTCACTAAAAACACATGTGCCTGCCACTACAGTAAACATATGCAGTCTGTTTGCTTGCTGTTTGGCTGATTGCTGGCCCCTTCCCAGCAGTGCAGAGGAGATGGAAGGCATTAAGAAAAGCCTTGAATATTTCTGGCTGAATAGTCTGCAAAAGAAGGTTAGGGATGATAGGAATGAAATCCTAGCACTGTTAAGTGGCACTTGGAAGATTTTGCTACAAAGTTTCTATTAAAAAAAAAAAAAAGTAAAAAAAAAATTCAGTGGAAGCCACACAAATAAAATCCATGCACAGCACTCTGAACCTACAGTCTGCCTCCATAAATGCATGGGATTTAGAAAAAATAAGAATAAGGAAAGGGATCATATAGGCAATGCACTTAAATGGCTCAGCTCAGTATGGAATAACCTCATGAATATACATTCCAGATCTGATCTCTCCACCACATGGAGGACAAGGGCAGACAGAGCTGCAGATAACAAGGCACAGCATCTGCTAAGACTTGAGCAGATCCCCCATCCCCTCTGAGCTTATGCAGGGTGGCACTCAAGCCAGCCTTGCATGGCTGAGCTGGGAAGGGTGCAGGCAGAAGGGGCAGGCAACAGGAACACTTCTGTGAAAGCTGGAAGGAGGCAGAGAAGCGGAATGTGGAGCTGTTGTTCACCAACCTTCTTGGGGCTCTCGAGGAGGCTGCTGGGTCTGTTCAAAGTGGTTTGATAGCAAACAGGGTGAGAAGGCAGAGAGCAGCCACAGCTCTGAAAAGAGCTGACCTCTGCCAAGAGCCTGGAGTTCCAATGAGAAGAGTTTTGTCAGGTTCTGCCTGTCCCTAGGCTGATGCAGCAGCATTAGATGAAGGCTGTATTTTCTCTAACTCATTGCCCAGGCCAAAGAGCAGGCTGGTGGCTCAGGCAGGTGGCAGGGCAGGAGTGGGAGGTTCCACTCGGTGGGGTTTAAATCAGGTGACACCGGATCTTGGGGCTTCCCTAGAACCCAAAATAGATCTCAAAGGACAACGAAGAGTGGCATGGAAAAGAGCCCTCTTCTTCTGTACAAAGGGATTCCTTTGGTGGTACAGGCAGGGGATTGTGTCACTAGGAACTAGGAATATTCATCAAGAGAAAATGGAAAGAGAGAAATCACAGGCTGGAAGGGGTTTAATAGGAAAACAACTGGGGATGTGAAAAATTGCCAGAAAAGCGATATTTTCAAGAGTGCAAGCAATAGCACAGGCTCCACTGAAAATGAGGTTAGTTTGGGAAATTAACATCACAGCTGTCTACTTCCAATAATCCTTGTCCATTTTAAAATGGAGCTCGTGCCACGAGATACCTGCTATAAATAATCAAATACATTATAACCTGGACACATCCTCTACATTGAATAATCCTGCCATAAAAGCTGAGAATAAAGGAATTTGCTGGATGACTAGCACTTAAGAAATTGTTCCCTGGTGGGTTATTTGCAGCCTATTCTCTACTTCAGTAGGAGTTTATGTTGAATAACTCACAGCTGTGGAAATACCTGCACAATGGAATTTAATACTGCTAATAAAGGGATCCAAATTGGCACAGCTCCACTCAAGACTCACTAACGTAAAGACATACAAGTGTCTTGGGTCACGTAAAAGGCTGAGTGGCTTCAGTGCTGAGCGGTAGATGCTCAGGCAGAGGGGTGGTATCTGCTGCTGAAGGATGGCATGGAAGCATTTCATGAGACAGGCAGCCCCTGCTGCCAGAGCTATGTGCTCCATGCTCCTGCCCTGCTTCCTGTCTGCTTCCCACGAAGCGCCATGGATGTGCCACAAAGCCAGCTAAGCTCTGAAGCTCTTTCTATGGAAAGTAGAGTCCTCAACATTGTCCTTTTCTGGAAATATTAGGAAAGCAGGGTTTAGGGACAAGAAAAAGGGAGAAGGATTCGGCCCTGCTTGCTGCACTGTATAGACAACATGAAAAACACCACACAGGTGCTGCAGCCAGGCTGCAGTCAGGGCTGTTCACTTCTGGGCACACTTACAGCACCAGTTTCAGAAGAGCACCCTAAGATCTGGAAAGCCAGAGTTAACAACTCTTTATGATGGTTTTTGGTGACTCTCCTGGATTAGACTGTTTTCAAATATGGAAGTGAATTAGGGAAGGGAGGAGAGGAGAAAGAAGGAATAACTGCTGCTTTGGGTGATCTATGCCATTCCTATGTCCTTCAAGCTGCCTCTCTGCAACATTTACAAGCATATTGCTGTAGAGAGTTGGGCAGGACATGATCTGTGTAATTCACTCTGCAGTGTTGTGGCTCAGTCAGGAGCCTTGAGAAGGGCACCTCATCAGCCCACCCCTGGCTAGATCAGAAGTGCTTGTATTTGATATTTGGCTTTTAGCTCCAGCATTATTTTGTGAGTCTGTTAATCAGTTAAAGGAGACTATTGCTGTTAAGAAACCAGAACACTTTGGGTGCAGCCTTGCATTATCACAAATGATTACAAAATAAATAACAATACCATGAATAAATAAAATAATCAAATAAAATCAAATTTCCATTTCTTTTTTTGAGTTTTGACCTTGCAGTTCTGTGCCCACCCTGGCACCTGGCAGTGCCTGCATGAGGCCCACCTCTGGAATGGCTCCTTCATTCCGGATTGCAATTTTCTTCCCCGGTGTATGGACTTTTCTTGGCAACTGCTCTCTTGTAGATTGCTACTTTCTGGTGACAGACTGTATGAAGGCAATTACTACACAGACCACTCCTTCTTTCCCCACCAGTTCCCCTCCCTACTTGAGAGCGGGCTCTGCTGCAGGTCTCACAATAAAATCATAAGACTTGACAACTCTGTTTCCATTTTAAAAGCCCACATCCCACTATTATGTGGTCTTGAGCTTAAAAATGTGGCTTCCCTATGGAGCGCCACTGTTCAATCACTCATTATAAACTGGCTATTAGTATTATTTTCTCCCCACCTCACAGGAATGCAGCTGGCACCTGCAGCAAAGCCAGATCCTGCTGCTTTCAGTTGGTGAGTTAGACCCTTCTCAAGGGAAAAAAGAAAAGAAGAAAAAAAGAGGGATGTTTAAAAATAATACATTTGCTGGGCTGATTTAGGTTGTATTTTTCTGAGCCCTTAGGCTGAAATAACAGCAAAACTTGGAAGTCTGCTAAACAAAGCCAGCTTGAACCTCTCCGTTGTTGTGGACACAACCAGAGGAGACAGCTATGATACACAAAAGTGAAATTGCATTTCTCCTACAATGCTCAGGAGCCACAGTAAACGTTCTTGATCACTGTCCAGGGACACCTTAGCTATGAGCCCAGCTCCTGTAAACTGAGCTCCTGTGGCATTTCACACCTGAGTCACAATGGAGGAGCTGGTGATTTAAGCACAGAGACAGTCGTAGAGATGCTGAAAAACCTGTAAGAAAAAATATCTGTCTCGGTTGCTCACCTTTTGTTATCACCCTTTGGAACATGAGTTTAGCCTGGAGGGCAGACTTCACAGAAGACAGCTGAAAAGTCCCTTTCAAAATGGAGTTTGCAGTGAAAGACAGACACAAGCCCCAGTATCCATCACAGATCCTAAATTTCACACCTTCTGTCTGCTGAATTTGATCTCTCTTGGCAATCCAGGAGCAACCCACCTTGGTTTTGATGGGTTTGTGTGGAGTACAAGCAAGTCCTGCATTTTGTTTTCCACACAGCTGAGGAGAAGATGGAAAGTTAAAAACTTTGGGCAAAATGGCAAACAAATTTTCATAAGCTACCAGAGATGAAAAAACCAAAAATTGAATGGGAAACCCCCCATCAGCCCAGCATCTGAAAGCACCTAACAGTTTTTAAAAGCCTTTCCAGTACTCAGACCCCCAAGAGATCACTCAGAGAGGATGAAACTTTATGTGATGAAATGAGAGTTGCAGTCAAATGTGATAAGGAGTGTTAAATGCCTGCTTCATATCAAGCATTTGCTAAATGTCCTCTAATGCACTTACAGAGGAGACCCCAACCTTATACATTAGAGCTGCTCCGTGCAAAATTGTACATGGCATCTCAGATGAATTCAGAGATGTTGAGACAGAGCTATTAATTAAACTGGGCCAATACACAACTTGAGGATCTCCAGAGATCAGACAGACTTCTTTTTAGCCTAAGATGAAATACAGCTCTCACACACACAAACAGACACAGACTGTTCTGAATACCACCTTCCAACTGGTAAGCCCTTGGATACTGAAGAAGTATTTATATCAGAGTACAAATTAAACAGCAGCAGAAATCCTCACTCTCACAGAATCCCTACAATCACATACAGAAAAAAAAATAACCTGAAGAATCTGGGACTCTAGCTAAGGGGATCCTAAATGTGGATCTCCTGCAGCCATGGAGACGTGCTGGATGGGCATTTATCTGGGTTCACCTGAAGCACATTCCGCTGCTAATGTGCAGTAATAGCATTCAGCACTGCATCAGGGATGCATTTAGTAATTCACCCAACCTGAAGCTCATCACCCTCATTCTGCTCCCTGTAAAGTTGATGGAAGCACAGTCAGGAGTTTCTTGGGAGCTGGAGCGTTTGTATTCTGTTGTGGCTGAATGCTTGCATAAAGTTTTTGATTCTCTGTGCACAAGTGTATTATTCTCTGATGTCATCTTTAGTGCATAATGGTGTTTTGAAATGTGCTTATGGATTAAAACTGCCCATGGACCCATTACAATTATTTCTTGGTGTTGGGGATGTAATTCTTTTGTTTCAAAAGTAACTCACAGGGTCATGGAAGAAATGCTCCTGAACGGAGATTGCTCCATCACTGTTCCTCCTAAAGCCTCTCTCTTTGAGAGGGCTGTTACTAGTCACTGTCAAAATAATATGCTAAATTAGAACAGATTTTATTGCTGGAATGTTCGGTGAACATTTGTATTTTCTCATGTGTGGTACCATCTGCCATTCTGCAATGCCGGGGTACCACCAGACTTCCTACAAGAAGCGTAATGATATCCCAGTGTAACATCAGTTCTATGGGATGTTAAATATTCAGTAGCTCTTCTTACATGGTAGAAGATTCAGGCTTTAGCCTTGTATAAAAATATGCTGTCAGAAAGCTAGCAAAACCATACAAATCTTTCGGTCCTACACCATAAACCCAGCTGCTGGGGTTACTTGTGCCCCGGGGCATCTTCAATTTGAATGTGCAGTATATCACCATAGGGCTGCTTGATCAGAGTTGCAGTCTCAGGAAATACTTCCAGAACTATTCAATTTCCATTAGCAGTTTCTCCAGGATATATTAGGCACAAACTGGGTTTCCTTCAATATCAATCATTCATGTTTTCTCTTTCATCCTGTCTTTGCTAAAATAGGATTTTTCATGGAGGCCATGAAATTGCAAAATTCAGCCTGTTCTTATTGCTGTTCTATCATTTAGGCTCCTTTCATGGTGTTTCATGGCAAAGGCTGGGTAAGGATCCTCTCTCCAGCATGGTGCTACAGACCACAGCAATGCTCCTCAGTAGTTTTCTTCCCCTCTATCCCCATCTCTTCCTGCACACTTAGAGACTGATTCTCCCTGGCAGCTCTCTGCACATCTGCTCTGTTCGCCAAGGACACAAGTTGGTTGCACTTACCAAAGGTGTTGGAGTAGTAACTTCACCAGGCCCAAGGTCAAAAAATAGTCACCTGCAACTTCTCATGGAGCTCTATGATGCTGCAAGCATGCAAATGGTAGCTGTACCTCCCGAGGTCCCTTCCAAATGGAATTCTCCAGCAATATTATTACCTACATACAGACCAATGCAGAGAGGATCAAACCTGAGAACACCTTCTTTCTGAAAAGACTACAAAGCTGCTAAAACTGCTGATTTTTGTTTGTTGTGAAAAGGGCGAGAGAAGGAGCATTAAGAACTGAAATGCTCTCACAAGGGGCAGCTGACGAGACTAGCTGGTGAAGGGTGTGAGTTGGAAGCTCCCTGAGAAGTGGACTTTGCTGACCCAAGAAAGAAAACAAAATAAAGTTCTTTAGCAAAGCAATTCAAGCAATAACCAAATCCTACCAGTACTTATGATTCTTGCATGTTCCAAGTCCTTATAACAACAACAAGCTTAGTTATCAGTGCTCTTGCTCAGTCACTTTACTAATTATATGATTCTGCTTTCCTAACTAAACTCCTGGAATTTCCTCCCTCTGATTTGCGAGGGCACTTCTCAGGGCCATTATTTCCCTCCATTTAGCTAAAACAAAAAAAGAGCTTTCTCTTTGAAAGTATTTCAGCATCATGAGATAAGTTTCCTTCCTCCTTTTAATAATGGCAGAGCTCCCCAGAGGAAAGTGTCAACAGCATGATTTCCTTCCAAATTCTAAGAGAGGTACAATGTCCCTGGCATTGGTGGGCTTAGATTACAGTACAATTACTCGTTGGTTTCAAGCTTTCATACTCTGGGCAGCAACCTCAGCCCTCGTAGACCCATTACTTCAGCTCACCTGTGTTCTTAATACACCTTTCCCACATCTCTGCATCAGATGGTCACAGAGCACACAAAAGCTGCAGCCTCATTTAACTGCAACCCCCAACCAATAAAATCCAGTTGTTGATGTCATTACCGTACCTGAATTCTCCATCTGTAAAGGAGAGGTGTCCTTGAGGAGAGGGCAAAAGCACATGGGAAGACACAGGATCACAGGCTTGGACTTGATGAGTTTACCATCTCACCTGAAACATGGCAAGGAAGGTCCACGCAGCAGTCCAGGGCACGGGGCTGAAGGAAGCGGTAATGATGAGACTGTGTGGTCAGCTGCTCTGCATCTCACACCGCTTCCCTGAGCTGGCCCCTTTGGACATTTTCTTTTTCTGAATAAATAAGTGAATAAAAAAAATCAGCCAGCTCCATCAGTTAGTCACCCTAACCACAGCAGGGTGGATTGATAGCACGTAGACAGGGTTTCCGAGGAGATATGGAGAAAGTGTCCTTCCAGATTAATTCAAGGACAGCACTCTGAGGAGCCTGTTACCCATTTTTCAAGTGTTCCTGTGTTTATTTACTGAAACAACAGGAGTAATATGACATCATAAATCTTTTAAAAATTGAAACACGAGTGGCAGTCTTGAAAGATTAATCCTGAGGAACGCCTCTCGGAGCGCGCTCATGGAAACGCGCTATGATTAGTGTTTTTGAACATTAGAATTACAGTGTATAATTGTAATGTTATAGCAGCTATAGAGGAGCCAGCGATGCCCTAATGGAATACATTGTGAGTGTAATTATTTACATGGGAAAATCAGGGCTGATAGAGTCACTGAATGATACACTTACCACTTCCTGCAAGTGTTGTGAAGGAGCAGCATTGCTATCTATGCAGATACATTCAGTTCACCTTATTATTTCATCGGTTTTAGATTCTACCCTACAGCTGAGTTCCTTTATGCCTTTTAGACTGTTTTCCTGTGACTCCTACCATAGGTGCCAAAATTCACCAAACGAGTATTTTGGTTGCAAGAGAATGGTGCCCATGGCAGAGGCTGAGGTTCATTCTTCAGGCAGGGAGGGAGCTGTCTCCCCCTGAAGAACTCCAGGTGCTTTGTCCCGTGTTTCCTCTGCAATGGTGATTTCAAAGCTATTTGGCAGAATCACATCCAGGGACGCTTTAAAAAAGTGTATATACATTTGGGAGACACATTTCCCTAGAGTGGCTTCTGGGTACTCACCAGAAAAACAGTTCTTCAGATGCCTTTATGTCAGCTGAAAGTACAGTTTCACTCAAGAGCAAAACATCACTCCCTTGCACAACAGGCAGGGTCATGTAGATTCAGTATTTCTATGCCTGTAATTTTCCTTGTAAGTATGTGCCACACACAGGGGGCACTTTGCAAGGCTTCTCAGCTGCCTTGGGACACAGGTGTGTGCCCCTGTGCCTCCCAGCTCAGCCCAGGGGTCTTATGCACCCGCCTGTGCTACTCCAGAGGCTCTGCTTGCTCCTGTGAGCAATTGCTTTGATAGTGAAGGGAAGAACGAAGGAGAATGTTTTAAAATCCTCTCAGCCCCAGCTGAGGGACTCACCGTAAAACTGTCAGACAGAATTCAGCAGAGTGGAAGTCCCTGCTCTGATAAGCCCCAGCCCTGTAAGGCAGAAGATGCAAAGTTCAGGATGGAGGTGTGCTTGCTGGACGCCCTGCACTCCCTGGTGCTTGGCTCTTGCTGACCTGCGATGTTGCACATCATTAATGTTACAAAAAGAGCATCTAACCAAATTGAGCTGTAAGGGACTCACACTTAAGCTACAGA
Source organism: Dryobates pubescens (assembly GCF_014839835.1). Lineage (NCBI taxonomy): Eukaryota > Metazoa > Chordata > Aves > Piciformes > Picidae > Dryobates > Dryobates pubescens. Next base: position 18,472,284 of record NC_071634.1, on the reverse strand, counting down.
CTTCCCTTTTTCGCTGGTAAAAGACTGTAATGCAGTGAAACACCAATTCCAGAGATTCCTGGTGCACAGTCCTGCACACAGGCCTGGGTCTTTTTGCACGCAAGGAACTGCAGATGCACTGTGTAAGAACACATTTGTTAACACAGTTTATTGGCACACTTATTGGCAAAGCATACATAAAATACAGTTGTATTATATAACACACTGACTCACTGTGTCTTTACATGATGAGCTTGAACATATTAATATGTAAATGAAAAAAATTAGTTTCTTTTATAAAGTTTCACATAAATACACCAGAATCCAAAAAAAGGGAAAAAAAAATAAAACAAAAAAAAGTTTTAAGGGCTTTACAAAAATATTATACAAGAAATATACTATGAAAAGAAATAACAACAAAGCCAACTCAGATACAATAATAAAAACACAAAAGTTTTTAGATTTATTAAGCTGCCCACAAAGTTAATAGATTACATGGCTTTAAAATATCCGGATCGACAGCAATTTTACAAAGCATAAACTCTCATAGGACTGGGTGTCTTTTTCCACATAAAAATATTTCTCATGTCTTTGATGAAAAAAAGACATTTCTTGTTTCAGCATTTTTATTAAAGGATGGCAAGAGTATTTACTGGCATCAGCTAAACGTAAATTACAAACGCTGGATCCTTCAAACGATTAACCGGTGAAAGGAAAGTCAAAGAAAGAACAAAACTTACTTTAAATTACCTTTCCTTAAAAGCTGATTTCCTCTGAAACAAGAAATTTCAGGTGCAAGTTGAAAAGCAGAAAATATATTACAATTGTAAAAAGTTTTACATAGTCACGTTAATGAGATCCTGAGCACTGAGGACTTGCTAAAGGATGGCCATCGTTCGATGAGGATAAAAACAACCCCTTCCAATAAAAGGTACTGTCAGGAATGTGCCACGAGATGCTCTTTAATTTGCAGTTATTTTAACTGAGGTCAGTGCCAGTATCACCTTGGATCTGAATGCTTCCAAGAAATGTACATGGAAGCTTATACAAGAGTTTTCCCTAATTAAAAAACACATGAGATACCTTTAGTTTAGAAACAGATACTGTTATCCATTGCAAGGTGTGTGGGGGTTCATTTCATTTTAAGAATGTGTGAAACAGTAATTAATAACCCACTGACATACACTGCAGTGGGCACCGCTGCAGAATAGCCTATTGGGAAGCTTGTGGTGTGGGATTTTCAGATTTAGTCTCCTGGTTAGCAGGAGGTTTGCTGTTCCACGGGCTGTTATTTCCCAGTGCAGGTGAGTTGTTGAAATCTTCTTCATCATCCATGCCATTTGCTGCATCATACTGTGTGTTCTCTAATCTAGTGATAAGCCTTTCGTCTTCATCCCCAAATTCGCCTCCCATCAGAGTCGGTTCTCCTACCACCATCACATCCTGTGAACAGCACCCAATATTTGTTATATGGAAACCTTGAGAGAGAAAAAATCAACTTGAAAAAATTGTTAGAGAACTTGCATCTCTTAACTTTGTGATACTTGAACAGCAGAGTTAAAAGTTCCCGCATAGGAGGAACCAGGAGACAGGCTTACACTTTATGTCTAATGCAAAGGAAAACCTGTAACACATCTCTCTAGCTGCACGCTTGTGGCTCTGGGTCTCAGAAACCCCAGAACTGAGAAGCAGGCAGACTAAACAATGCCTACAGTTGTAAGCAAATAAGCAGGCTATGAAACTGCCTTAAACCCTGCTCGAAGTATTCAGCCTCTATCTGGCAATTCTTTCTTGAGCCATTTCATTTGGAAAGGCATCAGGGTGCATCTCGGCTGGGACTTGGCAATGGGTGTGTTTTAGAAGCAGTATAAAAAAACCACATTTGTTATCCTCAGACTCCCCAGTCGTGGAGCACAGCACTCTAATGAAGATGGTAACTCTCTTACCCATAGCCAGCCAAGCCCTTTTGCGCATCCAATATACTTGACATTCTGCTACTTAATTATGGTAATTAATTTAGGTAAAGTTTTCGATAAAAACAATGTTCACACTGATTTGACAATTTGCATAGCTAATTAAGTCATTAGCAAAAACCTGCTGATTGCCAACAAGCCCTGAATTTACCATCTGTTATTTCATGGTGCCTGTCACCTAACTCCATGTAGGCAACCCTGCCGCCAATCTGTGCAGTAAGAGGACCAATCTGTCCAGCTGGTACCGCAAAAGGAAGATGAAGAGTGCTAATTATAATTACACTGTTGAAGCTAGTAGTCATCAAAAACTGAGGCATGCAAGAAAGAAAGTATTCATCTAATCACTGCTTTAAGTACAAATTGTCCTTCCATGAAAACAAGTAAACCGCCTACTGTACTCCCGTGCATCACACATCTACTGCAGAAAACCTAACCAGCATGGGATAGAAAGGTGCAAACTTGAGATTGGAAAGCAAAGGTGCAAAGCCAGAGAGCTCGCTTGTTCTCTCTGCTCAGCAGAGAATCAGGCTGCTGCGCTACCTGCTAAGGAAATGTGTGTGATGCATCTTTTCATGCAGCTCAGGTGGCAGGGCATCAGCTAACGTCTGGGAGAAGTGCAGTAATTCCAGATGTCTAGCTTTGTTCCTGCTGATTTAACAAACCCTTCCAAGAGGTCCAGCCAACAACAGATTCAATATTTAGAGGATCTGTTTTTCCTTATGAATGTAAAAGCATTTGTAAACAGCAAACGGAGGACAAATGTTTGCATTCGATAAGGTTTCTTTTTAATCGGATATGTACTTCCTTCACCACCAAACAATACGAATTATTGCCTGAAAGTATTTACACTGTTCCTTGATGTCCCTCAGCAGAGGCTGACATGCTACAGAGAAATGTTTAGATCACATTTTCAGCCTGCTATGTGAAAAATTTGTGAGTAGATGGAAATCATTACATGATTTCTCCTGTATGCTCTCTATGTTTTGTCACTCAATATGCCCATAAAATCTTTGGTTAAATAAAACTCACACACAAATTTGTGACATCAAAGTCTGAAGGACAGAGGTGTTCATGACCCAAAGTGTATCCTAACTTATTTTGTCCCTCTAAACAACAGAGAATGTATGGTGTGCACTGCTGAACCAGACCTGACCCCAGTGTACTGCGAGAGCATTAATGACAAGAAAGACCGGGCAGAGGACAGCAAGTTGGGTTTGAGCGTGCAGTGTGATATGGCAGGCAAAAAGGACCACAGTGGCTGAAATACAGAACCATAGACTGAGGTGGCAACACTTCCTCTCACTTAACACTCTTGAGGATGGACCTCAAGTTCTCCCTGTTGCCATACCAGCAAGAGGTCAGCAACTTGGATGAGACTTAGAGAAGCACATCAAAAATAACTGTGGGGCTAGAATAGCTGGCTGGGGAGGCCAGTGGAAGAATTAAATGTGCACTGCATCCACCAAATGACTGGGAGGGGCAAATATTCTTAACAGCTGCAAGTGTTGAAAAGAAGAGGATTGCTTTAGGCCAATCCGATGAGATGTAAACTAGGGTACTAAGATGATATTAAGTAAACAAAAATGTAACCCCCACTGGTCAGACAAATATTCCTGTTACTGAGAACCACAGACAGGATTAATGACCCCACTGGAACAGTGCTAGCTTTGCTGCTCAGGTCACCTAACACTGGGCTGGGAAATGCCTCAGCCTGTGACAGGAAGCGTTTGTGCATCAGTGGGGATATGCTCAATGACCTTGTAAGCATTTCCATCCCTAATTTCCCACATTCTTTGCAAATATTATTCCTTAAATATAGTGACACCCACTGAGAGGACAGTTTGCACTTGTATTTCTCCCCATGCTATTGAGTTTCTATCGCTCTGGGAATTAAACTACAATTAGATTGAGGTTAGTGGAGTTTCCCCTCATTCTATTTAAAAGATAGATATCACATCATTAGTTACAGGACATTTGAAAATAAATAAATGAATCAATCAATAAATAAATTCATTCTTGACAATCCTGCCGCTTATGTCAGGCAAAAATAGTGTCTCAAGGAAGCACACATGCTGGCTCCTCCCCAGAGAGGATTCTGCCCTCAGACTGAAAGCTGAAGACCCCACCGAGTGCACCCCATTGAACCTCCACTCACTAGTTCCCGTGCAATGACCACCAACCTCTGAGGAGGACTGGAAGTGACTCCTTTTAGAGCCCCTCAATGCTTCTCCTTAAATTGGCCAGTGGGGGTCACTGCTGTTGAATGACACAAGGCTCCATCCCTCCCAGGGTTGAGGCTGCAGCTCTGGAGTGCTCCTAGCTCCTGCTCATGGAGTGAGAAGCAGAATCCAAGAATTAAACCCTAGTCTCTTGCACGGCAGCACACACTGCTACGGCCTAGTTATGGTAGCACATATTTGACTAGATTAGTTTAAAAAAGATTTAGACTGTAGTCACTCAATCTTACTAATTTACTCTGTGATTAGAAACAACAGTTTTGGTCAAGGAATGTCTCATGATAGTAAAATATGGTTGCAGTGAAGCACTGTAAATAAAGCAGTGGATGTTTTACAATATGTGATATAAATGTATTACTCATATAACCACAAAAGCAGCTTTCATGTATATCATACCTTTCATCCTGCAACAGCCCTAATTGCCATCCAAACTTAAAGTGATGCATATAAACTATACACAGAGTTCACTTCATACACAGCTCAAATGCAAGCACTTCTTTTTAACAGGTGAGTCATTTCTCAGGCTTTACCTCTTTTGTACCTAGCTTCAAAGTTTAGCTCTGCTATGTCTAGTTACATAACTAAACTTTCAGCTTGGGATTTTAAAGAACATGCTATGGCTAAACAACGTCCTACTGGAGGTAAAAATGTGTGGTGGATCATGTAAAATTCCCCATCCCTCTGCCTGCCATCCTTGCTGCTGTTAGCAGGTAGCCCTGCTTGGTGTATTACAGTGATTAGCTCTTAGCTCAGGTTTCACAGTTTCCAGAAGCAGACAAACAGTGCTTCACGATCATCAAAACCTCCTGGAACTATCAAGTGTATTGTTCAAGCAAGCCTCATACTCCAAGGACTGAAAGTTGCACTAGTTTTAGCAGCCAGCACACCTCTAAGTGCTAAGTTAAAAGAAGAAGGGTTTCTCCTCCTGCCTGCCTTTGTTCTTAGGGACTTGTGTTATTGGTGGTTATTTTAAGAATTGACTTCTCTCCTTGCTACAAAAACTGTTAATGACCAAGAACCACACTGCTGCCCACACCCATAATGGTCACTGCTTCCAAGACAAACAGCAGAGTGACATTGGTGTTGAAATGATCTATAGAGACAGAACTGACATTCACAGTAAAAGCTTTCCAGAGGAAAATGGTTATCTTTCATATCTCATCATAGTCCTCTCTGTTAACTTGAAATTCTGGTCTTCTCTGGAATATTTTTCCTAAAGCACAACAACTGGAATCTGATTTGTTCACTCTCACCTCACTGTGCCTCTTAGATTCTGAATTGCACAGTTCTGAGACATGGGATAATTACTGACACTCCTCTTCTGGCCCTGGAGCTGTAACTCTGGTACTACAACATCCATTACAAACCACCTAAACCTAACCCCTGCTTCTGAAACACATAAAAGAGTGCAGGGCTCCCTCCACATTAGCAGATTTGTTTATAGATTTGGCTTTTGAGGAGCTTACAGAGAACTACAAAGAGAAAGAGACATTACTGAGGTATGTAACTCACTTAAGAGTGCAAAGAGGCTCTAATTAAGACGCTGGATGTAGCAAAGAGCATTTGATTTACTTAGTGGCACGTAGTGATGCTTTATTCCTTCCATCACAAATGATATTTCATTGGGTTCACAGTTACAGTGTTACACTCATCGGGATCTTCATTAGTAAATGAAAGCAAAATCCACCTGTTAATTTCTATGGTTATGCCTGGGAGCAGTCTAGAACAAGGGTTTTTGGAGTTTGTGAGAGTTGTGTACTGTCAAATTTCCAAATTCAAATAGATGAAAATGGATCAATGTGCACTGCTTTTATCACAGGAAGTGATGTTTAAGTGATACTGGCTGTATGGACCTCTTCTGATGCATACACTGATAACCCACAGCCCACAGTGTACAAGCCACTGTTCTAAGAACAAGAGCCTGGGCTTGCGAGAAAGTTTCACTTCAAAGAAGAATGAGGAAAATGCAAAGGAATACAATTTCAGCCAGCAGAGGATTGAAAACTGAGTGAAAGCTTGGGAAAACACTGCACCTAGCTTCAAATATTAGAGGAAATGAGTCCTGTGCAAGTGATAAAGCAATGGCATACCCGAATTGGATAACTAACGTCTTTGAAGTCATAGGAAGGCTATCATTAAAAAGGCATTTTTCTATGAGCCTTGTGGAAGGATACCTGCTCCTTGCTTCGAGATAGAGGAAATTGGTAATGCCAGTTCCTGCACCATGGGTTAAGGTTTATTCCAAAGATCAGATGTGACAAATCCAAGAATAGTTCAAATGCCTGGCATCTGCTGAGACCAAGACAGTGAGGTGGACTACCATTTCTGGGTCCCTCTTCTGTCAGCTTTGTCTATGCACTTGCAAAAGCCAATGCACTTGTGGGCAGTGCTGAGCCTACACCACTGAGAGCATGAGAGAAGAAAACTTCTGGTGAAAAAAATGGTTTTGTATTTGTACTGCTGGAGTGACTTTAGTGGCACTCAGTTCTACTTTCAATTCACTACAGTGTGTTGCCTCAGCACCTAGAGCACTCAGGGCAAAAGCATCACTGGGCAAGTATTAGGTGTTCAACCTAGGTACGAGTCATGCAGTGCAGTCATGCAGCACAGAGGCCAGCTGCACGTGTTTTAAGAACACAAGATGCATGTAAGAAACACGTAATATGTAGAAAAGGTGTTGAAGAGCCATATTTGCAAGGGCTGCTGAAGGTCTGCAGTCAGCAGCAAGAGAACTAACAGAATCACAGAAACCACTGTTTTCCCCACCACCAGAAGGGAAAATGAGTGCAATAGAATGCAAATGACTGCTGAAAGGGCTAAACTTTGTATTTTATTTAGCAGGGTTGAGAAAGTTTATACAAGTAGTTAAGAGAGATGAGGATAGACAGGAGACTGATACTTTTCAGATTATTGATGAGAGCTGAAGATGCATCCCACCCACGGACAGAGACCCTTAAGAGGCTGTTGAAGATTGTGTTATCAGAGTGAATCAGAATGTGTCGGCGCAGTCCAAGTGCTAATAAATTTAAGGCAACACAAAGGACACAAATGGTACTGACTGATTAGGCTTCAGCAGCTCAACTTCGGGTGCAGTACCAAACTGATCCATGTTTGGAAACAAAACCACACATTTCAGTTTCTGGGCTTGACTCTGCTGTCAGCACGGTCCCTGCTTGATCAGAAAATAATGCAGGTAGAGGAAATAGCACAACCTCCTATTTCTGAGCAATGTGTGTGTGACAAGTACCACTCCATCTCACTGACCAAGGGTTGCTTACCCCACGCATTTATCTCAAGATCTGGAAGGGACAATGGGAAAATGACAAATGTCTCTGAAGTTTTAAGCTTTGTCATAGCTGACAGCACTCCAGGTACTTTCTGGTCGCTGTCCTGAACATGGAACTTTTACCTCTCCAGATATGAAGACCTCATTAAAGAAACACAAGTTAATGGTGCTAGGAAGAAATGTGGATGAGCTCTATGGTAAATTCACACACGTGCCAGAGTGTACACAGCATTACTGTAGGAGCAGAAGTGAACAGCTACTAATGGCCTAAAATAAGAAACCTCATACAGAATAGGTGCTAAGGAAACATTCTCCAACTAGATTTAACTTACTATCAAAGAGAAAACAACATAGAGGTATAAATGTGAGAGGAAATTAGATTAGATTCTATTAGTATGGTGGAGAGACTGTCTTTGCTGGCTGGGAAGAAATCACTAGAGCAAGCTGGAGTACATGACTTTATATGAACTCAGGTTTGGTATGGATATAAGCTCATGGTTGGGGTTCTCCTGTGAGGAGGGTGGGAAAAGTGGAACTGGAATTATCTGTAGTTATGTGAGTCATCTGGACAGAAAATGCAGTGACTTCATTCCTCTTCTCTAAGAATGAGGAGGGAAATGCTTTTAACACTGAAAATTAATAATTTCAGTAATTTTCTTCTGCTGAGCAGGAAAGTGCCATTTTCAGAAAGCTCTCTGGCCAAATGAAAACTTTTAGTTGAAAACTGTCAAATGGTGTTTGAGGTCATCTTGTCTTCTATCATAAAGTAATTAACTACTCAGTGATACATTTTAGGGTAAAGTTAAGAGAAGGAACCAGAAAGCAAGTTCCTGCTACCTGCAGCTAACTTCAGAAAGCAGTGGCATGCCTGTGTAAGGCCCACTTCAAAGAATGTATAATTTTGAGGAAATGTGGCAACATCTCTTTATTTAACTGAAAAGTGTTGAGTGGTTTTACACCAAAATATCCTACTGCTAACATTATTTTGAGTTCTGTCTACTCTGCAGGGTAGCCCAATCATCAATTCCAACTGCTTTGCTGTCTTGTGGGGAAGATGGGAAGAGCTGTTAGTATGCTAAATCCAACAGCTACTTCCACTTTGCAGAGGGCAAGGAGAAGCATCCTAAAAATGGAACCTGATCCTCCATAAAAAGAGTTTAGACCATCTTGCTAAAGCAGAAAGAAGGCAATGTTGAAAAATATTGACTGTGAGCATCCTGAAAGTCCAGGAAGTCTAAAAAAAAATTCCATCTCTCATACTGTGATACACTTCACATCTCAGTGTGTCTGAGATGCTTAACTGTCATCTGCTTCAGAAGGAGCAGCCTTGACTTCTTCATCTGTCAGGAGCAGCCATTCAGTACCTGAAGTCAGCCTGAATAGCAGTGGGAGTGACAGGTATAGCTATCAGAGGGCTCAATTACACTCAAGCATACAAGTGCACATGGCTACCATTGAAGCCAACAGAAGCTGTCCCTCTAGGGACAAGCAAGCTGAAGAGAGGCAGAGGGTCAGATTTTGGTCCTGCTGAACTGAACTCAGGGCAGGGAGCAGCTGAGATAAAGTGATTTTACTGTTTGCTACACTTGGAGACAGCAGGCAAGTAGCTGGCTGCTCAGTTTTGCACCTAATTGCTGTTTTTTTTCTTAAATAGGGTTGCATACCGATCCAAGGGGTTTTCTGACAGTTAATGGGGCAGAGTGGTCCCTGGCACCGGGGGATCAGGTAGCTGGCCCTCCATCTGCTTTGTGCTGTCAGAAAAACCCAGAGATGTCTATATTAGGGAAAGAATCTGACTCCAGGGATGTGAGCCACATGAAAATTTTAATATGACAAGGAGAAAATATGAGTTTAATGCACTGAAGGCCAAAGTTTCTGCTAGCTAGTGGATTGCTGAGTTAAGTTGCTACAGAAAAATCTTAATTTAATTTCACTGGTGTTAAGCTGCTCCTCCTTTTTTTATCTGGGTATTCAAGCTTCCTAGGAATTGCCTGCTTTGTGCTAACAAAAGGCCTATATCCTTTGTCAGGTTTCAGAGCTGACCTAGCCCTTTTCTATCAGCTGATCAGAAATCCAGTAGAAACCTCTGCATGTTATTCCCACTTTATAGTTCCTACAATATCAGATTAATTTCCCTAGCTTTAAAATGCATAAGCTGTCCTCTTACTGACCAAGGCACACTTTGTTTGTTTGTTTGTTTGCAGTCTGTTTGCCCCTGCATTGTGACTAAGGTAAGAAATGCACTGGTACAGTTCTGGAGACAGTTCTGGTGTGTCCCTATGTAGCTAGGATGCCAACAGTTACAGCTAGCAGGGTGGATAAGCTGAGACCCATATGCCAGGGGATCTACCCTCTTCAAGCCGAGTGGTGGGAAAAAGAGAATCTCTGCAAGCAAATTATTTCATAACCTGTTCCACTAAAGCATCTGAGCCTGGCACCCATCAGGGGTGAGGTGCTAAAGGGAGAGCAGTGCTCTGACCAGATACAGCTGTCCTGCTCCTCGCTTAGCACCTGGAGGGTGGATGTCAGCAAGACTGTTGCTGTCTCTAAAACAATGAGTCCCAAACTAAGTCCCACCCGCAGGGGAAGGACTCCTACTGGCAAGAAAGGGAGCTGGCCCAAGCCTTCAAAAAACCACATCTAGTCCTCAGCATATCCCCAAGGGTCACTGGTTAAAGCTGCACTGCAGAATGGCTTCTTCACATCTCTCTCCTAATTCCTCAGCTTCCACAGCATACTGTGCAAGATTGCCTTTTGCTTGTGATAATTTAGGCTCAAGAATGCACCTTCTTTACAATGTAAGGAGAGAGTTAAAGCGCCACAAGCAACTCAGGCCTACAAGGAAAGTGAGACTTACAGGTACCTGACTTGATAGACTCAGGTTTGCAGCAGCTGACTTTTTCTTGCTGTTGGTACTGTTTGCATTGTTCCCAGCACTGCTGTTGGAAGTGCTGCTGGTGGAGTTTTTCCTTTTTCTCCGCTTGGTTGTTGGCTGTCTTGTGGGTTCTGCTGCAATGAAATGGTAAGAAGGAAAGCAAATGGCAGATACTGCTAAGTGTGCACTAAAATGATTCACAAGCAGAAGTGCTGAAATAGTTTTTCATTGATTTTTAAACGTCCATGCTTACTATTAGTAGTATTAGATTTAACACACAAACCAAAGAGTAACATTTGGGCCCCAAACAGTGAAATCTGCTTCCAATTTATTACAAAGGACTAATAAAGCTTACTTTCACAGCATTACCTATAAATCTATTTGAAGGCATTTTACTAATGGGAGTATCATGTTAACTATCATGATGCTCAAAGTGACTGTAATTTGCTGAAGGCCACATAGCAAGCACCACTGCTAAGCAAAAATCCAGGTCTCATTCTGATGCTGGGCACAGCCTCAGCTGATGCAGGCAGAGGCAAGGGCTAAAGCCAGCTTTCTACCATACTGCTGCCATTGATGCAGCATACAAGCAACTCCCATTTGAGCTCCTTCTGCCTCTGATGTGGGCTTCACCTTTAACACTGCCACTCCTCAGAGCACATATTAGAGCATGCTGAATGCCATTGCTCTGTGAGTCTTCCAAACTCAGACTGAATCAGGACAATTACATAACTTTGCTTAAATTGGCAAAGAACAGAGAGACAATTGTACTTCTCAAGATCTGAACTGGGTGCCCATGTGCATATGCAAATCTGATACATATATTTCTTGTATATCTCAGATATACAAATTTTTAATAATCTGAAAAAAAAGAGAGAATTATTATGTTGAGGTGTAAGAGGATGGAGATTAGGTCCAGGCCTGTAAATAACATTATATTAGTCTCAAAGACAATTAATTATGAGTTGTAGCTGTAATTTCAGAGTCACAGCAGGAAGCTGAATTATACAAACGATGAATTCTAATGGAGCCAGTAGGCATTTTGCATTCCATCTACATATATTTTTGCACTAAATTACATCCTAGTCATAGTGAAACCATCTGAATGTGCACATCTATAAATCAGCTGGGTCAGACTGAAATAATGAAGCACCAGAATAATTTTCAGGCTTACTTTTGGAACAGTGCTAATTCTTATTACTTTCCTTTGTAAGCAAATGTGCAGCAAATTTTCTCATTGTTCCTATATTAACCTAGCTACCAAACAAGTAAAACACTGGAAATGAAACATACCTGGTGGGGCCACCATTCTCTGCCACTTTTGAAACAAGCAAGTCTTCAAGCAGTCACGAGGACTTAGATTGTAAGTTTTATGTCTTGACATCAGTTCCTGCATTGGCTCCAGTATTACACACAACTGGAAGAAAAGTCAGAACAGAATGATTTCTCAAAGCGAAGACTCCGATCAGTATTTACATAGCTGGAAAATATAATCTTGACTTCCCCCCACCTTGTTATCAAGAGTATGCCTTGTACAGCTCAGTTTAATCTGCACTGGGATTGCAGGATCAAAACTGAACTGAGAAAACTTTTGCTCACTGTGTCCAATACTACATGTTTTAAAAAAAAATCAGATAAACTTCAGCTCTGGTCTTCCAGACTGGCGAGATTTCAGAAGAGCAGAACATTTTCATGCTTGATTGCCAAAGCTGCAAGGATGAATTAATAAATAATAAAATGCCCAGAGCAGGTCATCATTCCCATACTCAAAATGTACACACGGTGATCTTCTGACCTGCTGCACTCTACAACGAAGGCTTCTCAGAAATGAAGGTTTTAAACATTTTATTTTTTCTTGTTGTTGCATGCAGAATAATTCAAACAATTTTGTTCCTTCCTCGTTATGAGGACTGTGTTCTCTTCCCATCACATGAATGACATGGTGAAGAAACAAGGGAAGTATTTTATTTTCCACAGCAGCTTGAATGCTCTGCTATGTTGAAGCTCTTCCTCAGACAGGCTTATCAATTTTCTATCTGTTCACTTAGTAATTATACACACTGCTCACTGCTTTTTGCTCCTGTTAGCACAGCAGATATAGCACAAAGATCACAGTAAGCTGGCTGCTCTTCCCTCCTGTTTGTCACCATGAAACCACTTCCACTTGCACAAAGCCACAGAAGACTATAGAACTGCACACATGTAATTGAGGCCTTGCTCTCATTTGCAGGATCCTTATTTTTTGGCCATCCTACATGAGAAAAAATAAATAATTCCAGGCTGACCTCAAATGGTAGGGCTGCCACACAGGAGGACAAGGTTCCTTCCTTGCTACCTGAGCACATTTGATGAGGAAATAGCTCAAACAGAATAAACACGAAGCCTGCATGCCACTTAAGTCACTTTTCAAAGAACTGCATTTAGAAGCAGTGGAAGGTTTGGTTGGGGTTTGGGTTTGTTTGTTTTGTGGTTTGGTTTTGTTTTTTAACCAAGAGATGTAAGGCAACAAGTTGGTCAAGTTACTAGAAGTTGGAATGGCAACTGCAGAAAGGCATAACCTGAGTCTTGGTTTGAGTTATTTACTTAAATTTAGCAAATCTTGCTGAAGGGGCATTTTGGATTTACTTCAGCAAGTGATGTTTTCCTTCCATACTTCAATAAATATGAAGAGAGACAAATTCCTCCCTCTGGGCTGCAGAGCTCCCATTCTCCCCATGTACACCCCACTCTCATTCCTATAAATGGACATGCAAAGTATGCAGGGAAAATAGCTGAAAGGTAGCTGTCATGATGCCTGAGAGATTAATTCAGCATTTAAATACTATCATGTGTTGGCACTACCTTTTGGTGAGCCTTTCATTAACAGCAGTTAAAACAGAGATAACATAAAGCAGCAGGGAGAATGAAGAGCTTCAGTATGAGTAATTATTTTTTCTCCAGCTGCAGGTATTGAGTCTGCAGTTGCCTCATTGACATTTTTCTTACATAGACTTTTTATGTATATTTTTGTAGATAAATATCTGCAAGGCAACCATGAGAGAACTGCTATCAGACTGTGCATTTTTGGCTCAGATATTCTTCTAGTTCAATATTCTATGAAAAACCAAGTGCATCGGGTCCTAACGTATGTGCAGGATCCAGTTCATGCTGCAAAAGAGGTGTTGCATTTTGAGATCTTTCTCAATTTATTCTGAAACCTGCAGGCACTTCCTCAGGTTGTGTGTGAGAGAGAGATTCATGATTACAATTGACACCATTGCTTTGGTTCTCAAAAGTCTGAGTTTCTGGCAGGACTGCCTAAATGGTCTCATTACGAGCAGAGAGCAACTGGTATGAAGAAGATAGCTGTGTTAATTCTCCACTAGTTGAGTGCTATGCTCACATAGCTCTGCTGCTGTTGGGACTAAAAGTATGTAAATATACATGTAGGGTCTCCCAAGATTTCCTTAGGGACACTTTATTCATGACACATTTACTTCTCTGTATATATTTATTGTTGGCAACAAAGAGAATGTTTCTTCTTTATCATCTGGGAAAGACGTTTCCTATTGTGCAGTAACCATAATGCGTGTGGAAGGGAACTAAGCAGTCCCTGCTGCCTGTAGACATCTTGACTGCTAATCCTGCCTGTAATCTCCTTCACTTCACACACAAATGAAAATTGAGTATGAACCCCAAATGTATCAATGCCTGACTGACTTCACCCACATGAACTCAAAATGACAAGTGCTGAGGCCTTGACACTGGGACATGGGGTGGTCTCACCTTCTGGATATTTGGGAGCTGTACATACTCACACAAATTCCTCTTCTACCTTTGGAGAATTCACAACCATTAAAATCTGCGTATGGTAAGCTCAGCTTTGGAGGCCTGAGTAATAGGAGGGCATTACACTACACCGTGACAAGACCATTTAAAATCCATCTGGTATTTTCAGTGACCTTTGAGACCTACTTGCCATCTGAAGCAATTCTCTACCAAAGCCCCGAAAGAGGAGAAGATCAGGGTCCATTTATCTTAAGTTTGAGGAATCTGCCAGCGACAATCAGTAACTTGGTACTGCAAAGAGCAATCTGAGGACAAGAGGCATCTCAGAGCTAGGTTGGCCAAAATCACCTGCTGACTTTAACTGCCAGTGAGCAGGGCAACTGGCAGGCTGGTTTAACTGCAGCATTTTGCAAAGTACCTTCTTAAAACAAAGCTAACCAAATGTTTTACATCCACTGGCATACTGAAGAAGCCTGAGGCTTAGACTGCCTATTCCCCACAGATCACCTAATCTCATTCTGAGAGACTCCTTTTCACAACATCTATTTTAACATTTTCTCAAGCCTTGGATAATATTAAAATGTATAAGTCTACTGTAGTACTATAAGAATAATATTTGGAACACAAACAAAACTGATCTCTTCTACAAGCATTTCCTGCACAGCTCAGAATCAGTTACCCAGAAAACAGCCTAAAGACTGCAGTGCAGTGATGATTTGATCACAGAAAATCTCTACATTCCTAGGGACCCAGAACCATTAATGGCAATGCTTGACAAGACACAGCTAGACATCTCCGAGCTCAGGCAGCACAAAAGGTGGGACTCATTTGCTCATGCATGTTGCCAGCTGAAATGCCCTAGGTTATGCTGGGTCTGATTGCTCTTGCTGTCCCAGAAGGACACAAGGCTCCATGTGGACATCTCAGGCACTAGAAGGTGTCATTAGTGTGTAGACAACTGAATGAAACCCAACATTACAAGAAAATTTTTCCTTTAGCTTTTAAAACATTCTTGGAAGCATAAGTAACATAGCAGCTATAGACTTTCCCTCCACAGGACTAAAGCGTACTGAAAAATCCCCACATGGTGCTTACATAGCTCTTACCCAGTAACAATTAGTTCATTAGAATTAGTTTCCAGTCACGCTTTCTTATTTGAATTCATCACAGTGATGTCTGACTGTTAGTGCAGAGCCACTGCTGTTTCACTGTGGATAGCTGTGAGCTGGATCTGGTGCTGGAGATGAACGCAGAGCTTTACAGTGAGAGAACTCTTTAGCATGAGAAGTTTGTTTGTGGGTGCCTGGCGCACACTGGGACACATGCACACATTTTGGTGCTGTACAGGGCATCAGTGATTTTTCTAGAGTTCCATATGGATCCTATGGACAATTCATCAATTACAAGGCTTGGATCCAACCTGAGAAAATGGTAATGTTATACCCCTGAGGCTCAGGGAAGTGAAAGTAGGGAACATAATAAAGCACATTTATTTTGTGTTAGTAAAACACATCTGGAAGGATTCAATTTCTATTTTTAATGACTTCTTTTTAGAGGAGAAATCCAGCATTTATAGGTTTCAAAACCCAGCATGTTTTAAGAAGGGAGTTATATGAGGAGATACTGGAAGCACAGCAGACAGGAGTTAGAGGGTTCTGAGAATATGGATCTACACATCCTGTAGTACTTCAGTCGTCAGCAGAGCCAAAATCGGCCTCCATAGGTAAGGGGTCAGGTTCAGCCAAGTCATGGTTTTAGCCCTATGATTTTTGTTCTAGCACTGTCTTTCTGCTCTGAGGACAGCCCTGCCTTCTGAAGATGAGCAGAGAGACCAATAGGAAAGCTCTCTTTTAGCTTAGTTGTGCATACCATAAGCTTACGTACGCTATCGCTGATTGAATTAGCCCGCAGTGAAACCTCTTGGTATTTTTAACGCTTCCAGCAGTGGAGGTTTGTGGCGAGGTTGGTGCAGACGCCGCGGTCCTGCCGGCTCTGAGCTGCAGGTGGCAGAGCTGGCCCAGTTAACAGCCTTCCCCTGCTGACATCCTGGGAGCACAAAGAACTGCAGCCTTGCAGGCTCTCAATGCCTCTTGCATTTTAAAGAGAATTCAGTGGGACTCAGTCTCGCAATACATAAGTGTTGAGGCTGACCTCCCCAGCCGGTTTCTTTAAAGCAGGAAACATATCTGGCCAGTAAAAGTCCTAAAGTCAAGCAAAAGAAGCCAATTTTGAGAACTGCCTATGGTTACCAGTTAGGTCTGTATAAGCAAAAGTTTCACTAACCAAATTTAAAAATAGGAATGATCTAAAATTTCCACGGAGAGGATTACTTTAAATGTACCTGATCTAGTGGGAGTGTCCCTGTCGATGGCAGGGGGGTTGGAAGCAGATGTCTTTAAGGTCCTTTCCAATCCAAAGCATTCTATGATTCTATGATAACATTACTGTTTCTGAATGAAACCCACAAGTAACCTGTCAGCAATGAGAGTGATCACTGAAGTCTTACTGCAATTTAGTTTTAACTCTTTGATGCTTGAAATTTCTCCTGGTGTCATGCCTGTATTAATCACTTGAGAACTATAGGAGCTGTTGCATAGCCTGAGCTCACGCTGACTTACAACCCTCCCTGGGAGTGAGAAAAACCCAGCTGAGTGGGAGAATTAGTCACTGTCTAATGTTCAGGTAGGATGTTGACAGGGAAGGTATACCTGTAATGCACGGTGCAGCCTTGAAGGGCTTCAGTGCTATCTTTTAGACCTTCCCCCCCCCCCCCCATTTTTTTCCCCCTCCACAAAGATTTTGCATTATTAACTAACAAACCTGAACAGCATTACATTTTATTTCTGTGCTGAAATGCAGTCTTCCCTCTGCATGCCCTGTGTGCTCTAGAGAGAATAGTCCCAGTTGGTGCTGCCAGTGAAATTCTGTCCCCAACACATTTCCTTGTGAGAGGTCCCACTGACTGCAGTGTGGCAGCACTGCTGAGAAGAACTGAAATGTCTCTGCACGCTCGTTTGTGGACATTCACAAATGTATCTTTCCAGAGGCCCAAAAGGAGACACATGATGGATATTTTTCCATCCCCTGCTTTAGAACAGCTCTACCTGAAAGTCTGACTGCCAGGAGCCGTGTCAAAGCCCTGTCCAAGTGCCCTGCACTCCCAGGAGCATGGCACTGAAACAGTAATGCCTTGCTGCAGACCTCACCTCTGTGAGAAGCAGGGAAGGCTTAGAGAGGAGTTTAAATTCCACTGCTCATGCTTGTTTTTCAGAATTAATGTAGGTATCACTGCTCTGCAGAACAGAGGGAGGAATGAAAATTCCCTAGGAACATATTGTTGCTTCTTTCACTGGATGGCTTGCAACTGACTGCTGAAAATAACCTGTGCTTTTTAAGACTCACATATGAATACAGAACATTTTCATCTTAAAAACTGCCTTTGTTTTCTGTTAAAAACATGGCAATATAAATAAGAAATGTTTTGAGGATTTTATGAGCTAAAATAAATGAGGGATTTCACATACTTGTTTTTCTGGAGGGGTTTGCTTTTGATCTGTTTTAAGCTCTTGCTCAGTACATCAAGTCAAGTATGTCTCTTCCATCAATGTCTTGCAGTGGATCAGTTGTATACATGCTCCTTGCTTGCATGATAAGCTTTAAGCCAAAATAAGTGGGTTTGAGGTTCCTACTACTCCACATACTACTACTTGCTTTCACTTTTGATGAATGATTGGACATTCCCGTTGAGATATGGGGACTAATGAGAAATGCTCACTGTACATCCTGCAAAGATATTGCAGAATTTAGTGTAGCAAGCAGCAAATTCAGCAACCATTTTAAGTTAAAAATACAGGTATTTTGACTGCTCAAAAGCTGGTCTGCACAGGCTTGTTTATTTTAGAGAAACCTTAGATGGTCTTTGGGACAGAACGAAAAGGTAACTCCAATGTCTTATGTAGTCCAATACCACAGAGTAATCCTTGAGTTGCTGATGGCATCTGCTGTTCTCTCCATATTTCCAGTTCCTTCTGTGCCAAGGAGTTTTAAATTGGCAATGTATAAGTACACTGAAGTCCTCAGTTTTGCTACAGAGGTAGGGAACTATGTGAGCTTTTGGTATCCAGAAGGAGGAGGGAAACTGCTTGGAAATATGGTATCAGCACATTTTACTGTATTTACTCCTAAGTTAAATACATTTGCTTTAAACAGCAAAGGTTTAAAAACTGTCACTGAGATTTCTTTCTTTAGGCTTTGACTTAAAATCTCATCGAGATGAATGTGATGGCACCTCTCAAAGGAATTGATTTAGATTAGTTCAGGGCTCAGCAAGACAGCTCTGCACCAGCTTGAACTTGGCTCATGTTTTCAGTATGTCTCCAAAACCATATGGAGTGGATATTTTGTGTTGGCTTTACAGAATGCAAAAACTTGTTCTGCAGCACAGTACCACAGCAGGAACAGATTCTGGGACAAATTCCATAACCTGAGATTTTCTAGATCTGGGATATACTTAATAACCATCACTCCACCCTGGAGTAGATTCCACGTTATGTGGCTACTCACCATGCTGAGTCAAGAAATATTTATACTTGCAATCACCTAAGAAACTAGGAAGTAGAATTATCAGCTTAACACTGGCAACATTACTGATCATTAGCATCTACGGCGTAGTATTTATACCCTGCCAGAGATACACATGGATATTTTACAAACTACTGAGCTCCTCATTCTGAAGAGATTCCTATCTCAATTAGATAAGAGGGAGAATACTAAGCCAAGAGTAATTTGGCATCAGTAAGGTATGCACATAAACCCAACAATTTCCTGTAGCTATCTACAAGTCCCTTGAGGACTACTGGTATATATTTACAAGGTTTTCATGTGCCTTCACTTGAAAACATGGCTGGCTTGCTAAGCAGATTGCCTGCCACACATTAAGCAAAATGTCATTGATTTCATTGATAATTTGGTTATTTAGGAAACAACAGAAGATCAATTCTACCACAAGGCTCCGGGAATTCACTTCTGTCTTTCCTGTGTGTAGCCAACCCTACAAGATGCAGTGGGATAACATGGAACTATTGAAGCTCCATGCTGGACTCACTCAGCACTCTGTAATGTTTATTCATCCTATGCTCTGCCCTGAATGCCAGTCTAGGACTCTCCAGTTCCTCACTAATACCCAGAGGTAGCAAATGATTTCTCAATAATACAGTATTCAGCTGCTCAATTGCTCCCAAGCTACAAAGCTCATCATATTTTTACACTGCTCTGTATCTGCAGCCATTTCAATTCCCAACAACAGAGGGAATGGAAAGAAGCAGCATTCATTTCAAGTAAGGCTAAGCTTAAAAAAAAATAATTAAAAACTGTATATTTTCCAGGTAAATACTATGAGTGGGTAGGAAAAAAGAACCAGTTCTTAGCACAGCTGTCAGCAGCGCTGCAGCTAATTCTCATTAGTGTCTTGGACTCCAATTTAATTTATTTCTCTTCCTCCTTCCATCTTTTGTTTTGTTTGGGTTTTTTTAAGCACATACCAGCTAGCTACCAGCTTCCATCAGTGCCCCCCTCTTCCATGTATTCTGGAGCAATGCAGATGATTAGGGAAACTTTGCCAGCTCTCAACCTGTGGCTGGTTCCTCAGGTTCCTTACTGCCTACAGTGTGCTCATACTAGCAAAAGAGCTCCAAGTTCTGCAACCCAAAAAGCATTCCTGTAAACATCCTTGTTCTTGCAGAACTGCTGCTGAAATACTATGCAGTCAGCTGAGGACACTCTTCCATGGAGAGAACCTCATTTCAGGGTCCCCTTAACATTCATATTGTACCAAACAAAGCACTTCCTATGCTGGACATGAGCAGTTTCAGTGACATCTTCAGTTTATATGTAATAATTGCCTGAAGCACCTTCAAGATGCCACGTCATGAATCCTGAATGGGACAGATATGCTCTCCTTTCCCTGTCTGAGGGGAAGCATCCATGCTGGAGGTGCATTTGTGGAGATGAGTTTGACATCTGCCTTACTTAGTTATCACTTTGGCAGGGTGCTCACCCTTACAGCATGTGCTGGAATGAATCCTGCTTCACAATACAGTTAAGCACTGAAAAAAAGGGTTTAGGCCTCCCGGTCACTATTGTAACTATTTGATAACCCTCTCCCTTCAGACTTTTTGAAGAAGTAGCTCTTTTTACTTTCCTTGTGATTTTGTTTAATCTTTCCACTTAGATCTACAGCTTATGAGTTTAGAAAGGAGCTCTACTGTTTGCATTGTTGCTTCTCTCTTTGAAGTTTTAACACTGTTATTTTGTTGTCTGTTTGTTTGTTTTCAATAGATTTATATTTTTTGGACTCCTTGCAAGAACGTTGCAACTTTAAACTACTTTTATTATCCAGCCATTAAAATAATGTCCTTTCAGTAAATTTTTTTTCTCCTATTTGCCCTGTGTACGATGGGGAGATGTTCTGAAAAGCCTTCCTTCAGTAGCATCATACAAGTCGTATGAGATTTAATGTTGTTTGCACCAGCTGGGATCATGCCTCTCCCTACCTCCCACACCAAAGTGAGCAGTGGAGGTTATCTGCTTCCCTCATCTTCCTCCTGATGGGCTTAGTTATGAAGGCCATGAAAACCCAGAACCTAAATAATTCACCATCTAACCCTTCCTTATGGAGTTCCTTATGCAATCTGGCCTCAGCCACAGCATACATACAGATTGCTTGGTGTTTCTGTGGTGAGGTTGAGCTGCTAGAGCCTTCTCCTTGATCAGAGATCCTAACTGCAGAACCAGATCAATATATCAAATCACATGCCTATATCATAACAAAAAGTCTCATCCAACCCATCCAAAGGCCTCTTCTCTCACAGCCATCTGTATATTCCTTGATCAACAGGCAAGATTTCTGCCTTACACTTCTCAGGTCAGAATTAAGCTCTTAAAAGATATTAAAAGAGAGATCATAAAATCCACCTTTGTAATTTAAGTTCACTTTAGTGTTAAATTGTACTGTGAAGTGGATCATGTTGACTGCATGATATGATCCTCTATACTGTATTTGGTGTTGCACTGCGTATCAATTTCAGAGAGCTTGTCAGGACAAAATTAAATTCTAAGGGAAATGGGAACAGATTGGTTGATTTCAGCCTCTGCTGGAGCTTCACCATTGCATGGGAGTTAGGGCTGGTCTGTAGTAATTAGGAGCAGGAACTAAGCACTTTGCACCAAATAATTTTTACTTGAGCCTTGCCCCGAGTCCTCTTTTTCCATCCAGTTACAGGTTCTAAATGAGTTTATCTCAGTGTGTTTTGGTGGCCTGGTGCAAAGCACATGACATTTGAAAATGTTTTACATTTTATTTTCTCTAAGTAGTTAAAAAATTGATACAGCTGACAATTTATCCTCATTCCATTATTATTGCCTCTGCTCCAAACACAATCAGCCTTTTTATTCCTTACACAGTTCTGAGTTAAGAACAAAACAAGTGTGGCTTTGGAGACCGTTGTGCACTTCAAAAGAGGTTCGGTTCCCTCTTATTCTGTGCCAAGTGCAGATATTTAAGAATCAGAATTCCTTAATGATCCAGCACCACAGCCAGCCCAAACAGTATCTTTAGGAAACAGCATCGGAAAGCTCTATTTCCCTGTCTGCCATCTCCTAGCACTATCATGTGTGATGCTGCTGCATGACATTTCCTTCCTCCCTCCTTCTCCAAAGGCAAACAACCTACTGCTCAGCAGTTCTGAGTCAAATCCTGACACCTGATATTTCTGATATGCAAACTGTTAGCTTTTTCTATTTGTGCAACAATGAGACCTTATCAGTGTTGCTGTTTTCCTTTTGACTATGAAATGTATCCACTATCACTCTTCACCTGTGTCCCTGGCAGCTCCCTTAGGTTCAGCTGGAACCCCGTATGTTGTTTGTCTTGTTCAAACTGCTGCTGATCCAAACCAAATCACAGCATTATAAAAAAGATCAAGAGTGTAAGGACAGCATTTGAATGCTGATAATTTTCAGTGTGCAGTGTATTACAACTTGGAAATCAGTTTAGGAATGTTTTCATGGTGAAATGGCCTGCCTTAAAGACACTGAGAGCACAACAATAGGAGAGGCTGTGCCTGGCCAAAATACGAGTCTAAACATTTAGTGGTGGTTTGAAGTCTTAGTTTAGCATATAATTTCTGAAGACATTTAAACTGTGTGCCACAAATGAGGACACTCTCCATACTGAAAACCAAACCATCAATTTCACCTTTGATTTCACAAATTCACCTCCACACCTCGCACTGTTTGCAGGTTTCCCTGTACATGAAATCAGTTCTCCTTCAAACAATAGATACTTAGGAAGATCCATCCATACAGAGGCAATACCACAACTAAGATTCATCCTTCAGTCTAACACGTACCTAGCAGCTCTAATCTTATTTACAACCATGCAAAAAGAAAGCTTTTCCAGAGTATAAGCAGCTAGCTCTTCTGTGTCATGAATCTCTTCCCCTGTGATATAAAATCCCCTTGTTTCTCTACTGCAGCTCAAGCACAAATGCAGTGTTTTTCACATAACCAGTTCTATTTTTAGCCTGAATTGTAGGAAGTCTGCAGCATTAATAAATGGAGGAGAAGTACAGAACTACACCGCATGGTAATGTGCCAATGCAAGATCTAGCTTGGCCTTTAGCCAGAGAGCTGTGGTTGGATGTTAGAGCAATGAAAGTAAAAACACCACTTATAATGGAATGATTAATAAGCTGACAAAACTTCTATGCATTGATTTCGTATTTTTTTGAATGCTATCCTTATTAATACCAACATGTTTTCTATTTTATTAGTGATCTCTCTCAGCCTGAAGCACAGAGGCATGTGTATTTTTATATGTGCAATTAAGGTTCTCTTAATTCTGTGTCCAACTAGAAAGGAACAGAGGCAGCAGATGCAGAGTTTGACAAAGAAATAAAAGGAACACAAAAGGTGCTTTTCTTTATAAATTAATAAAACTATTCCACTAGTCACTAGACCTATTTTTCATCATTTTCTCTTCTAGTGACTCTGCAATTCTCTTGTTTGATATCAAAATTATGAAAGCACAAATCCTCCAGAGCCAGAGGACAAAAGTTCACAGTTCTTGCAGGGACACAGAGTCTTCTGTAATCTCTCCACTTCTCGTCCAATCCACAAAACTTGTCCCAGCACCGTTACATTGTGGACAGATGGGTGTTTATATAAAAGACCTTGTGCCTCAATAAAATTCCATTTCAGGGTTATATAAAACCAGCAATTACTGAAAAACAGGAACTTTTTAATTAAGCGTATTCGAAGAAAGTAGGGATTAATGACTGTGGAGAGCATTTAATGCTTGCAGCCATAGATCATCCACTAGGGAGGCTGCATCATCAGCGTCAGGCAACCATGCTTTCAAGTATTGACAGTATGTGTTAGTAATGCCTAAACCCTTCATGACAATACAGTCAGTGTAGGCCTCGTTTCAGCTGGGATAGAGTTAATTTTCTTCCCAGCAGCCGACACAGGGCTATGTTCTGAGTGGAGAGTAATGTTGATAACACACTGATGGGTTAGTTCCTGCTAAGTAGTGCTTATCCTAAGTTAAGGGATTTTCAGCTTCCAGTGCTCAGCCAGCCAGCAGGTGCTCAAGAAGCTGGGAGGAAGCAGAGCCAGGACAGCTGACCTGAACTAGCCAAAGGGGTATTCCACCCCATAGCACACCATGCTCAGGACAGAAACTGGGGGGAGGGGAGAGTTTGGCCAGGAGGGGTCCATTGCTGCTCAGGGACTGGCTGGGCATCTGTCCGTGCATGAGGAGCAATTGCATTGTACATCGCCTGGGGCTTATTTATCTCTCTCTTTTCATTAATATTTTTATTTCATTAATTTAATTATCAAACTGTTCTTCCTATGAGTTTTACTCTCTTTTTTTCCCTGATTCTCCATCCCACCAGGAGGATTGAGCAAGTGGCTGCATGGTGCTTAGTAGCCAGCTGGGGTTAAGCATGGCATACAACTAATGTGTAATATACCCACTATAAAAATCATGTTTTAATAAAACTAACTCACAGCAACATCCTCAAAATAACTAAGCATACACCTCAGCTCAGGCCCATTGTCACTTGGCTCAGCGACTTGCAGATATGCTACATTTTGAATCTTTTTGGTCATGCTGATGTAGCAGAGTACAGTTCCTGATAGCTGCCTCAAACAAATGCAGCAACTGCCCTCCTGATTCTCCGAGCTGCAGGTAGGAAGGAATTCAGTGCTATCCACTTCAATACAGGCAACAAGACCTGGACAAAATTATTTACTGGCTTAAAATTGTGCCTGCACAGATCAGAGTCTGGGTTGTGCTCACTCTTAAAAATGAAGCTCTGACTCTGTGCTTTACATGGATCAAATACTCTATGGTGAGTATAGAAACCCACAGACAAAAGTCAAGAGGGAAAAAACCCCAAACACCAACATTAGGGTTGTTTTTCTGTTAAGGATTCTATTCAGGTACAGCAAAATCAATACCTAGACTGTACACATTGTACTCAAGCTGTTCTGTCAGGATCTATACAAAAAAGAGAGACAGGATTTAAGGTGGGTGGATCTGACAGTTAGGTGAAGGTAAAACACACAGGCATGCACAGCCCCCGCTTCCCAGAACCACTGCACCTCCCAGAGCAGAGCCAGGGGACATGGAGCACAGCAGCAGCAGTACCTGGCAGCACCTGCTCACGCAAGGGCTCAGCCTGTCAGTGCTGCCGAGGTAGCCCCTAGGGAGACATATCTTATCCCCCCAAGAGAGAAAAATGCCACGACAGGTTTGCTGTGGCCAGACAGGGATGGTCCAGCCTCTGCCCATCCACCCTCCACTACAGCATAGCAGAGAAAGGTGGACAAGTACCGACCCAAGTGACAGTTGCTGTGCACTTAGGGAAATCAGATTGCCCAATCTGCCTGGAATCTTCATAAATTAGATACTGGATCATTCAACTGCCTTGGAACAGACAATGCTGTAGCTCAACTTGACCTCCCTTGATCTAATCTTCTGTGACATGGAATGACTAGGATCTGTGCTCTCTCTTTCCCTAGGTATGTAAAGAAGTGAGCTAAAAAGCAAATAGTGAAAAACAATCTTCTTAACCCTTTCCCTGCTCCTGTTTTCTCCTCCCCACTCTTTCAGAAGCCTGTCCTGCCATAGTTCCTGATATGCACCACACCATGGCTGCTGTCTGGTCGCGGTCTGTGCCTCGATACGGCTGTGCTGAATTTCTGGGTTAGTTGTACAGGTGAAATGGAGAAAAGAAGAGAGCAATAACACACAATTGTTTCACAAAAAGAAACCTTTCAATGACTGTCAAATTACTTAATCCACAGACTACTTAGATGAATAACTGAGCTGCCAGCTGAAAAGGAAATGTATTTTCTGGGAAGTCTTTCAAATGCATCTATTCATTTGAAGTTTTCAATAATGGCAATATTGAAAAAGGTCTCCTCTGCGTGTGTCGCTGCTACCAGCTGCACTGCAGCGCTGCTCTCACAGCCCTTAGCTGTGCGACCGAGGCTGTGCTTCAGCAGCACAGCAGTGCTGGTGTTAAAGCCCCTGGGTACCACTGATGCAGAGAGCTCTGCTTGCAGGATTCCATTTGACCCGTTCAAATTGTTTCAAAAGCATTTGACAGGTAACTTTTGTCTCAGCATGTTTCATGCCATACAAGGAATCATCTGAAGCTGCATTCCAGCATCAGATCAGGCAATGCCCAGCACAAAGAACAGTCTGGCTTCCACAAGGGATGCTCTGGACTGGGAAGCTGAGATCTGTGATCACTTGCAGGTAAGACTGTCCATACAGTCCTGATGCATACAGACAGTATCCAGTGCTCCTGGCACTGCTGGGGACAGTGCAGCTGTTATTGCCAGAGCGGCCACACATCCCTGGAAGCTCACAAAGACATGGTGTCTGTCTCTGGGAACTGTGACCACAACAACAAATAGGATTTGACCTTTTGCACCTTATTTGTAAAATAATAATAATAATAATTTACATCTTACTTGATGAAGACGGTGTGCATTTTACTTCTGGCATGGGGTTTGGGTAGTTTTCCTATGCTAACATATCAGTTTCCTTCAGGCAGCTCAGTGCTTTTAGAGAGCAAGAACAGATTCTGAACTTTTCTGCTGGTGTGATCACAGTAATGTATCCTCTGTCTTCCAAACGGCTCTTTAATGTCCTCCAGTCAGGACTGAAAATATCACACAAGTCACAGAACAATAATCAAATTCTCGTTAGCACCACCAGTGTCAGGAGAAGCCAGTTTTATGAGGAAGGAGGTACTGACACCTTAAGATTCCTGTGGTGGCGGGTTGGTTTTTTTCCCTGAGAAAATCGCCTCCTGGTAAGGCCCTGCAGCATCCAGAAGGACCTCCCAACGGGTCCCTGAACTACTCTATGTCCATCTATATAATAAGGGAACTAATAATTCCATAATTTGGAATGGCCACTGCGAGGATACTTTCTGCTCTTACCAAACACCAGTTATGTCTCAGTGAAATGGAAGCCACTGGGCTCAGCTTGGCAGTAATTCAGTACAATATAATGGCCTATGATATACACGAAGGCTGGCAGGAGCCTGCTGGTGCCCTGTGCTGTTTGACACCAGCTATCTGTGGATCAACAATGCCTTTTTTTTTTTTTTTTTAAATAATTTTGAGGTGTTTGGAAACTGTAAGAACTGGAAATTAAAATTAAACTATCTAAACACTTACTACTCTTTACTGCATTAAGAACCCTTCCTAATTTTTACATCACCTTCCAGAACATTGTCCTATTCAACACAGAAAGCAAGGACAAAGAAAAATGTTTTCCTTCTTTCTATTTTTTAGCTAAATCAGAACTGTTTAAGTCTCTAAAGACGGGACAGTATCTGCAGTTCTTGCATGTTCCTTCACACAGAAAGCCATTTTTCACCCAGTTAAACTTCTCTGCAAACACCTTTTGAATTCCATAGCCATTATCTTTTGCAGGACACATTAAGTGCAATTATTGTCAACAACATAAGAAATAATTCAACCGCATTTCTTATGCCAACTTATGCAGCAAGAGAAAAACTGTAACTCCCAGTATTTAAGCAGTCTTGGTGAAGAGAAATAAACAGATATCTTTGGTGGTTGAAATGGGTTGTTGTATGCTAATATGCCATAAGATATTGCAGAGAAACACACCAGCACTTCCCAGACCACTGGAATCTTTTTCCCCTGTATTACTGTCCCTATGTCTGGCAATGCATAAATCCAACCTCATCTTCTGACTAATACACATTTCACAACAGTATCTGAACAACCAAATTTCTCTGCTTTTGATAATATTTTACAGGAAAGCATCCTCAGTAACATTATTGATTCCAAAGATCAGCTGCAAGGATCCAATTGCCAATTGCCTGCTCTGATCAGCACAACCTTTCTCCGTAAACAGCTGGGCTGGCTAAACCTGGCTTTACCTTGGTGACTGTGTCCAAGCCCAAACTTTGAATGCACCCTCAGAGAATCCAAGCATCTTTGAAAAATGTGTGCTTCTTATTCCCTGCATAGTAATTTCCACACTTGTGTTTCCTATAGTTAAACAGCAATGCTTATCTGAGTCCCAACTAGACTCCAGAGCAGAAAACATCAAGCTCCACAAACTTCCCCACTCCTAAAAATAGTAAATAAAAAACAATAATCAAATCTCTGAGGCTATGAAATGACATCATTCTTCCTTCCCTCTCCTGGCTGCAGACTTGTAAGCACCCAGGTTTTTGTTTTCATAGTTTTCTGAAACAATTTTCTTTCTGCAAATGTATTTCAACATGCAGTCCCATGTGTCTGCTATCCCTTCCCCTTCTGATACTTGGTTCAGCAGATGGTGCAAATGAACTGGAATATACTGTTTTTGCTTAATCCTGTGCTCCTTTGAATTGCTGTTTTGAGACTAATGCAGCTACTTTATTATTGAGAACTGTCTGCATTATGTCCGTGCCTATGCTGCTTGATTTATCTTGTTCTTCCCGAGTGGGTTCATTCTGGGAACTGATGATGAAGAATCATACAACTCAGAGAGCTCTTCAGTTAGCCCCACTGAAAGGTGGCAACTCTTGCTAAGACATTTTCCTGAAGTCTAAGAGATGAAACAAGGCATAAAGCACAGAACCAGAGATTTCCTATCACTAACAAATTTCTGTGATTGAATGGGAAAAGTATGAGATGATTATGGCATGAGCCAACTGATCAAGACAGGAGGATACATTGATCTGCAGATACCACTGACCAGCAAGCTTTAGCAGCAATATGCTCTTCCAGGCTCCTGGCTTTTAAGCTTCTAACTAGTTCTTAGATGGCAGAAGAACCCTATTCCTGGTGTTCTGGGAAGTAATACAGCATGTGCACCATGAACTGAACATTTAGAGTGTGGAGAACATGAAAAGTGATAGCAATATTTTTATATTCCCTAGGTATGCCCCAGTTTCTTCAATCCTTCAGCAAGAAATGAGTTAAACTCTTCTCTTGTTGAGAAACAAGACAACTGCAAGTATTTGTATCCAACCAAATAACCTGTGACTGAATGACCTATCAGATGCTGAATAAGCTGCTGCTTGGGGAAAAAACCCCTTGTTTCAGAGACATTAATATCAATTGATTGTTTTCTTTCCCTCTCCCAGAAAGCAAGGCCAGAAGAAGTCGCATGGTAGCTTTGGGAAGGGACATGATCCAAAGGACACTACACTAAAGCTGCTGTTTCTTAGGTGGCAATGCCAGATTAAGCAGTGCCATTGTGTCCCCACTGTTGTGCAAGCCCAGCCATTTGTGGCTGTACAGCAAACCAGTGGGGGGAACAGATCTGTCCAAAAAATAACCTAGGGAATAGGCAGCATGTGGGCAGAAATGTGTGGCTGGAACTGGCGATGTGGGACAAACGCTGCTTAAGGAACTGGCTCAGACAGCCAATCTATGTGTGGGTTTCTGAAAGCAACTGGAGAAGGTTTTCTGCTTGGTGACAGACAAAAGCATTTTTAGGACTCTTTTCTGAGCCAGCTCCTTGCTGGCTTGTTTATCAAGAGCTATCTTACTTTAGCTCTAATTACTGCTGATTATGTCAGCTTCACAGAAAGGGTCATTCTGGAGTAGATACTGATGGTGCTGTACAGGCTTGTGACACTCAGGTCTAGATTCAGAGGAGTTCTTGGAGATCGTACTTACTCCACCATGGCTGGGCTGCCAAGTAAGATGACATAACAGCTGGGGACCAAATCTCTTTGGCCAGAAGCCAGGACAGATGACAACAGAGAAAACTACACTTAGTTCTATATTGCCTTTAGATGCCTTTGTAGCTGCATAGGACTCTCCTAGTTTTCCCAGCGGCTAAGTATGCTGACAAGGAGAAAGTGGTTTTAGAACCATTTTCCCGATGGAATTCCAAAGAAGTCACTGATCTGTCGAGGCTGTGCTAAAGCAGTTTTTTAATTCTTATTGTGACAGAAGCTGCCCCTTGCTCCTGGCAGAGCAGCAGCACTGGGAATTCACCTTCATCCAGGGTTTGGCACTACAGTACCATGATTCAAGAGACCATGTCAAAGTATTCCTTGAGTCTTGATACTCCACAACCTCATAGTCTATCTGATCCAGAGTTTAGCACACCTCTGGGTTCACACCAGGCGGAGACGATGCTGCACCTGGGCACAGAGGAAATTAAATCTTTACTTTTCATGACGATTGTTTGCAAGCCTCAGGCCTCACCTATACTTATTTGGTTCATGCCAAGACAGACTGGTCATGGGAGGAACAAGGGCACAGCTGAGGGTGCACAAGCTTCTATCCCATTCACTGCATCCACACTGAGGAGGACCAAAACACTGTACCAATACCTTCCAGGCATGACCATGTCCAAAGATCATCTGGGGGGAGATTCCTGGAACCTTCTCTCCTGAAGAAAGGTCAGCTAGTGTCTGGCTGCCACAGTAGGCAGCATTCAGTGAACTCTCAGCTCTCTTGAGTAATGGGGCAGCAGACAGGACCACAGTGTTTGTCAGCACAGCAGGGCTCTTAGCCAGGAAGACTGCTGTGTGTTTGTTATGAGATGTCTAAGAGGGCTAAGTCAAGCATTCAGGGAAGAATCTCATTACAAATGCTCCCTACAATTTTGTGTGGGGACATCAAACAACATTCCCTGCAGCTAACAGAAGAAGGAAAAAAAATATAGAAACTGTCCCAGTCTCTAGATAAGACTTTGAGCGACCTAACAGCATAGCAGCAAAAAGTTCTTTCCCTCACCTTACCCCTTCTTATTGACTATAAAATAGCCCAAGGTCACCAAAAGCAAAATAGAGGCTCAAAAGACCACCCCCTTGTGCAGGCTTGAAAAGGTTAAAATTCTATCAAATCAACAATAACTCATTCCCATGGTGTTCCACCTGCCCTCATTAGGTTATGCAGAACAAATGTCAGAGATAACATTCAGGAAAAAGGTGTTCTTCTGATAAGGAACGTAGCTTTGTAGCAGTTCCTTTGAGGGGAAAATAGTCTTCCTTCCCTCCTTTTAAAACCAGGCCAGCTGATTACTAGATTTGTGCAAAGTTTCACACAAGGTCCTTAAACTACTGTTACACTTCATTTTTGTATTGGTAAAACCACATCATAGGGTCCCAAGATGACTTTCTCACAGTGATTTCCAGATCAGACTTGCAGTTACGTGCACAAATACCATTTTTTCCTAATTGCAAGCACTCCAAACTCTTGCTTGGAGTTTGAAAGTCAAGCTGTGTTCCTTCTGTCTCATCTATCAGCCCAAGAAAGCCCTGTGCACAGCACTTAACAACTCTGTTGTAAAGTGCAACTCAGAAAGGAGGAAGCCCTCTGATCTTTGCAAGATGCACGACTTCGCAGCACTGACAAAAGAAATCCAAGAGCAAATTCCTTACTCAGGCACACAATATCCAGAGATGTTCAGGAAGGAGCTGGCTTTTTTCTTTTTATTTTAGCCCCATTTTGAGCATCCAGATGCACACTTTTTGTAGCATTCAGGAGCTGTCCTCACATCCTGGAGCATACTTTGTTATGCTCCAGCTGGAGACTTTGATGTTTGGCTGTTACATGTCTGTCTTCAGTCTAGGCAGCTGGCCTCTTCCAGAGGCAAGTGAAGGTACTTCTGTCACTGTGGCAGTGGAGTAAAAAGGGACTGCCACCTCTCCTGCTAGCTGACAGACCAAGCTGTTATTACAAACTGTGATCCCAGCATGGAGAAGAACAACAGTGGCACTTTCCTGTGACAGCAAGAAGAGTACACACCTGCACGAGTTTCTGTTAACGTGGAATGAAATGAACAAACTCACAGCAATGTTATCAGGCAACAAACGAAGAGAACTGCTCTTCCAGCTCGAGTGACCATGGCTGTATCACTAAATGCACCATCAGGAAAAAAAAGATCCAAAGTCACCTGCATTTAGCATTCAGTTCCAAGAGTATGAGCCGTAAAAGCCCTGCTGCGGCACCTGTGTTTGCACTGACCTTGGCTGAGGTGAGCCTGGCACAAACTAAAACACTGACCCACGTGCTCTGGGCAACAGTTGTGCAATACCAGAAAACATACTTTAGCAAATATACTAAAATGACCTTCACCTCTTCATAATTATTTCTGTTTTCTAATAGCTGCAAGAGCTGGCAGGTGATGAGTTTTCTTGCACTTTTTGGATGGCTGAAGTCATCCAGTTTGCCTGATGCTACACAACGTATTCAAGGTGTTCAATACTGATAACCAGGCACAGATGTGATCCCCGGACTTTCCCACTGCCTCAGCAACACACTGCCTAAAATGGCCAACTAACATAGGTGTTTCTCCCAGCTAAAACTGAGGCAAACACAGGACTTTATATCCATATTAAAATACCTAGATGATAAGGAAAACCCCCAAAAGTAATGCTAAACAAATACTTTCTGGATTTCATGTAATTTTTTTGAGGTCTCTCAAGCAGGAGGTTGAATTGTCCATCACCAAAGGTGCCTTCTGCACAACCACAGTTTCTGTGGTATTCTATAGATTCATGCAGCCTTATTTATTAAAACAAAGAGCTGAGTGCTATTAAATGCAAGTTTCTGACAGCTGCTGCAGATATGAATAAAGTAGCTAATGGGAAGAAAAACTGCCCATGTTGCCTTAGTCCCAAGGCACAGATCATCTTTAAGATAGACTGCGATGACAAATGGTTGTTTTCACCTTTATATACATTACCTTCCGTCATTACATGGACAGATAAATAGCTTTCTGGACTGTATCCATAACTAGCCTCAGAGACTGTTCAAGAGCTTGATTCCAGCCTTACCAGTGGGAAGCTGAGCAAATGTGAGCTGTGTGCATTGAGAAAACATTCATTTAGGTGCCTAAAAAGTAGGAGCACGAGCAAAATTTAAGCAGCTCACCTTTTAAAAGCCTTATCAAAGCAAGACTGAAGAGTATTAAATGCATCTGCTATTCAGCTAAGGTGTTTTCCCCCATTTTGGCCTGGGGTGGATTTTTTGGTTGTTGTTTGTTTTTTTGTTATTACTCCGCATAATTCCACTGAAACCAACAACCCTCTTACAGTTGATATCCTCTGAAGTTCTTTGCAATCTAATTTTTGTCCAGAAAGAAAATATAAAAGAAGAAAATGTTGAACAATGAAATCAAACACTGGAAGTTAAAAATGTAAGCTCCCTTCAGGTTTGTGTGAGAATATAAATTAGCGGTAAAAGCTGCCGTGGTGCGTGCATCTCAAGAAGTACTGAGGAGCCACAACTTCCATTTAAAGAAAGAAGTCATCAAGGACCAATAACTGCCTTCATAATAGGTGCCAAAAAAGGCTTTCTCCTTTAATTTCACCAAAAGGAAAGAGGGGAAAAAAAAACCCAACTGAGATACCACTCCAAACCAATTAGCATTAAAAAAGTATTTTGTGTTATATTTTGACCCTTCCTATGATTTCTCTGGTTTTCAATCCTCTGCAAGGAAATGTTCTTTAGCAGAATTTGGTGCAAGAAATGTGGGAAGAGAGTGTAAGCAGAGAATTGAGAGCATCTTCACAGGCAGCATCCTTCTCAAGCTCCCTTGGGGGCTACACTGCTTTGGCTTACGTGGGCAGATTTTGTATCTGCTGCTTTTTCTCTTGCCTTTTTCTTTTTTTCACTTCTAATCCCTGCTGCAGTAGTCAGTGGAACAGGAAAAAAAAGCTCTTGAATCTTTTGTAGTCTTTCCCCCCGCCCCCCTTTTTCACTCTAGAAGGGAGGCAGCCTTTTCCCTCTAAGTCAGAAGAGTCTCGAGCAGTGCAAGGCTGCTCCCTTTGGTCTGAGCGGATCAGGGCCGATTGGCAGAGGCCCAGGAGCAAACCTTGGAGGTCAGAGTATGGCACCATACAGATGTCCTCTGCTGCTGTGAAGTTCACTGATCCATCTGACAGTGTTCACACCTTGTGTTTCTAAAGGTAATGGAAAATAAAACCACCAGAGGACAAGCTTTGCACCCACCTACGTCATCCTGGAGGGAGGCCACTGCTGTCTGAGATGCCACTGCAGTTTGCATAGTTGTGTAATTGAAAGCAGAACTTTTCCTTACCATTTATTACAGCAACAGGAAGCTGACTTCAGGTAGCAAAATGGTGGGAATCGAAATATGAAAATAAGACTATAAGAACCAATCTATCCCTACAATAAACTAGAAAGAATTTGAAGAAGCTGAGAATTAAAGAGACCAGATGGTCTGCAAGATACAATTAGCCACCAAGAAGGTGCACAAAAGAAACAAAAATTGTCATGAATATGATTTTGGTGATAACATCGAAAGACTCCAAGAATACACATTCTGTACTGAATCATTTTCCATTCTCCTTACACTGTTAGCAAGCTGTATTTCATGTTCTCTTCCTCACTGCAATTATTTTCATGAAATTAATTATTTTTTTAAATTACATTGATCAAGGGCACTTAGCATTGCAGTGTATGCTATTGCCTCCTTTGTATGAGTGCCTGTTTCATCTCGCACACTGGGAAAGGAAATCAGCAAGGCACCCAAAGCTCCGCTGCAATGCCGCCAGGATATTTGGGGAGTTATAAAAGACAGACTTGCTATTAACAGAGACTATAATATTTCAAATGACACCAGAGCTCTCATACATCTTGTCAAAAGCTAATCAGGGGAAAGGCCCAGCATAGTGTTTAGAAGCTTGAAACTTTATTTCCTTCCTTTGCATATCACTAGCAGATGATTCCATTTTATACTTCATTGCTTTGGCTGGAAAGTGTCTAGAAAGAAACCTCTGGGATCTACATTACACTGTGGTGTACAGAGTGGTGATCTTGATGCAGCTGGTGCAGATAAGCCCCAGAGTGAGACAAGGTCTGCTCTGGAAGAGTAGTGCTGTGATCTCTGCCTCACCAACAGTGCCTGTGTATTCCTAGGAGGTTTTGATCCAGCATGGCTGGCTCCAGTCCTGCTTTATAAAAGTGATGCTATGAAATCTGGGCTAGGGAATACAGTTGTGAGCTTTTCCCCCCCGCCCCATGTGCTTCATACTTGCTTTATGTAAAATCATCTTATCTTGGGTAGAAATGGTGCACAGTTCTTTAATTAAACCAGCTCTAAGTTTTGCCTGAATGATTAATAAAATGAGAAAATTCCCTTTCACTATGAAAGCACTGTTCTTTTGTACTCCTTCATTCTTTTCTAGTCCTAAACCCTTTCTTCAAATCAGATCCCGAAGCCAATATTTGTTCCTTTGGGCTCACCTAGGAACTATAATCTGTGGCTAAATCAAGTTAATTTTCTTTTGTCACAAACCTCCAAAACAAAACAACATTAAAAAATGCAATAAAAAGAGCCATTTGTTGTTGTTGCTCATGAAGCATGGCATTTTCGTGGCTAAAATTGCCCAAGGGAATGGAGAAATTAATTTCAATAAATTGGATTTTATGGATATAAAAGATTCCTGAATAAATGAAAAACTATGAGATGACATTTGGATCAAAGGAGATATACCCATTGACATCAATGGATGTTGAACGGGATCTTTGATTAACAAACTGCCTTATTATGAAGTAAGGGTGAGGCAGCAGCACTGACTGGAGAAGGTACGAAAGAAGTGATTGGGGTAAGGAGGAAGGTTCGGTATAGAACAGTTTTCTAGCTGTGCAGAACACAGCACCAGACATTACACACTCCAGACAGAAACCTGTGTTATTATTTTGATAATGTCTTCTGCTCTATTCTGCTCACCAACCTCATCAGCACCTCTATTCACAGACCCAGCCTGCAGGCTCTCCACATGACATCCTGTGGGTCCACCTGAGACAAAGTGAACATAATATCATGGGTTTCTGTTTGGCATCCTTCATACAGACATGAAGACAGACAAGAACTTTCCTGGGACATTCTAGAAACAAGATCAAAGTCAAGAGCTCAAATCAAACCCTCAACATATGTAGACAGGGAAAAGCCAAATCTGATCTTGAGGTGCATCAAAGAACATCTCCACAAGAGAGATGGGCAAGCTGCAATGCCGTTTTACCTAAAACAAGAGTGGCAAACAAAGGGGAAGGCACAAGCAGGGTAACCAGCAAAGTCAGCCACATGTAGGTAATGACACCAAAAGGTTGCATGGCCTGGTTGCTTGTGACATCACAATATGCAGAATCACGAAATAGGCTTTGTGAAGATTAAAAACACGAGGTAAGGGGGCTGCAGGATTCACTTTCCAAATCCAGAGCAGACCACAGGGCTTCCACAAGCTGTCCACAATGAATACTTCAGGTTCCAAAATAACTGCTTCCAAGACAAAGATCTGAACCACCAGCTTTGCATAAAAGCCTATTTCTTGACCTTTTCTGAGCACCCACCCCCCCCTGCACAACAATTTGCACCAAACACCCATGGATATTCAATATTAAATGACTAATTAAAGTTTTTGCTGTTTTCATTGCTTTGAACAAGGAGCTGGTTTTGGTGTTTTCAGGTCTTCACACAAATTGTACCTCTGCAGCTCTCATTCCTAAACTTAATTAATAGCTATTATTATTTATGACTGCACTGCATACTAGTCCAAGCTTTAATTTGGTCTTCTAAAAAGACAGCCTGTGGCTGTGTTCTTGGACATTTTTTTTCCTTAATCTTTTTTCTTTCCTGAAATAACATTGAGTTCAAATCTTGCAGCATGTTTTTATGTGGCTAGTGCTTTGTCTTTGTCTCTCTTCTTTCTCCCTTTTACCCTTGTGACTTCTTTATTTTTAAACTGCTCTAACTTAACTTCATTCTGATTTCTTACTCGTGGATGCTTCAAGGACTCACATCACTGATTATCATCTTTCCACTCTCATTAGTCCAGACCTTAATTTTATTTCAAAGGTCATATGGTCTGTATGTCCAGTGGGCATGGTAGCTGGCTTGTGTGCATGCTCAGCATAGCTTTCTCCTTAACTGATACTCAGGATGCTGGTAGTGCCCTTCTGTGAGGATTGGCCATCGCCATCTCCAGAAACCAGCCAGATCTGCCATTTCTGCTAAAGTCCCAATATGTTCTCTGACCACTTGCACGCTGTGCCCCATTTTTCTCTGACTTCTGAAATTCCTGCTATCCACAGACACTAACATCTGTTTCTGAGCCATGAGAATCAGAAATGGTCTTTGCTCACTGCACTTTGCAAAGTCTGATTTAAGATTGCCATCTGATTTTGGTTTTTACCCCTACTGGGTTTGCTCCATGTTTATGTTCCTCTTCACGTGTCACAATTTTTCCACCTACAAAACACTTCATTTGTTTTAACAAAATGCTAGGAGATCAGTGGGCAAAGGGCACACTGCTATTATTAACAATGCGAGTGCTTCTTTCCAACCCATGTCTGATCCAGAGACTGCTTCAGATTCCATCTGCCCTTCAGAAGATTTCTAAGTTGGTACTTCATTCTCTACCTGTCCTGTCTTCTGCAAATCTCCCATCCCTATTCCTTTGTCCCACTCACTTTATCCTGACTGCTTCTGTAACTAAATATTCCTGTGTTGTTTTCTCCAATCTTTCCTGCTTACGATGGAGGAATAATTCTTAATACAGCTATTTTGTGGTGTTGTGTCTTGAGTTTAAAAGTGAAAAGCTAACATCTGACCCTATGAGATTTTGCAAAAAATACATCCCTTCATTTATTATTCTGAAAGTATAACACTGTCTATAGAGGATCAGATGCAGGAAAGAAGAGGAACAGAAACCACTGTGATCATTACTAAAATAAATGCTAAGAAATTGCATTACCAGAAATCCTTGGCAGAATCAGCTAATTATAGTTGGCACAGATAGATTGCAGATAGCCAGCTATAGCCATCTGAGTACTTCTGTAAGAACCCTCTGATTTTGACTGCATTTTCTTGGGGAGAGATGCTCCAAGCCAAATCGATTTAGGTTGAAAAATTCCATTATTTATAGGAATGAAGTCTACAAAGTGTTGTGTCTGCATTCAGCACCTCCAGCTCCAGGAGCTTTAACATTTTGTCAGCTTTCATATAAAATCCTCCAGACTGATTAAGTGATCCAAACCCCTTCCTCTGAGTACTTGCAAAGCCTTACTAGAACCTCATTTTCATATCCACAGGATACATCTCGCTACACGATCACACACTCTCTGTCCCTAGCACACCCATTCAGTGCACAGCACAAAGTAAGTGAGGTTGCTGCGTGTAGGACTTCATTTGTATCTACTGAAGACATGGAAACATGGCAGAAGAATGAAGCAGGGAGCTACAGAACAAGAAAGAAAAAGAATAGAGCACCCCAATACTGCTATAATAAACTGTCCCTGCCCTCATGCTCTACTGTGGTACTAAGTCATGGATAAAGCATTTTCGCAACTGTTCCCAGAAGCATCATCTGCTCCTTTCCCAACTCAGGAGCTGGCCTGAGACAACAGACTGCATGCAAGAGCAATAGTTTTGTGATTGGTACCAAGGCTTGAGATGAAATTCCAAGTGCTGTGCAAAAGCAGAATGGTCACCACTCAGCACACCCTGGTGCTCATCAGTGTGCCTCAGTGCCACATGTGTGCACCGGGAATCACAGGGCTGGAACGCAACCACCAATGTGCACTGAGATACTAGAATGATGCTGCAGAAAAGCCTGCAAGGAACTGAGTAGCAGCAAAGTGCTTGCTGCTGAGTGAGGGTTAATCATCCTATGCACTGCCTGCACTGGGGAGTCTGTGGGAAATACATTGCATGGTGAGGCAGTTAGAATGTACACCAGGAAACTCACTCATGTTGCATGAGTGAATATAAATAAGGCATTTCTCTTCCATGATAGCATGACCTTGCATCCTTACAGCACATGCATGTAATCTTTCTCTTTCTTTACTGATGAGACACAAACAGCTGTAAAATACAGTCCAGATATCTGCCACAGACTCCTACATATTAGGAGCAGAACAGCTCCCAAGTGATTTGAGTTCATATCCCTTGCATCCCTGCACATCAAAGGAAGCTGTTGCATGCCTGTTTTGCATGTGCAAAAGAATATTTTGCATACACTATGAGTACACATCAAAATTACTTTTGATTACAATGTAAGCCTTGCCTTTAGAAAACTGTCCCATTAAATAATTCATGTTATCCTCCTAGCAGAAGGAAGCCAAAAGTGTCTAGTGAGGAACTAAATCAGTGAATGAGGGGATTCAGAAAATACTGTCCTCTGTGCTGCAAGAGTAACACTTCATTATTGTTTCACAGGGAAAACAGGCAAACAGGATAATTTGCAGCTGAGATATGCCTCAGTTAACACATACAGGATGTAAGGGGAAACAGGAGTGTGCAGTCCCTTGCCTAGATCCCTCTCCTGACGCAGAGCAAGAAGGCTCGCCATGTTAACTCTCCCTTTGCAAAGAGCAGATGCAGGTTCAGCTCCATTAACTCCAACAAACTGGCACCAGAGCAGACCACAGTGTGGGAGGATGCAATAGCTACACCTGGAGAAGAGCTCTACGAAATCACTCCCAACTCAGCCAGTGCAAGAGAGCAGAGACACGTCCTGCAAAGCAGCTGGGCAGGATACAGCTGTATTTTGAGGCTCAGAACAGGCAGTCCTGCCTAACTGACAGCAGGGGCTGGGTTTTTCACAATGCCAGAAACTGAGAGGAGAAATCATTTATAGAAGGCAGCAAGAAACATTTGAGCTCAAAATTGTGCTGCCAGTATAAAGCTACTGGGTTTAGAGTGCATTCAAACCCGTTACACATTGAAGATCTAAACAAAATAGCTGAGACACTGTAAAATTACATAGAAAATCAAAAGGATAATGTTTGGGGAAAAAATTATTGTAGCTTGGTGGAAACTGTTTGAGTGTTACCTCCATCTTCAAATCCTGTACAGGATTCTTGTTCATTCCTGGCTCATACTGACTGAGACTAAGATATAGGTCTTGGCCCTATTATCTGCTAGTTTGTAATATCTACTACTTGATGACTTGACAAGAAATTACATTTCTAAATGCTTGATATTAATTTAAAGCCTACAAGGTTTTGCTCATTATTTCTGAGACAGCCTATTCAACTCCTAGTCAGCAGCTACAGCAAAGTATGCTGACCCCATTGATGAGGTAATCAATTCTGCTGGAACACAACAAACTGGTAACTAGAAAGAGAGGAAGCCTATGGTTCTATACAGAGCCAGAGAAAACAGAAAGCCTTTGGCGAACGATGCAGGACAAAACCTTTCATTTCCAGGCTCCAAGAGGATGTATTTTAAATTTGTATTAAATGTGATTTACAAAATCAAAGTTCTTCTATGCTGGACAGCTTTACTGGGAGTGAATGAAGACAAACCAGGGCATGCATCCAAAGCTGTGGCTCTATAGGCATGTGGCGCTCTGGAATGGAGGCCTGCGTGCCAGCAACTGCAATTATCCCAACTAGCAATGATTTAGCATTCTGCTGTGTCTAGAGTGTAAAAAACACAGGCTGCACCTTAGATCACAATCGTCCACAATCCACAGTCTTTAAAGAGGCTGCAGCACAGCTTGGTGCTATGAGCATGCTGAAGAATAGAAATCATTAATACTGCCCATCAGTGAAGTTTTAACTTATGAGTGTCACAAGCCTTTGCTGTGTGCAGCAGAAAACAACACAACCCAAAACAAACAAACAAACAGATTATGATTAGGTTCAAATCCTCATTCAAAATCATGGCACAGTGTTAATTACTAAACTCTGAGATGACTGAAAAACCTTCAGAAAATGATGACTTTAGAAAAAAACAACCACAAAATAAACCACCTTAAACCTAAGTGCATCTACCTCTTGGGTTTTTTTTTTACTGCATGATTTTACAATCCTGAGTTCAGAAAAGATTTTCATGTTGAAATTAACAGAAGAAAGTAATTGGGACAGAAGTGAATTGAAGTGAAATGTGTTCTGCAATATGAGCTCCCGTGATGGGCTGAACTTCAGGAAAAAAAGAGCAGAATGATCAATTCCTTATGACAAGAAAGAGAGAGGCAAAGACTGGCTTGGGGGAAAAAATATTTCCTTTTGGAATCACCACAGTGGGAGCCAGAGGAACCCTTGCACCCAGAGACCTAATGCTGCCTGTTAAGCTAACAAAACTAGTCTGGAAGAAGGGAAAAAAGCAAGACTTCATCTTTTTATCCCTTCCACTTAACTGTTCATGTCCCTAGTGCTTACCTTGATCTGAGGGTTTTTCCCCAAGGAATTTTTTCTCCCTCCCCCCACCCTTTCTTGCCTTTTTGTTTTTTGCTGCTGATGGAGGGAGCAGCATGGGTGCCTGATGCCAGCTGCGTCCTGACAGAGACCCTGCCTTTCTCATTCACATTGTCAAATTCAGCAGCTACAGAATACACCACAAACAACTCAGAAGAGGTTGGAGACAGTGCTGCAAATGCAGCATAGTGCTGCTAGCCTTGTGGAGGTTGGGTAAATGAGTACTGCGGCTGACGTGGGCCAGCCCAAGTGCTTGCCAGTGTATCTGATCATGCCAAGGGAGCCAAAGACCTCCAAAGCAGGGCAATGCCTTGTGTCACAGATAATTTGGAAAGAAGACATGGAAACATCTTACCAAAGCTAGGTGCTTGCTGCTTGATTTGCCACAAGGATGTAATGCAAAACTTGGCGTGACTGAGGAGGAATGGCCAGTGGGGTGTCTGCAGAACCTGCTCTAGGATGCTTCACCTCAAGACAATGACAGTGTGGCTCTAGGGATGTTGCCAAAGCACAACAATCACTCTCTGTACCAAAGCACAGATTAAACTAGCCACGAGAATACAACACGCACAACACAGACATATTACTCTCGAATGTATGCATGGGGAAATTCTAACACAATGTTTCACACCTCTGAGGTTTTATGCCATGTTCTTCTTCTCCAGCAAACCTGCCCTGCACAGCTCAGACTACAATTTGAACAGTAACTTCAATGCCAACACCACACAAGCACCAAACAGGAATGGCCATTGCACTGGCAAAGTACAACTACAGCCTGTCCATAAGCTGTGGGGAGACAGAGAGAGCTCACCACACATTTCAGTCCTGGACACTCTCCTCTCTGCAGATGAGAACACTCTCTGGGTAGGACTCCATCCATAAGGAATGTATGACAAGGTTCATGGACCCAAACGAAGTGCAGTTAAAATACAGACTGTTGGGGACAACTCTACATTAGGCTGAAAATAACTGCATTTTCTACAGCTATTGTTATCTTTAAAAGCATCTTCAATAACTACTCACATAATTAAAAGGAATGAAATCAAATGTGCTTGGTGAAGTTAGCTTGGTGTATCATTGAGCAATTTTGCATCATTTACTAATGGCATGTCTAGAAACAAAAAAACATCAGAATTTGAACTCCACCAACTCCTATCTCACTGTATGCATTGTAAGCCCACACTGGGAATACTTTCAAAAATAAAAATAAGCTTCCAAACTTCGAATGCACTTTAAGGGTCAAAAAGCAATGGGAACAAATGCATTATTTAATCATAAAAAACACACTCGATTCAGAGCGGGGCTGAGGGGGGAGCTCAGGCTCCCAGAGGCAAGTGAAGTGAGGACTGCTTTGAGGGACTGATGTAAACAGGGCTGGAGCTGAGATTTCACTCAGCCCTGACTCTGCCTGGGAGAGGTGGGGAGGTCGAAGAACTGGAGAAGACAGGCAGCTTTTAATAAGAATGAGCTGCCACATTCCCAGGGACAGTGAAGGAACAGTGGGGAAATTCTTGCTTACAAAAAATGAAGCCATTATTCAAAACTGAGAAGAAGGACTGCTAAAAACATATTGCTTCAGCTCCATGATTAAATTCTTACCCTTATTAATGGCACATTGTCAGCAGCTACATTTTTATTACAGTCTCTGTGTTTCTCCTTGACACTCATTCAGGATTAGGTCCGTTTCTTACCTGGCCAACAGAGGCTTTGCTCTTATTACCTTGACTCAAAGCTAACAGCAACTTCAAAAAAAATGCTCACCATAATCACCAGCTATAGTGTGCTTACCCTGAGGTAGTTGAGGGTGAAGTTTGTCAGACCCATTCGAGTGATGTTTTTGGACAGCTGCTCCAGCACCTGAGGGTCTTGTGCCTAAACAACAGAGGAAAAAAGAATTTCACTTTGCTTTTTTGTTTTTCTCTACATGCTTGGTGGAGTGCAGAAAGGTTCTCTGCAAAGAGGTGCCACTCCTATGGTTGAATTACACATTGAGGCTACATGCATGTAATAAGCTAGAGAGTTCTGCTTGCACAGGAAAGTGTAAAACATTATGAAATTGGAGCCAAATAAAGACTGTTTCAGAGTGTCTTTCTTTTGTCCCTGCCCATCCACCTAGGAGTCCAGTCGTGCACAGGGGTACAAGTGAGCAGGACCATAAAGCTTCCTGAAGGATCTCAGTTCACTTTGAGCCTTTCATTTGTTACCTGGAAGTTCCAGGCACCTAAGCAGATAAGGGCAGCAATAAAGAAGGAATTACTTTCTCTTTGGGGATAAGATACTGAAGAACAGAGAACTCACCAAGGCACCTCGAGTAGAGCTGAGCACAAAAGCAGCCTTAAGGACAAGCTGGAGAACCCTTCTGGTCTAAGTTCTTTTCCCAGAATTAAACAGGAAACATGCAAGTACAGTCCTCTGATCCCAGCCAGGAGCTCTGCCTGTCAGACCAGCCTCCTCTTTAAACTGAGATCAAGCTCATTACCAAAATTAATACCTGCTGGTTGCAGGCGAACCTGCTTCCACTCTCTTTGAATTGCAGCAGTCCCCTACATACATAATGTTGCTCATGGCCATCCTCATTGTCCCTTAAGGGGATACTGTGAACAGTTCAGAAGATCAGCCCTCTATAATAAAAGATAACCCTGGGACAGAAATGGTGGGGAAGCTTTTCAAGATTATTTTCTTCAGGCTTGTAACAGCCTTCTAAAAACAGTCCAGGCTTCCTCAGTTGTTCATCATAAAGAATGTATCTTTACCTATAGATTTCTGAGCAACTCAGTGTTAAAATACAGACACATATTTGGGGCTGAAACCGTAATTCTGCAGTTAATTTTGTATATGAAGCTCTACTCTTTGGAGTGCTTTTACAGAGCAGGACCGAGAGTGGCCACAAGAATATGTCCTTTGTTTCACTGCAACACTTCACCTTACAATGTTTTGACTTCAACTTGTAGCATGTTTAATGTTGTCATGTTCTGATGTGTGTGTTTTCATTCAGGTACAAAAGAAGAGCCTTGAAATGTGAAAAAAGAAGGCAATCTGGATTAAAATGCTAAAGGCTTCTAAGGAAATATATGGTTATTACTTATTTTCTGGCTCACACGAGGGCTCCAATAATTTGCTTCATCTCAGGACTAAATACAATTCATACCTACAATGATGAGAATTCACTGACTTTGGTGTAGTTCATATCAATAGGAACAGATTTTGGGCCCAAATCATGCAGATGGGATTAAAGGGAAAACTATGTGCTAAACCAAAATGAAAACATAGCAACAGTGGCAATAATAGAGCACTGAGAAACAAGGGAGTGAGGAAAGAACTTGTAAATAGATGTAGTTGCAGGCAAAACAAAATATTTATAGCTAATTGCCTTGGGTGTGAAATTTGCTGGAGTTCTTCACAAACCTAATCTCATTTCTTTGCATTAGGTCAAGTGAAAAAAGGATTACTTACATGCATGGCTAGAATGCTGCGTGGGACTA
Source organism: Dryobates pubescens (assembly GCF_014839835.1). Lineage (NCBI taxonomy): Eukaryota > Metazoa > Chordata > Aves > Piciformes > Picidae > Dryobates > Dryobates pubescens. The sequence goes on along the minus strand of NC_071634.1, from coordinate 18,427,948 downwards.
ATTCTCTGTACTGCCTAATAGTAAAGTGCCACGTTTTTATTCTCATGAGATCATCAAAAGTAAACTCCAAGATAAGACGTCCTTCTGTGCACACCTGGAACACACAAAATGCATGGAATAAATTCCCTGGGATTTTGGGTTTAGTGCTATTGTCTCATTGATTAAGCAATACAGAGCAGTATTCTATTCCTCATCTCTGCCAGGTTAATTCTGTTTTGTTCCCTTGGGGAAGAAAAAAGGAATGTGGGAAAACGACTTCACGTGCCTAACCACGAGGACAGTAACTTATAATGTTACAGGTTTTAGAGCATTTCACAAACACAGAAATCTTATTTATTGCATCAGTTCTCCTCCTCCCGCTGCTAATTGATGACTGAGCCTCATGTTGGTGGCGAGTATGGTGCAGCTTGACATCAAGTTTCTGAACTGGTCATTCCCAGCCTGGTTTACATTATACCTTCCTTACACTAGCTGGGCATGTAAACCTTCCCTTCATGTCCTGTTGGAGTATGCAATACCCTGAATGCCTGTGGCCAAACTTGAATTTTTTCCTTCCCCCTCCCCCTGCTTTTTTGCCTTTCCCAAAGGCTCCTGATTTTTATTTTTTTGTTGAGACATTTAATCCCAAGTTTTATCTCTCTTATCTACTTTTATTAATCCCCCCCCTCCTTTCCATGGAAAGACAGACCATCAGGCTGTATGAACTGTCCTGCCACAGCAGGTTTGAGAGCCAGGGCAGCAGAGGAAAGGTTGTGGTCATGGACAACAGAGCTGCTTCCACAGGAAGTGGCTCACACAGCTTTGTGAGGGGTCTTGTCTAAGAACAGAGAGAAAATATGGAAGGAATAAATGCAGTAAGTGGGTACTACCTGGAAATGAAATAGAAAATAAATTACTGGGGACTTTTAAACAACTGTTCACAGCTTTTATGTGGGAAAACTGCTGCGGCTATGATCTTCCTTAAGCTGCGAAATATACACCCAGCATGGTGTCTTGACTAGGGTGCCGTGCAGTACTGCGAAGGATCCTGATCTGAAAATTAACTTCTTCTGTTGTTGATCACTTTTTTCCACATTGGATGATTAGACTTACAACTCCTATTCAAAGTAAACTTGCAAGTGCAGAGTACAGAGATATTGTGGAAAAAGGGTGTAACAGCTTTCAAAGCAAAGCTTTACCCAGAACTAACATCCAATGGAACACCAGCAATCACCTGAGCCCACTGAGCCTTTTCACCAGCCCCAGCTCAGTCCTGGTTGGCTCCCACTTGGGCAACATCTGGCTTTTCTGCTTAACAGTTCCCTTAATGCCATCAGAGGTTTTCCTCCTGCTTTTCCCTGCAGGTAATTTGAACAGGCATACTATACAACAAATTACTGTAAACCCATGAAGGAGAACCTTGCAACAGGTTTTCTTCTGCCCTTTTCAACACACCTTAGTGATGTCTTCAAATGCTTAATGTGACACTTTGTCATTTGACCCTGATTTTGATTTCCTCATCCTGTTTTCACTAGGATGAGAATCACAGAGGGGTACACATGCATACACATAAGGATTCACACAAGGGGAAAAACATTTTCTATTAATATTACTGTGCTGAGGCCAAAGACCCTGATTACTGACCAGTTAACATGAAAATATTGCAGGCTTAAGACATTTTTTGTACTGGTACCTGTGGCTTCTCAAATGGTTCTCATTTTAAGCTCTTAAGAGTTTTACTACGTGCACTGGTTTTAACAAATTTTAATAGAAAAACTGAAACATTGCTCATATTACAGTGGTAAAAATGTATACATCTTATAAAGGAATTTAATTTCCTTATGCAGAGCAGAATTTTACGCGGTGCTTTGAATCAATAAAACTGGCACACTTCTTGTTTTAAACGGGCCTCTTATTTTATATTTTTTTAAGCTGCCTTTTACATAGAATCCAAAAAATCAAAAGGGTCTCCAATTAAGAAAACATTTTCTGTTGTGCTGAATTCATGTTACCGTACTGTGAGCTCTGACATTTTGTTTCTGTGGTAACCAAAATCAGCTGATTAGTTGGCATGGCAACAGAAAAGATGTAATCCCAGCAGACACACTCTAATCAATGCCCCCAGCACAGATGGTCTCCGGAGGATCAACAAGAAAGAGGCTGGCAGGCATTCAGGGTATCACGTGGTTGCTCTAGACTAGGCCAGGAAAAAAACTAAAAAAGAACATTTCTCAAACTAACCAATAGCTTTTTAACCCCTTCACTGCACTTATTAATTGCAGGAATTTCAACTGCTCCCACCTATGAAAACCAGCTTGGGTTCTGTGCCTTCTTGTACAGACTCTCAGCCTCCTAACACAGAGCATCTTTGAGAAGCCTTCCCCCTCTATCAAATACCATTTCTCAAACCTCAGTTCTTGCTTGAAAATAAACTTAGAGTCTATACAAGCATGGGGAATGCCTGGGATTGTAAGTAAGGATTAAAATCACTGAGTTTCAAGGATTTCACCTATAAACCCCAGCTGATGGCCCCAAGGCTCAGTGCAGGAAGAGGACAGTTCAGATACGGGGTGCTCACTGCTCCAGTGGTGGAGGCAAAGCTCTGCCAGTCTGTGGGGAAATACAGGAAAACAGTCTGCCTGCACATAAAGTTGAAGTGTCAGTATACATGGTGAAAGCAGAGATCTGGGAGGACTCCTAAAGCTCTCCTTTACCTGGAGAAAAAAATGAAGTATTTGCCAGGTAAACACATGGCAGTCAGGGCTTCAGTTTCTTCTTTTACCATTGGACTGTATTATATTCTCCACAGCATTTAATCATACCCTAAAACTAATTTTCAAGTGTGTGGCATGTTACAAGTACCTCTTGCCCTCTAAAGCCAAGCTGGATTAGTCATATCTTTACTGTTAGGCAGGTTCTAGCCATACTTGTTCCAAAGTATTGGAAATGCCATTCTCTATATTCCTCCAGTCCTGCAGTATGCAGGGAGTTGCCCTACCTAGGAAAATGTTGAAATGAATAAAATGCAGCTGTGGTTCCTGATTCAATACATGATGAGCACTGTTTCAGCCATTATATTACAATTAGCGAATTTGCAGCTTAGAAGCTGTCTGTGGAACCGAAAGAGCTACAAACAAATATAGTTTGCATTTTTGCATTGAAAACACCCTTGGGTCAAATTCAGACTTGGTCTAAGGAGCTACACAGTCCATTGGAGTGCTGCTTATTGTGGGGGGTCTGCTTTGTTCCACCACTGATGTGCTGAGAGTAAGAGTTCACCTTTGGGTCTAAGATCTGCCCCCTCAGTGTCTATGTTAGAAGTTACACACACACAGAGCTGAGACATTTGGCTCTACCTTATTTCTGAGCAAGTGCAATGCTCTTTCCTCCCCTATTCCACCACAACTTTATTTCAAATCTGCTCTCACTAACACAGTTTCCCTCTAGATTCCAAATCACATCCCCACCTGCACTCTCCTGCTGGGACACACAGGTTTATGCTGGAATCTGCAACAGCAATGTCAGATTGCCCTGCCAGGGTCTCAGCAGATGGAGATCGTTTCACACAACGGGATGGTGCCATGAGAGGTGAATGCAGCCCTGTCACACCCAGCCTGGTCTCTCTTCTAGTCTGCCTTTGACTGGCTGGACACTAGCCCATTAGTAGCAACACTGCCATGTGCTGCCATGATAAGTAATTGAACTATTTGAATTGAGAAAAGCATCTCACATGTACTCATTCAAACCCAACCTCCTTTATTTGCTGCTAACACGTAGGGAAATGACACAGACATCACTTTAGGAAGCTCTGTGGAGAAGCTGCTACCATACACCCTCATCATGTCCTCTGGACACAGCCAGCACACACAATGCTTGTGGGCAAGGAGGTGGCAAAGAAGTGCTGCCAAGGAATATCTGCTGACTTGCCTCTCACTGCTCTTGTCTATGTAGGTCACAGGGCTGGACTGGGAGAGTTGGAACTATGACAATGTTACATGCACACCTCCCTGGTCACCAGTGCACAGCACATCAGTGGCTACCTCTCCCTCTTCTTAGAGCCCCCCTCCCAAGAGCAGTGAAGGTGGCAGGGAAGATGTTACAAAAGGATGGGACTCATTCATGCTAAACAGTGTGAGCCACATAGCCCTGGTCACGGTGCTGGTGCTAAAGCCTCCACAGTCCTGCAGGCCAAGGACAGCATGGGTGGGTTCCCTCCTCCTGCTGACCCTTCTCCTTTTATGCTTTATCCAAGCAAAGGTTAACATTCATTCAAATGCACATGTACAAGATGGAAAGGTCTGAATTTCCCTTCCTCCATGAAAGGGGACATTTGCATTTTGTAGAACAGTTAACTAGTTTCTGTAACATATAAAACAAGACATTAATTTGTATGTTCTACCTTTTTGGTGCCTGTTTTTAAAAAATTTTATTTAAATATATGACACTCAGTCTAATTACAGGACTAGAAGTGGCCAATGCACGAAGACAATCTGCAATCATTTACAAATATTGAATATTCACTGACTGCCTGACCCAGAGCATGTCTGAATCAATTGACTCCTTCCATCAACTTCACTGCCCTTTGGACCAGCGTCCAACTGTATTAAATCACTCTTTTCCTTGAGATTTATAGTCCTTGGACTGGATAGGTATCAAATATAACTCATAGTATCCCAATGGTAGGTGCCAGCAACACGAAATCTCATTGTTGCTTTAAAATCAAGCCCAGAGAAAAGGAGATAGGCAGTTTGAATTTACATACAGCTTATGGTTCTAGAAATCTCCTGCAGTCTTTCTGGGAGAATTGCAAAGCATGCCCACAGAATTTTCCAGTTGTGTAATGAATATAGAAAGCAGTGTTTTCAGTATTAGAAATAATCCCAGTTCCACCAGAAAAAGGCAACTGTCAATATGTTTCACCCTTACAGACACCAAAAAAGAGAAAGAAAAAACAACAACATGCTTTATTGAGTCTTCCCTGTTACCTTGGTAAACATGGGCTTTCCATGCTGAGTGACCATGGTGCATTGATCACAGTCCACTGTGATGGATGAGTTGTGGTATGACTCTTTTGAGTGCTTGAGAATGTAATACAGGTCTGTTACACCTCCTTCAAAGACAGTGCTAAAATAACGAGGAATGAGGGTCCTTCCAATTGCTGTGAGGAAAATACAAAGCAGAATTCAGCAAATGCTCTAGGTTATAAAATCTCAAACCATTTGCTAACAGGACATGAACAATTTTTAAGTGCAAGGAAATCAAACTCTCATTTAATGAATACAATACATGTTCTCTGTCTGCTGGAGAAACAAAGCTGCTCTGCTCCCAGAGAAATCCATGAAAATGACTTATTCCATTCAGAGGGACTTGAATGGAATTGAATCTTTTTACACTGATGGTGAGTTAGAGTCACTCTTGAAACCACCTGCAAGTTTTTTTGTCCCAAAGAAATTATTATACAGAAAGCCACACGGCGTCAGTTATGGCTGAGAGTTGGATATTACTCACAAATGTACAAATACAAGTGGGGAGCGTTTACAGAATATACTGGCACACCCCAAAAGGCAAAGTGCATTGAGATAGGATGGCTGTGCACACACACATCTTTGCCTCTGCATGGCACATGTGTGTTATAGATACGCATACACATACACAAGCACTCCTGATCGAACAGGAGGGCTACTGCTGAGAAATCAGTCCTGGAGGACCTGAGAATACAATACAATATATTACACAACAAGTGAATACCCACAGGTCTGTCTGAGGTCCTACTTAGACCACAAATATTTATGTTACAGATTAGAGCAGACACCTCAACTAGCTTGCATGCATGACTTCAATCCCAAACTAGGGACTCAAGGCACCCCATTCTGCAATACTTCCTCAGGCAAAACTGTCACTGAAGTCACATCTCTCACTTCAATAGCAGTTTCAGTAGGTACTAGAAGGTCTAATTCCAAACGTAGTTATAGTGAGCTTCTGAGTGTACTTCAGATGCACAAACTAGCAGAAACACTGACATCAAAGGTAATTATCTTGTATGCAACTGATGTTTTTCATCTCCTTTCTTACAGATACATTTGGATGCAACCACAAGCCCTGTATGACAGAGCACTTCAGTTTATAATAGACCAATACTTCCATACCAAATGACTCATTGCTTTGCATGCATTAATCAATCCACAGTAATTCTCAGTGGTGGATACAGAAAAATTGCCTCCATTTCACAGAGGGAAAAACCAAGCAATCTAAACTGTGTTTTTGGAAGGATGAGATAGAAAAGTCTCCATCAACAGGCATGATTACAGAGTTTATTAGTTTCTAATTCTTGTTTGACTGTCACAGCTATGTGGTGACTCATGCCTCGCTCATTTGCTGCAAACTTTTGAGACTGATTTCTAAAAACAATTGTTTTCATAGGAATTTTGCCAGCATGTGAACAAAGGCTCCTGACCCTAGAAATGGATTTGCAAGTGGGTGCTGTACATTAAAAAGTGTAGTGTTCTCCTAGTCGTGCTGTGGGAACCGCTGCCGCTCTGCGCATTACAGTGTGCAGTACTGCAGGTGCAGTCATAATGCACATCATATGGTGAAAATGCACAAATGCAGGGCATTAGAACTTCATAAAGGTTTTGCTCTAATAATACAGAGAATTACAACTTTTTTTCCCCCTGTAATATTAGCCATTAATGCAATTCAATGTAGAAAAATACAGCACATTCTCTGGAAGGAGCTGACAACAATGAATGAATTGAACAGCTATTCGCTGCCTCCTAAAAGTCCCTACCCACTCACCATGCATATATTAATTTTCCACAGTCTTCTAATTTAATTTGGAAAAACTGAAGTCCAGTGTATCAGCACAGCCTCAGCTCAGGCTTCAATTCAAATTTCTCCGTGATGGTGCAGAATACAGTAAAATGTGAAATTTACTCATCAAGTTAATTTCGTGCTCCCCTAAGGCTAATTAGTGCAAATTAAATTTCCTGCTAATCATCCTAAGCAGTGAATGTGTGATATGAAAATCCAGCATTCCTACTGATTGTGATAAACCTCTCTTCATGTGACTCATGCACAGCACAAATATCTTGTCCCTCTTTTAACTGCAGTTTACAGACTCTCCCCAAAGTAGCATGGCCATGTGGTGCTGCGTTTTGCCTTCTCTTCACAGCTACAGCACATAGAAGAAGTCCAGAAACACATTAAATACCTCATTCTTATCACTTGTCCTAGTAACCATTCTCTCTCTTTAGCACAGGGATATGCTACCTTGAACAACAAAGTGAGGGTCCAAAGGGACAAGGAGGAGTGGAGGCACACACAAGAATATGCTACGTGGAAGCTGATTCTCAGCCACAAATGCAGATACAGACCCTACCTGTCTGTAAAACTGAAAACAGCTAATGCAGATGTCCAGTATAAACCATCATGTCCAATACTCAGCTCCAGAAGAGACACCACTGGAAACCTGCATTAATAAGCAGAGCTGTCCTTGGCTCACCATGTTGCCCTGACACAAAAGCCTGAAGCAAGCTCAAGGTTTCATCTCTCTTCATGAAGCACTGCATAGCTTAAATGATTATTTCATTTCTAGGATAAACATGAAACTCTCCATAGTGCTAGCAAAGCTTATTTCTGCAGGAGAACTGGCTGTGGAAAAGGCCTCACAAAGTCTGGAGATTGTGGCAAACTGTATGCACTCTAAGTGTAGAGCACTTCTCCTTGTCTGTGAGTACTGAGGCACGTAGGTGTGCACACCCCCAGCTCCGCTGCACACACACACACAATTCTTTCCCAGGCACAGCAATGTGAGAGGGGCAAAAGCGATTTCCTTCCTTTCTTGCAAGAACACATTAGAATAGCCATGACTGCTGTTGCCGAGGCTCTGAGCCCAATACTTGTGCTTAGGAAAGCAGAGGTAGGTTCATGTCTGCATCTGTACAAATACTAACAGGCTCTTACAGTCACATTGCCCAGAGAAGACCTTTTCACAGTGCAAAATGTAGCACCTGGCATTGTAACATCTCAGGCATACTAGAAGGAAAATTTACCTGCCTCTTGGTGTTCAGGCATTAATTCCAGAACACTGGAATGCTGCTTTAAATGATCATTTTGTCCTGGCCAGCATCCTTCATCCCTAGCTGACTACTGAGGATGTATTTCCCATGAGAAGCAGGCACTGCCCCCTAAATGTTGCTCCATTTGTACTAGCAAATCCCCAGGTAGCAAAGCAAACTGACAAAGATCAGCTGGATTTAGCAACAGGTAATAGCTATTTATATGAGAATGTCTCTAAGAAAGACATCTCTGAAGTGACTATTTTGCACAAATATAATGCTGTCACCCACTGGAATGACATAGCTTCAGCCTGTTCAGTGGTGTAACAGCCTGGCTGGTTTGGTGTACCTTCCTGGTGGATCAGAGGCATAAATACAACTTTAAATGGAATGAATACAGGTAGATCAGAGACACTCCCCAGATATGAGCAGTTCAGAAATCAATTAATTCAATCTACAAACACAGACAGGAAGCTTTATAGGTCAGTAACAGTTGTGGTACATATAATTTCTGAAGCACCATTTCTGGGGAATTCTGAAGAAAGAGAATTAAACTGACATATGAAATGGCCCAAGGGTTGCCTCGCAGGGAGGGAATGCACTTAGGTCACACTTCTGCTTTTTGGCCTGGCTGTGCAACAATAATGGTTGGGGTGCCCCTCTGTCAGCCTGATCCTAGCAGTCATTATTTTCATGCTGTCTTTTCATTTATTTCCCCTTTTAAATACCTTTCCCTGAGGTTTCTCTCAGGAACATGCTTAAGTCTAAAATTATTTTTCCATCCCCAACTGAGCCAGAGTCCAACGATCTGTAGGTGAGAAGGGCCATTAGCTTGTGAAGTTGCAGGCTTTTGCAAGCCTCGCACAAGCTATTGGGCAGAAGGCCACTTTTACAGAAGGCTGCAATACAATGGCAGTGCCACCACACACCTTGGGGTGGGGATGGCACTGTTGGGTTGCTTTTTGGTTTTTTTCCCAAGGAAGATTTGAATCAAATAGAAAGTAAACATGTTTTGCCAGTTCACAGGAAACTGGTATTATTCGTGGGCTAGGAATGGAAGAACACTTCCTCCCTTTGTGTCCCAAAGATAGGTTGTCAAAATCTCCATGCCCTCTCTACAGAATGAAAGTTCACGGCCTCTTTGCAGACGTAGGGTTTGATAGCAAACCCCTCCTTGCTCACTGAACTACCCATATGCTGCTTTTAAAGCAGCAGCTCTCAGGGGCAGAGACTTGAATTTAACATATACACCACGTGAGATAACTGTCAAGTTGGTATAGAAGTGAAACAATGGAAGTGTTAATCAGTGAAATAAAAATATTGGTTTTATTGCTTCCAGGCTGGTTTTTGCAGCTCTGAATCCTGTCAAGTCCTATGCCTTCAATTAGAGCTAGAATATAAAATAAGTAATAAACCAGACACAAATAAAAACATAAAATATAAGAAGCCTTTAAAAGCTCCGCAGAATCGGCAACAGAAAGAAAAACCACCCTGTGCCTCTAGCTTCAAGGAGCTCAGTCTGGAAGGTCTGCTGCAGCCTGCAGCTGATTATCTCATCAACACGCCATGGATGGGCTGGAGGAACTCCACCAGTTGGGGCTGTGGGTTTTTCGGTCTCCTGTCACAAAATGTTGAGCTGTCCTGCAAAGCTCTAGGCAGGCTATGAAAATCTCTTGCTTGAGAGATTATCACAGTTAGATCTCATTAATTAAATAGAGATGTAATGACCAACTCTCTCAGCCAGATGCAAGGGCTAAGGAAGCCAGAAGACAACTTCCCAGCGATTGCAAATGAACTTTCCTGAGCACCGCAGAAGAAAACCTGAGCTTCCTGCCAATTGCTAATTGACATTGCTGGGCAGGGCTAACTGATACTTGTGTGGGCCATTCATTTACATATGGGGCTTGTAACTGAAGTCAACCAGCACACAGAGAGCAAAACACCATGGAGTTACGTGGTGATGCCATTGCTGTTATTCTGCCCACACTTCTGTTTGTCCAAATTTCTCCTAATGTAGTAACACATCAGGGGGGTTCCCTCCCAGTCCCTCTGGCCGGGATGGGGAGGGAGAGTTCCCTCGACAAAGCTCTGGTTTTCAGTCTTGCAACCTGCTCTCTGGACACGCTGCAAGGCAGCCTGTTCATGTTCAGTAGCCCTTACCTGGTGAGCGAAGTCAAACACCACGCATCTGCCAGTTGCCAGAAAAAGCTGGGGATTTGACAGCATGGCATGAAAGGCAGTGAAAAGGCAGTCTAATAAGTCTAAATTCTGTCTTGTAGATGTGTGGGCCGTGTTGATTAAACCACCCACATGTATCCAAGGCAGAATCTGGCACACAGAGACCTATCCTATTTTTCTCCTTGTCTAGTGGGTAAGATCCTACCATTTAGACTACTTAGAGAATAAAAATTGTAATGCATGATTAATTGCCACTTACAGAATATTTTTATTTATTTGTACAAATTAAATTTTAAGTTAAATAATTAAAGATCTATTACAAGAGTAGCAATAATAATAATCTATTAGAGAATACTAGTGTGCTATTAATAGCAGTGTACTAGCCTAGTATATTACCAGGCACCATTCAAGCATCCAGAAAAAAAAATCTGTAGAATCCATAGACATTATAAATTTTAAACTATACAGTTCCCCCTCTAGTTCCTTCTAGCCTGTGGAATTTGGTCACTGTGCTAGGTCTGACTCTGCCTTTTCTCCAATAAGTATTTCCTAACATCTTTTTACCTCAGTCAGGATTTGCCTGTACAATTCTGATTCTGTTGCCAGTGTTTCCTTTTCTCAAAAGTCTGTAACTACCACTTCAATCCTCTAAAACACACTTGAATCAAGAGCAAGTAACAGAAACTTCATGACAATTAGACCTCAGCTTAACTCCCTGCACCTTATGACTCTTATTCTCATAGACACGTAATCTGCAACTGAGTCTTAAATCCATCATCTCTCTGAAGAGAGACAACATTTTACTGTAATTCATTTTGGTAAAAGCAGTCAAAAAGTAACCACAAAGCTCTGCATGTCTCAGAAGAAAGTTAGATTGCATCAGCATAGTTTTTCATTCAGGCTCAGCCAGCCTACCTATTACAGTAAAAATTCCTCTTAATACTTTCCTTATTACACAGGCAGCACACTACCAGTCTTAAAAGAATTGCTTGCTGCAAAATTCAGCCTCAGGCTCAGATAGTGTGAACCAGGAGATATGGAAACCAAGCAAGATCAAGATCCTTTTCACTGGATGGTAGCTTAGCTTGGAGGGCACATCTGGGGATCATCTGGTCCAGCCCCCCACTCAGAACAGGGTAACCTGCAGCAGCTTGTCTAGGACTGTGTCCAGTTTTGAGTATCTCCAAGTATGGAGCCTTCATGACCTCTCTGGGTAACCTGTGCCAGGGTTTGACCATCCTTTGAGGGAAATGCTTTTTCTTATGTTGAAATGGAACATTCTGTGTTTCACTTTGTGCCCAGTGCCTCTTCCATTTCACTGGGCAAGACTGAGAAGAGACTGGCTCTATCTTCTTTACCCTGTCTTACCCACACTGATAAGATGCCCCTTCCCCAGCCTGCACAGTCTCAGCTCTTTCAGCCTCTCCTCATATGGCAGATCCTCCAAGCCCTTGATCATATTCCTGGTTCTTTTCTGGACTTGCTTCAGTACCTCCCTGTTCTTTTTCTAAATGGTGAGTTCACACTGAATATCCTACTCTAGATGTGTCTCACCAGCACAAAGGGAAAGACTACCTCCCTCAAGCTCTCCCTAACACAACCCAGAAGCCTCTTTGCTGCAATGCCACATTGTTGGCTCATGGTTGAACTCTCAGCTTTCCCACAGGTCTCATAACCAGCACCTCAAATTGAAGCACAACTCTCGGAGCACCGACCCTGCACAGTCCTGTACTGGCTTCAAGCTTCAAGCTTTCATCAGTGACAACACTCAAAGAACTCAGGCACTCTGCTCACCAATCACAAAATGAAAACTCAGAGCCCATACAATTTGTTGTTTAAACAAGTGAGTTTAGTTTCTAGCAGCACAGAGCAGGCCAGACCTTTACCCACATTGAAAAATGCAGAATTTCTTGTGGCAGGCACAGTTCTGAGGCTGCTTATGGTATAAGCTGAGTGTTCAGGCTGGATAGGATAAGCCTTCCCCATGTCCCTTTTCCATAAACAAAAGACATACCTTGGATGGGCAAGTTCTAGTTTTAACTGTGAAACTCCCACATCATATTACCCAAACCCCAGCACTCCCCAGGAAAGATCTATTATAGATGAATATTTTAGCAAACAGAATATTTATATCTGCATTAAAAAGCTGCCTTCTGAAAGTGAATAAAGCCAGAACAAATGGCTTGCCTGCTCGCAGCACACAGCCACTCATGCTGCTGTCTGTGCTAATCATTCTCTTTGGAGAAAGAGTATTCCAGTTTTGTTCAACAACTGCAAAGAAGAAAGTTTTAAAGGCAAGCCAAAGAGGTTATTCACAGCTGTATGACAAACCACTGTCAAAACATAACAGACCACAACCAAACTCAAGCAGAAAATGACAAAATGTAAGACCGTAAAACTGACAGGAATTGTGCAGGACAGGCTTTTTAGATGAACAAATGCAATCTGCACCAGCACAAGGGACTGGCACGGCACAGGGAATGATACCCAGAAATGTCGTCTCGAGGAATAACGGCAAAAATGTAACGTTCAAATGGCAGAGCACAAAGAGGAACAGACAAAAACCAGGCAAACCATCCAGTTGTATTAAATCAAGCACACCCTTGACCCCTGACTTCATCTGACCTAGAAGAATACTAAACATGGCATGAAACAAAAAATTACGTGAAAGCACAAGCAAAATGACATTAAGATAAAGTGATATTTGCCATGTGCTCAAATACTGCCACAATTCTTTTAAGCAGATACTGAAGCTGATCTGGAGCAGGACAAGCCAGCCAGAGAGCACAAAGCCAAAGCTCAGATGCTATGGAAAATGGGTGCCTGCCTGTCTGTGGTGTGTCCATGCTGGTGGTGGCTAACTGGCAACCCACACATTTCACAGCAACCACCTAGGCTAATCCCATGTTGATCTGGAGTCCCAACAGTTCCATGAAAATTAAACCAGCCACTGGAACCACACCAATTACCATTTGCAAAGAATTTGGCCATTATGCTGGCAATCCTCCCCTCTCCTGGATTGTATAAATATTCAAGTATTGCTACAAAAGCATGGAGGAAGATCTGTTGTGTTATGTCTGCTGGTCTAAGGTTCTTCACAAATGTTTACAAATGTGATTCTACCAGTTTCTGATCTCCACTCTCTCCTCTGAACCATGTTGAGATGGGAAGCTGAGGCCTGGGAAAAAAAACAACAAACAACCCAACAAAACACCACCAACCAAAAAATGCCTCTGTGTATTCTGGAAATACTATTAAACATTTACAGCCTATATGAGAGAAGAATAAACAACTGAGAAAGTACTGATTTGAATAATGCATAAGTCCCTTTACCCTTAGAAACATTAAAAGAGAAACTTCGAGTGACTGAGACAAAGCACCATGTGCAGTGGATAGCTTTGCCACTTCCAAAGCTCCTGGTTTACATCCAGGCAAAATCATCAGCAACGTTAGCTGCAGCTCCGATAACCCCTGGGTTTCACTTCAGTCCAGTTTGTATCTGCCAGGGTGACACCTCACACAGCCACCCCCCTGCCTGACTGATTGTATCTGCCTGGGTAACACCTCACACTGCCACCACCCTGCCTGATGAGAAGCCTGAGGACCAGGATGGGCTGCCAGGATCTCACAGGGCCCAGCACAAAGAGAATTCACTTTTCCTCTTGAATGCTTTCAGCAGCTCTCCACAATCTGCCTTCTACTGAAAGTTAGTAACAGTACTTATGGCAGCTAGTTCAAGCTGGTTAAAGCTACTCCTTAGGTGTGGTTAGAACAGTGCCAGCACAGCCATGAGTGTGTCTATAAAACACACTGAAGGCAGATGCCAGCCTGCTCTGCTAACACTGCACCTAACCCAAAAGCCTGCACAGTGTGCCATCGCATCTGAGCAAGAAAGCCCTGTGAAGAGGCAGGACACATTTGTTAGGGCTCCAAGCCAGATGAAGACAGCCACACAGCATCTGGTCAGCTTGGCGTGTGGGTAGAAAGGGCTCACAGAGACATTTGCCATACAGGCAAGTGCAGTGCCATTCCAGCACTGGAAGACTTCTCATGGCAAGAAAGGTAGGTGGTGTGAACACAGGACCTCACGCTCAAGCACCGTCAGTCAAGCATCACAGCACGGTCCACATTCAGGTGAACAGCATCAGAGGTGAAATGTGTTGATCTGTGTATCAAAGGGGACCTAACGCAGTGGGGAGTGTGTCTGGAGAACTGGTGGGAGGTGAGGGGTTACAGCGATACGACAAAGGATGCAGATGCCGTGCTCCAAATCCTCCAGCTGCATAGAGCACAAGTGGATTGATAGCCAGCATGCTTTCTCTGGTAATTTCATGCGGTGGCTGGCTGAACAATACCTCACCAGTGGATAATATCAGTTGTCAGCTATATACATGTTTGATAACAACCAGAACACTTTTTCTCAAAAAGCTGTTGGTGGCTGGCTTTGATTTCTCTTTTTTTCTGCAGCAAAGCTTGCTTTCCCACTCTCTTTCTCTTCCAAGCTCATGGAAGCTAACTGCAGAGAAAGTAAAAAGGTATTCAACACACTAGACAATGTAATTAGGGAAATATTCTACCATTTAAAAATGTTTTGTTTCATGTAAAAATGCAGCTTGTTTATTACCCTTAAGACGAAGGCAAGTGCCCTGTGCTCAGCTACACAAATCAGCTGTCTGACAAAACAACATCAAAAAATAAAGAACCACTTCAGAGAAGGGCAAGCAATGTAACAGGTTTATAAGCTGCAGTTAGAACACACGTTAGACATAGCTTTTAATCAAATTTTATGCAGCAAGTAATGCAGAATGCTCTTAACTTGAAAGAGACAACATCACTAATACGTGCTGTAACAAATCTGCACTGAAGCTGGAAGAGCCTCTTCCTCTGTTTTCTGTTTGGCTGTGTGACACAATTTCCCCACGTGTCACAGAGAATCATTATATCATCTTCTTGATATGTTTTTGCTACAACTCACTGGGATTTCTGGAACCACTACAGGTAAGCAGAAGTTCTTGCGGCAATGCTGAACTGCCACTGTCAGGGCAGCTCCAAGGCTCCCCTGAACACAAAACATGACCACCAGGCAGGATCAGCCCAGGTGCCCACCCAGACCAACACCTGCGCCTGGAAACAGCCAAAACAAAAACCTAAGGGAAAAATAAATAATAATACCATACAAAAGTGACAAGCATAACATGATCTTTGCCCTGCCCCATAAAAAACCCTCACTGCCAAAACCAAACAGGCAGACAGCTACAGAGGTGGTGCTTGCATTTAATTACACATTACTCACTGCTATTAACATCCAAGTTACTGGTGATCCATGAGATCACCAGAAGCCCTGTGCTCCAAATACCAACTCAGCAGCTCCTAAGTCAACGACAGAAAATATGTACACACTTTATCATCCCATGCTGGAAGCATATTAAAAAAAAAATCTCTAGGAATATATTTTCTGACAGAAATGAAGAAATTCAAGGTGGGAAGTTCTTCTCTAAAGGTTTAGCAATAACATTTATCTTTCATCTGTCTTGATAGGGTTGCAGTGTAATACTACCAACAAGCATCCCTGTTGACATCTGGACTGATAGCTGTGTTCTGGTATCTTATCAAGCATGTGACTGATTCAAAATACCTCGATAAATTAAACATATTCTTTTCAATAGCTAACAACTTTGAGAAACATACAGGAATCAGCTGCTATGGGAAAGCCAGTTCGGTTTGGTGCCTTTCATATTTGTTATGGCCAAACAGGGCTCTGAATAAAATGAAAAAAAACCAAACTAGGTATTTCCCCTTGCAACGTGAACATACAAATACGGCCCTGCAAGCACACACACTTGAAACACCCCTCTGGCTTTCAAGTAATTTGTATCTATTTGTAAATTATCTGTACGTGTTCCACAACTAAGAATGTTTGTCTTTGACAGCAGGATTCCAGACACAACTCAAGATCTAGGAACAGATGTGTGTGTCAGTTGCTGCAGTGAATAGTTAGCTGACTTACGTGTTTACAAACCAAACACCTTGGTCTGGAGCTGAGAGTCAGCTCGGTAGGAAGCAATTCATACCTTTGTTATAAGATAAAGGAAGGACAGGCTGCTACACTGTTTCTCCTCCCTGTGCGTCTGGATCGTGTCAATAAAGCACACTGCCAGCAACCTCACAAAACTTGGCCTTTGCTCTGCAGCTGCTTCCCAGGACAACCTGAATTCTCCATATTATTTTTTATCAAAATTCTGGATTAATTCAAGACTAAAAAAAAAATCCCCAAAACCCAAGGAGCTGTTCCCAGACCTCTGAACAAACCTTGGACTGAACATGACATTTAAAATTTTTGGATCAGCACTCTTGTATTTTGCACAGTACTTTATGCACACCCCCCCATCCTCCTGTTCCTGGCATCAGCACAGCTAGAGATACAAATTAAAAGGTTATTCTTGCATACCTCAGATCTGGTTAGATTTAGGAAGTGCTAAAAATCATATGAGGAAATTTATTCTCACAGGCTTTCGAGCTTGAAAGTCTTGGTGTTTCCTGCCTTTGCAAGAACCTCACAAGCAATTCCTAAAAGGGGATGGCTATTTTGTTTGCCATTGGGAAGGAGTAAAACTATTTTGATGGCCTAAGCTATGGCTTGGAGCTTATAGCTAACTCATTAAATATATTTGAATGCATGCAAGTTAACACAGGAAAAAATCAACAGCAACCAAGCTGATACTAAAGACTCCTCCCCCCTGGATTCCATACCCAGCAGGTGCCCACACTGATTGCACAACATGGCACAAGGTATGCCACGAAACTGCAGAGAAGACTCATGGGGTGGTTTGGGTTCGCCACATCACACAGAGACACCTCTTACTACAGAAATCCTTACTGGCATGTAGGGACCTACACTTCTGGAAAAAGGTCTCTTGCAGTATGTGCTTTGTGTCTACATAACATGCTCCCTCCCAGCAGCAATAAACATTTGGCAAAGTGGTTCTGAATCTCCTCAGGCTAACCCTCCGTGCCTACGCACTCAGGCAATATCCTACTGGGGTGAAACAGGAGCTCCTAAACATACGCACGGCGTGCTGGCAGAGCAGCAGGAGTTCGGTTTCCCAGAGCTCTTCCCATGAGGTGGTGTGCAATGCTGTCACAAGCAGTGGCTCTGAGGGACATTTTTCACCTTTAATTTATCCTAAAACTTCACCACTTCCGAGGCAGATGGCAGGCTGCACCCTCAGAGAGGCAACTTCACAGAAAGTCTTCGCTCTGCGTGGGGATGCTGCATAGGGGAGCTGAACTTTTGCTCTTCCTCTGTTTATATCCACCTGCTTTTTTCCCCCCGAGTTTCATCACTTGTATGTCATCCCATTCACATTTTACTCTGGCATGTCATAAGCCGTCTGCTCCACTCAATGTCCTTCAAGGGGGTGCTCACGTGGAAGCCACTCACAAGAAGGTCACCCACAACCTTTCCTTTGAAGAATTTGTGTTTGCCACTTGCTTGTTATCAGTGCTCTGCATGCTCTGAGCAGAGATAAAGGCACCCAAGCTGCAGAATCTCAAGAAAGGTGACAGGAGTGCTTGAATTTCAGAACACAAGTTTTCATGCAACTGTGAGAAGATTTAGGAGCAAATCTACCAGAGCAAATGGTAGCACTAACAAAACAACATTTTTGTTTACTGCATCAGAGCTATGAGTTACACTTGAGGAATGACTTTCTCAACAGTGTCAAGAAAAAGTGGTGTTTACTGTATAAAGAGTAAATTTTAGCCCAAATGCAGTCAGAAAACAGGAAGAAGCCTGACTTTTCCCCAGTGAAACAGCAAGTATTCCTGAGACACAGCAGGGACAAACTTTCGTGTCACTCTGCAGTTTAGGCTGACTCTGTGCAATACCATTTGTCGCTGTGATGCACTGTCAATTAGCATATGCAAATTGCAAATTAAAATATGCATTCCACATGCAAATCACCTTTATTTTTAAAAGGCTTGCCTAAAGAGGGGGTGGAGCTGTCACTTGGAACAATAGCAAACACCTAATAGCAAACGCCCACATGTAAAACTACTGAAAAGACGTGGTAGGGGTGTGGTGCTGGAGCACATCTGAGCCCACACCTTCTTTCAAGACAAAAAATAAAAGTCTCTGAGCTTTTGATGGTTGTTTTTGGCATGGTGTATTGCATACATATGCCTGCCACCAAATGCTTTAAAACAGCATAGCTGGGAGTATTGCGCCAGATAAGCTTGCAGAGAAGCTTCCCCCTTGAATGTGTAAGCGAGCAGGTAATGCTCTGTGAGAGATGGTAAGTACTCAAAACACTTGAATGAGAAGGAAAGGCTCGGCCTGTGTTGTGATGTCACCATTTTCTGTGAGAAGATGAGCCCTAAATTCTTTCTTATTTTATCATTATTTCCCTTGAAAATCTTGAGACCAAATTTCAACACCTCTCTGCCACATCTTCTGTAGCGTCCTACGGCACACAGAAACTCAGGGCAATTATATCATCAAGAAACAATTAATTATTTTCACTCATGTCACAAAGATGGGCACTGACCATCTGGGAAACAAACAGAAAGCTGAAAATATTGCTCTTACAGCCCAGTCGCTAATTGACACATGGTTATATGGAATCATTTTAGGACACTAAATGCTATTGAATAGTTAGAACAGCAGCATTCCAAGACAGGTCACAGTAGCAGTGACTAAAAGTGTATCATTCAGGTGAAGCTTATCCCTCTTTGCATACAGGCACGCTGCATGCCATATAAGCATCGCCCCATGGAAGAGGATAAGGAAAACCTCTTCCCGTGAGCAAAAGCTCATGCTCACAGCAAATCCATCTGGTAAGCAGGGCAGAAGCAACACAAGGTGTGCTTGCTGTCATCCTGCTGGCAGTTACAAGCCCATGGGAAGACACCAGGATGGTCCTCATGATGGGTCCTACTCCAAGCAAGGGCTTGGTGGTGGCTGAAGCTGACTTGGCAAGGCAGCATGTGCCAAAAGCTCCGCTCTGAGGTCAGTCACCTCCAGAGGAAAAGCAGTAGTAAACAGCAGGGGTGGTCACTTTTGAGATAACTACAGCTGTCTCCACATGTGACTGTGCTCTAAGGGTGGTTTGCAACCATTATTTAATTGCAATTTCGGCTTTACCATTTTGCAGTAATTGATGGCTGAGTAAGAAACCCAACAACTGCCTATATGGCTGAACAAATTATATTCTACTTATGATACTTTCTTAACTCAGCCACCCACTATGGCTGAAATATTTGATTGTTAAATTGATTTTTCATTAATTTAATCTTCAAGGATGATTATTATTCTGAAGCTGGACCACACACAATAAAAATAGGCATTTTATTAGTCATGTAGTCACAGGGCACATAGGGAAAAAAGCACGTGCCCTGGCTGATGAATCCTGGCTGCTGTATAATTTGTTGTTCCAATTCCAGCTTGCAGAATGCCATTACCTCATCACAGTTGTTCTGATAGAAGTGAAAAGAAATTTGGGTCCCACTAGTCCTTTTAAAAAAATCTTGACCTTGAAAATACGAAACTACTTGGAAGAAATTATTAAATAGCTGTAATAACAAAAAATTATCCCAATACTGAACTTTTAAATTAAGAAAAGCCCTTTCTCATTGCAGGAGCTATTTGTTATCAGGAAGACAATGTGTCCTGAAAGTGCTCTGCAACAGTTTCACAGCAAATAAATGCTTCTAAACCCATGCAATGCGATTACCATAAAATACCTCCTTGCAAAAACGATAATCAATTAGCAAAAGGTCTTTAACACAAAACAATTTACAAACACTAGTCACTGAAACTACTCTCACAAACAAATCCTTCTGGGAGAGCAAGAAAGAGACCTACACTTTTTTTCCCCCCCACCCCAATGAAAACTTGCTAGGAAGCAGCTACATCTGCAGGGAATGAGATGTGCTCAGCAATGTAAATTAGTGGTCAGTGCAGACACCTCAAAACTCCTGCCTGGTAATGTTTGAAAATTACCTCTTTTTTTGTTCCCTGCAGGTCTTAACTATCCCAGCCAAAGCAAAGCAACAGAATACTGCTGACCTCCTCATGGTCTAGAGAGGACAGTTTTAGTTCTAAGGTTAATATTCTCCCTTTTGGCAAGATGTTCCATTCATTTCAGAGAGTAATCCAGGCCCAGAAGATTTCAATGTGGTGCCCATTGACTAAGGAATTAATTTGCTACACCAAAACCACCTACAGCTTTCCTTCTACTTTCTTTCAATAATAACTCTAGTCACTTAAAGTGTTGTATGAAGACACACAACTCCCCAACTCCCCTCAATCCATTACTGTAGGGAAGTGGTGTGAAGAACCACTTCACAACTGAAATTAGATAACCTGGACTTGGGTCTGGTTTTGTTTGTTTGTTTTTTTCCAGAGCCTCTTAATTTTTTTGCACATATCTTTAAACTATTTTGATTTCCTGAGGACAGAAAATAGTTTAGCCCATTCTAAATATTTTTAATAGGAAACTTTTACTGCGTAGTTAATCGTTACTGATAGGCATCTACAGATTAACATTTTTAGGTTCCCAGAACCTTCAAATTACTATCCTGCTGGAAATGATGTGTATTTGAATTTCTGCCAGGGGTTTTCACATCACAAAGATCATAACCTCCAAGAAGTTCCTTCTATACTTTGAGTCAAATTCAATCTCTTATTTCAGTAAAACTTCCTACCAGGCTGCTCCAGTGAATTAGTTGTGGAATGGAACACACACAATGCTTTTCTTATGTTTTAGGGTTTGCACACATGTCAGCAAAGAAGGTCTGAGCTTTACTGGTGTTAAATGTGGCTCATGTCCTCTTAGAGGCCTGGCAGTTTTATTTACACCCATTTCAGGTCCCCTTTGTCAAAATTCTGCAATGTATCCTTAACATGAAGAATTCCTTATTGTTTTTAAGAATAAAATCCACCTTTTGTACAGTCTAAAGTACCTCTAATAAACACACAAATCTTCAGAGTACTTTTGAGCAATGTTTCAGGTCTGAATGAAAAGGGAAAGTTACATCTTGCTGTTCGGTATCAATGTGAAGATAAGTAAGTTAGCGTGGTCTAAACAAGTTGTGCCACGTACGATGCATACAGAGGTGATTAACAGCAACAAAGACCTCATAAATCTGCAGATTTAGTCCCCTACTGACTCATCAAATCACATCCCATAATCTTTTCTGTGAGCTTGCTGAGCTGTTTAAAAACCAATCCATTGCTTCCTCCACTGCTACTACTGATTCAGATCTCACAGATCTGACAACCAGAAATGTTCTTCTCATGTCCAGCCTATATTTACTCACATCCAAGTGCCAAGTGCCACTTTTGTCCCACGCTGATGTTTCCCCCACAAAAGAATGTGGAGAGCCATCTCCTTTCAACCTTATATTACTGGACTAAACCAGACAGTCTTCGACTTTGTTGGCACAATGTAAGCTTCAGTATCATTTTAATCATCCCTATAACCCTTCCTAATGATTACTCCACTCACATTTCACCTTTTTTTTTCCCTCTCTCCCCGTTTTTTTTTTTAAACCAGGTGTGCAGTTATTCCAGAGCAAGCTCTGCAATGCTGCTACGACATGCTGCTGTCTCTGCAGGAAATATCTCACTTGATACTTCCTAGGATCACAAGGCTTTTGTCACCGCTGGATCACACCAGCGCCTCATAGTTACTCTGTGACTGACTGCCACACACACAGATCTTTTGCCTCCTCTGTTGTTTTCAACTGGCAAGTCTCTAGCAGAAATTCTTCTTAGCACCCCTTAAGTATGATCCATACTCTTAAATTTAATCTCATTTCTATTACTTGAGTCCTCAAGTTCAAAGCATTTTTCCTGTGTACTATTATGATGCCTCACAATGTTTTGCCACCACCAAATTCCATTTGTCTACTTCTACATTTCATGCCAACACCACTAAGTAACATGTTAAGGGAGTCGAGTCCTCTAGATTGACCCTTGAAGAATCCTGCTGATATCTTCCTCCCACTGTGACAGTTCTCCATTTTACATAACCTGTTGCCATCTCTCTTCTATTCAGCTCCATTCCATTCTGCAGTACCACTACTAACACCCACTTTGTTGAACTGGACTAATGATTTCCCACGTGTAATCCTGTATCAAACACTTAACTCCAAACAGTATCAGGTCTAACATGCTGCTTGTATCTAGGTATCAGTGTAGCTTGTGATACTAACTTTGACAAATCTGTGTTGCATTTGTTCAAATGTTCTAACATTGTGGTTGCTTAAAACTAATTTAAAGGTCAGGTAAAATGAGATGCTAGTCAATTACCTCTTAAGAAAATTATCATTAAGGAAATTTTATTTCAGAGTAACCCACGAAACAGAGAAAATTTCTATGCAAGAAATTGACTAAGGCACTAAAACATCAGCTATTAAGCAGCAGTGATCTAAAATGGTTGTAAGAAATAGGGCAACTTATGATGTAGATTTGGTACAGAGCCTTAGAACACAACATGTTCCAAAAAATAAACTTCCTTCTATGAACTTGTGTTTTAAATGTGACTTGTTGCTGTATCTACCAACAAACTGAGCCTTCATGCACCTTCATGCCAGAGGAGAAGTGGAAAAGCACAGAGCAGTGAAAATACAGGAGAGTTTCTCTTAGAAGACTGAGTATAGCAAGAAAAAGTGCTAATGAAAAATGATAAATAGATGAATTTCTGCTCTTCAAACAAGTAATGTGCTTTCCAGGCTGTTTAGAGACGTGATTACAGATTGATTAGTATTGTGCTCTAGCAGGATTATTAAGCTTACCATTGTTAGAAAGTTAGTCAACACTGTTGGGTGATCTGAAGCTGTTTGCCTACATTCAGCTGTGGAAAGACTATGGGAAGATGATCTGCACCACTAGACCTACTTTTTCCTGGAGGCTTTTAGAACTTTACTGGAGAAGGCATTCACCCAGGAGGCAAGCACTATGAACTGTTAATAAGGATGTTTCTGAGAGCATGTAGCCAAATTAACAGCCTATCTGCAGCTCAAAGAAATGCCTGACCAGAGTGGAGCACTGCAGCTTGCTCGGACTTCAAACATCGCATTGAAAAATAAACCACAAGTTGCAAAGCTGGAAGTATGCTGTCTAGTTTGAGGGGGTGCTCTGAACAAAGGATGGTCTAGCCCAGAGGCCAGCTGCATCTCCTGGGACTGCCTCCTGCTCTCTGGAGCTCTAAGGCCACCCACCCATCATATGCTGGGAGTGCTCATGCCCTTTGTGACATGATGGAGGCTCAGGAGGTGGATATGGCAGGTGTGTGGCTACTGTATGGTTGATTCCCACTTTACCTGGATCATGCACCAACCACATCTGCAGTTAGACAACAGAACAGGGGCCACCAAACACTTCCCAAAGGGCCTCCATAGGCTACTCCAGACGAAAGGTTGGAAATGCTGCCAAGAATACATCAAATTCTAGTTATGCCAGTTCCCTCTAGAATATTACATTAAGGTCAGTTCTGCAGCCTTAGCTCCAGATCCCTTAAAGATCTGGATGTAGGATGTTTAAAAGTCTGTTTAAAGCTCAAGAGTGATGACCCTAACCTGCTGGTGCAATGTCAATCTCAGTCACATGAACGAAGTAAGTTTCTGCAGCAGTTCCATCTCTCCTCAGGTACAACTGAGATGCTTCCGGACTTGAAGAGCAGCTTCTGAATTTATTCCCTTCAGCCTGGTCTTTGTTAATATAAACCTTTAATATAAAATGTTTCTACAATTTAAATGTGATCTATTCAGGAGAGTGATTGGGTTCCTATGTAATCATTGCACTAAACTTCTCAGAAACACTACAGAATACTAGGAAATGCTGCTGCCACCTGATCGATTATGTAGTTATTGGAATCATTCAAGATCTTCTGGCATACACTGCAACATGCACAAAGGCAAAGTTAGAGTTAAAAGGAGGAATGTTGGGAATAATAACCCAACATCTTTTCCAAGAAAAGCAAAACACAAACTCAAACCAAGGAATTGATTACAATTAGGAAATCATAATTAGATGAAAAGTTGGTTTGTTTTTTTAGAACAGTTTGGGTTCTTTTAATACAGCCATACTGTCTGAAGTAAACCAGGTAAAAATCATACTTGAAATGGAACAGTAAGCTGTATGCTGATCTACTGCACCAAATCTTGTTTTCCAAAGCCAAAAATAGGTAACAAATTGCATTACTCCATTGTATTCTACAGCCTTACACTCTTAATTTTATCACTCTAATACAGAATTTGACTGAAGCTGAGTATTATCCTAAGTATCCAGTGTCCCTACTGACCACTTGCTTTACAGCTGACCAAAATTCTTCCAAGGAAACCCAAACCTTTCCAGTTTTAATTAACAGATTGTAACATCCTTCCTCACTGAGGGTGCAAATCCTGTTGAATAACTATCTTTATCAGACAGAAATGTGGAAATACCAACACTATTTCCTCTCTTGA
Source organism: Dryobates pubescens (assembly GCF_014839835.1). Lineage (NCBI taxonomy): Eukaryota > Metazoa > Chordata > Aves > Piciformes > Picidae > Dryobates > Dryobates pubescens. The sequence goes on along the minus strand of NC_071634.1, from coordinate 18,403,265 downwards.
AACACCACTGCTGCCAGCAAAACTGTCTTTCATGTGGAGAAGAGCTAGAAAACTACCTGCCCTCTTGTTGCAGCACAAGGAAAACAGACTACTAATTCTTAATGCTCTTTTGCATTCCCAAGATATCCAAGGACATTAAAAATGGGCAGCCCCTACACTGATGTGCCTCCTCCTGCCGAGACCGAGGGCTTTATCTCCCCTCTTCTGTCACACCCAGTCTCATGGAGAGTGCTGTATGCTTCAGAGCTGGACACACATTAGTCCAGTGGCAATTTCCCTGAAATTACACATCAGAGAGGCTCTTTCAGCCTGGAGAGAGATTTACAATTAACTGAGATTTCTTTTTAAAATCCCAGGTTGGCGTGTCAGAGTGTTGACAGATTTGTACCGAATGCAGCAGAGGACATATCTAAATATTTTAACTGTAGTCAGACCTGGCTTTTCACCTGCAAACCATTCAGGAGTCTAGATTTGCTTTATGAGATCATGGCATGTTCACTAGCATATCAGCTATAAAACAGAGAGGTCAAATGGTTGGGTGAAGTCTTGTCTTATTAGTCAGGGACAGCTCTCACTTCTCAGTTGCAGTTCTTACTACTCAGTGCACATCCAGCTATATCTGGGATGCTTTCGGGGTATACTGCTCCATTAAACTGTGTGCACATACATCATCTTCCCTCCTCTTTCATTCCATAGAGAAGAGACTTGGGGACATCATGTATTTACAGATGTTCTTGCAGCTAAAGTTGTTTGGAGGAAAATATTCAGCTTTTCAAGCAAGTTTTCTTACAAGTGCATGTTACCTGTTATTAAGAACAAACCACAACAACAGCAGCATGCAATTCTTGTTCAACTGTGTGAAGTATCACTTGCCATTCGGTGGACAAGATCCAACATCCAACATGACAAGTTGAAAGTGTTGGGATGTTCTTGTGAAAAGCTGCTCTATCAGTTTGATTTCACCTCTGGGATGATGAAGGTATTTTCAAAGGCTTTTGTTCAGGGAAAAAGGAGTGAGTTAGCAAACGATGGCAAGAAACTCTTCAAACACCAAAGTGTGGTGTTAGGTACTAAGGATCCTGGCTAATACATACCATATTCCTGCTGTCTTTGTAGTAAGATCAGATGGCTCCTTCAGTGTTTTGTGACTAGTTTACCTTTCACGAGACTTCAAAATTAAATGTAGTTTCAGAAAGCTAAACACTCCACCGAGGGTTTACATTCTGTGTACATCCAAACCAGCTGTCCTATGCATTCCCTCATTATGTGCACAGGGAATGCCAATGTTAAATTCAAACCAGACACATGTGCTGTTTCTCTTTCAACAACGTGGAGTTCAAAAGAATAAACATTGCCTATTGTTAATTAAACAATATATAGACTCAGGTTATTAAAATCCATTTTCCAAACACATGGGCTGAGTGCTGAACTGCAGAGCTGAGTCACACACCAAGACACAAGTCAGTAAAAATTACAGCTGCCCACTGCAGCTGTGCTATCCATTATGCTGGGACTTAACAACAGACAACAAGAGAAATCTCATTGCAGGCCAGAAAGCCAGGGAGAAGAATGGACCATAAATCAAGCTGTGGCACTTCTAAATGACATCTCTCCATTTCAGAGGTCCATGCAATCAATAGGCAAATTGTGACAATATTATAGCAAAATTCTTTGAATGGACCACTGAATGTCTTCAGATTTTTTAGGAATACAGCAAACATATGAACTTCACATCCATGAAGCTTTTTGAATGAGTCTCATTTAATGTAGGGATGCTGGGGTGGTTTTTCATTCTGGCTAGGTTATATACCTGGAAGTCCTCATCTCTGAGAAGCATAATGCCAATAGGTATGGCAACACTCCTCCTAACAACAGCTGGACCTGTGCCGTGTCACAGGAAACCAGAGAGGCTGGTGGATGCATCTGTCCTGTCTGTCACAAATCAGGCAGAGAAGGGAAGAAGCAGCAGCTGTCCTCTATGGACATAGGAAGATGTGGTTTTCTAGCTCTGTGTGAAGGGACACCCATAGTCCCAAGGATATAAACTACAAAGAAAGAAATCCCTAAAGGAAAAGTGAAAGAGGTGAAAAAGCTACCTGCCTGCAGTTTGACTTTACCTCACTTGGTTCTTTTTGTGAATGAGTGCACACAACTGGAGCTTCCACCCCACCCTGGCCAGCAGAGGATTCACATATGCAGCTGTGGAAATACATCCTAAGCAGCAAAACCTAAAAGCTCTCTTTGAGTGTGTCTTCCCTTCCTCTTCCAGGAGAAGAAAACAAACCAAACAAAAAACACACAAACAAACAAAACCCAGCTATAAACCACAGTGACTTTGTTTTTTAAACTCCAGAAGTTACATACTGTCTTTTTCCCCCCACTATAATACCACTGTTTTACACAAAGCAAGCATGCAAATGTAGAATGCTAGGGTTTGTAATTTAATTGCTGGTATGTGTGCTGCCTGATTTTAAAATGTTCTGGACATTCAGGCAGGTAAATTCATAATGTGACTGCTGCATTAATATTGTAGAATCTGATCCTGCAGAAGAGTTATGCATGTATTACACTTTACATATACAATGAGTCCCATTGAATTCAGGAGCTGGCTTGAAAGAGTGCTGCAAATGATACAGTTCCAAAAATAATGAACTGCATTATTCATTACATGTGTAAGAAAATAGCATAGTATATACATATGCATGCCTGCCTACGTTTTTGTTATGGACAAGAGCTCCGGTTAAGTTTGCTTAATATTGTTTAATATAATACATGGGGTTTAGTTGCTTATGTCTTTGCCAAGTTATAATTATTTAGCCGAAATTTTCCAGGCTAGATGTTTGCCTCAGATGTAATTTTGTTTTTTAACTTTCAACAAAAGAGAAAAAAAAAAGAAGAAGATGATTAGGGAACCATGCTATTTGCCTGTGTTAAAATGAAATGATTTTAAGAATAAAACCCCCTTTTTCCTTACTGGGAAGCTCTAATGCCTCAATGCATTGAAGCAAGAACAGGATGAAGAAAGAAAGTAAATCATAGAATTGTTTTGGTTGGAAAAGAACCCTGAGACCATTGAGTCCAAGGTTTCCCTAGTCTCCAGGATATGATTGTTCCTGTGAATGAAAATTCAATTCTCAAAAATCTGTATTTTTCGGACAATAAAATACATGGAGGATGTTCATTCAGTCACCTCAGTCACCAAATGTTCTGTCTGTACTGACCAGGCTCTGCCCTTCGGATCTGGCTCCTAAAGCACAACTCTTAGAGACGGAGTCTTCTGTGGCTGCCAACTGTATGGCTCAAGAAATGGAGGCATTCTGTGTAGCAAAAGACTCCAACAAGACTCAAGGCAGTGCTGTTTTCAATTTAATTTGTAGAAAATAGGATTTTAGTGTTGGTTTTTTTTTAAATTCACCAATATTTGTGTAATATCAAGGTTGCTGACTCAGGAATCTCATGGTAGGAGATTAACTTCTACATCTAAAAGTGTCAGTCATACAGGGCTCAACTGAAGCAGCCAGTGTTAAGTGTCTGGTGGCATCCAAGGCACCGCAGCTATCTGAGACATCTCCATGGGGCTGGCACAAATACCACAGACACGGGCAAGCAAGGGTACTTTGAACGGCTCTGGCCATCCAAGCTCTGTAACTGAAAGCAACCCACAGTGGCAAACATATGAACTAGAAAAGGCGAAGGGTTTGACTGGAAGGGCTCAGAGCTCATTTCAGGAGACGAGATTAAATCAGAGCTAATGTTTTCAGTACAGAGAAGTGAAGCCTGAAGGTGTTCATGGCAGCTCAAACTGATGTCATTCACAGCTACCATATGCCTGTACTCTTCTCTATGTATCTGTATTTCTCAATATATCTTCTGATTCCAGTCACGTGGTCCCTCCCTCTCCTCTACACCACCACCAGCACATGTGCTGTCAGGTGGTGAGTTCAGGGAGCTGCTGTGGCAGGAAAACAACCCAGCAGTAAAGTAGTTGAGCTTCCACCACCCTGTACTTTGCGAGATGTGGTACAAATGGAAGTGGGGGGAAACATGGGAGAGGTAAAAGGACTAGTTAATCTAAAGGAGCATGGTGGTGTGACAATAAAATAGCTCTAAGCAATCATGGAGAAATGTAATCTAGAAATTACAAAAGAGTTTCTAGCTTTAACATCGTGTATTCTAAAATCAGTTCCAGCAGCAGTAATGAGAAAACAATCCTAAATAATGGAGCTTGACCAATGTGATAAAGAGACTGTATGATGCAGTGGCCTGTGGTCCCAGGCCCAGCCTTGCTGCATTTCCTTCTAACACTCCTTCAATACTGCCATTCAAAGCCAACCCCCTGCCCACACAAGCAGCACAGAATGAAGCATGATCTGCCGATGCTCTCTGGAGCATGTGAGAACCCATGGAAGGGGGACTCAGTGTCACTCCTACACTCTGCCACCAGGTGTGGTTGGAGCAGTCATCTGTAGACAGCAGGTAACCCCAGTATGAGGTTTTGTGCGCTGAGAGAATCACAGGTTACTGAGCCTGTTGGATTTATGCCCTCCTGGCACCGCTCAGGGGCTGTGCATCAGCTAACGATGGAGGAGGACACGCTCAGCACCACACCAGAAACTCAAAAACCAAGTATCCAAGTGTGTTACTGCTGTTGCTTCTTCAGCCCTAACTTGAGGTCTCATCCATGTGCAACTCTGAATTCCATTACTGCTTTGATTTCCTTGAATATCAGAACCAGAACAATAAACCAGGTTGGAAGAGACATTCAAGATCATCGCGTCCAATCCATCATTCAGCACCACCTAATCAACTAAACCATGCAACCAAGCAGCCTATCAAGTCTCCTCCTAAACACCTGCATTCCATGAACTCCATTGATTTTTTCCACAGGCTTGTGAAAGGCTGCTTTAGAGCAGTACACGCTGCTGATACACTGCATGTGCCCTGACTTACACGGGAGGTGAAAGCAGTTCCTACCTGTGAAACCTGCTCGAGTGCACGGCTCAGGCCCAGAGGACGGTAGCTCTCTGCTCCAGTTGCTCACTTCCCTGCATGCTGTGGTTCATGCATTCCCTTAGGACACCATTTTTATTTTTAGAAAAGCCTCTGTTTGCTGACTGTTGTGAAAGGAACACTCAGGAGATGCGATTAGCAGTCACTTGTTTCAGTAAACACTGAATGTAACATATGCCTCTCAAGTAATGTGTATCCAAACATACAATTTACAAATAATTAACATCATGTTAATTAGTCACATTAATTTATGCCACTTTGTGGAATTATTTCCTCAGAGTCTTTAGGAATGCTGCCAGCAGTTTGAGCCAAAGAGTGTGAAAATTTGCTTGAAGTAACTGTTGTGACTGGCTGTGACACACAGCTTGAACAACAAGCGACTCGGGGCCACAAAGACTGATTGAAGATCGGGAAGCTGCCGAGGTGGCTGCTGCTGACACCGCAGGGCGCGGGCGGCAGGCGGGGCGCACTCCCCGGGCAGGGCACACGCAAGCCGCTTCCTCGCCTCCTGCCCCACACCTCACTCAGAGAAACACCTGCAGAGGGGATCAGCAGCATCCTGACACAACCTTGTCGTTACTGTGGGTTATTTCGGATGATGAATCTTACAAATAAAAAAGCTGTTGAAGCCAAACACAACTTCAGAACCGATAAACGCCAAAATTAAGCCTTAACTCCTCAAAAACAAAAGAGAAGCCATTTGGAATATTGGCACAGTCTCAGAAAAATCAGGCAGAGTTATTCTTAAGCGTGTGAGGAGGGAGCTGCTACACACAGCTGTACATTTCAGTAATACAATATGAAACGTGCCTTGTACCGGGGAAAAAGAGTTGCCGTCCAAGAAAGTAGATGGTGAGGCCAAACAGAAACAAAAGAAGCTGCCTGCAGTCATTTATGCTTTGCAATCAATACTTCTGCTTTCATAAGCAATGATATATTGAAACTAGATTATTTGTGTTGGGATTGCAACTGCTCGGGTTTTAGCAAGAATAAAGTGATTCCAGACATGCAGCTGACTGGACAGGGAAGAGCATCACCACTTTGTCTTAATGCACCTGAATGCCAAATCATGAGGATACTAGAAACACCTCTGTCTGCACTGGATGTTCATTACCTTGCTACATATGAGCAGGTACGTGGTACCTTTCTCTGTTGAGACTGATCCTTTGACAATTAAATAAATACATCTCCTTGTAATTTTTAATGCCACTTCTGAGACTTTTCCGGGAGCAGCCAGTCTCACTGAAAAGCCCCCACAGTACCTTCAGGCATGTCTGGACAGATGGTATCCTTATTATACTCAGGAGCAACACTTCACTTCTACCTGGTATTGTACCATCCCCCAGCCCCCTTCAGTGTGGCTGCTGTGCCCACCTGCTGTCTCTCATGCCATCTTTTGAGTGGAAGCTCTTTTGCAGTCCTCTTTTGCATATAGTTCATTACATGTCCACATACAGCAGCAACACAAAGAAATGTAAGTACTGACTGTCCACAACCCAGACCACACTAGAAACATGTGCCATCACTTAATAAAAATCAATGGCAGTTATGGTGGAGACATCGTAAGAGGGAAGAGTCTAATGCAGGAGACAGTAAATTAGTTTCTAGCTTGGGTTGAAACATCATTTTCTAAATTAGTTTGAGTTTAATTTATAATTTATACTCTCTGTGGCCAAAAGGGACTGCTCTGACCATGCAATCTGACCTCATCTATGTGCAGGACAGAATTTTTCTGAGATGCAACTCTTTTAAGAGTTATCTCATTTCATTCTAGTCTCCAGCTGATGAGTCTGCCACTTTCCCTGGTGAGCTATTCCCATGCTAAATTACCTTAATACAAGGAAAATCTGTCTCCTTCAAGGCCAAATTTGTCCAAGTTCAACTTTCACCCACCAGATCCTTGTGTGCTTTTGTCTGTGGTATCTAAGCTTCCACCAAGACTGTCTTCCGTGGATAATTATCCATGTCCAGTCCTAAAGTTACGTCTCAATCACCAAGTGATTCAGCTCCTTCTGCTCCTTGGATAAATCCTTTATGGCTCAATTGTATGGTCTCTGGGCCTTTTGTTTCTACAGCATTTAATTACAGCAGATACTGTTTCACATTCTCTTTCACTGCAAATGGTAAACTTCTCATTTCATCCACCATATCATCTCCTACTTCTCTTCAAATATTGAACAGAATTATTAATTGAACATTTCTAACTTTTCTGTATTATTTGATTTTACATCTTGCATACTGCAGTGGCCCTAGTCCTGGATTAAGGTGATTTTTATTCCTAATATCCTTTAAAATCTTTCTTACTAATTTAATTCTGTTTCTACTTACATCATTGATTTCTTTAGCTTCTTTTCTCCACTGCATGCATTTTTAACCTGTAATTTAAATTCACTGCTTCTGCTTTCACATTCTCCCATTATTTCTGTATTTACTTGCATTTACTAAAGATAATTCTACAGGTCATCTATCAAGGACTCTTCAGAGCTTTTTTCATGTTTTTTACAGTCACAGATTTTGGATCAACAAGTACAATCTCCTCCAGCAATACCAAAGATTCACAATTCCAATTTTAAATACATTATTGCCATCATTTATGCCAGATGAAGTTTCAGCTTTGGCTAAAAGAGTGGAGTTTTTTTAAAGTATAAGTTGTAGACCTGCTGGCTGGTGCCATAATTTCTAGTCACAGACAGAACAAGTTCATCATCACTAGCTGCACATGCAACAAATGCTCTTAGATGATCAGTTAATTCCTGGCCCATCAGAATCCCCTGTACTGAGCAGTGTTTTCTGCTTCAATAAACCAGCCTGTTTGCTTCAGGAACTCAAGGTAACTTTGATTCTGGTTATGTCCAAATTCTCCATCATGCAGCAACTGGGGAATCTTTATGGTCACTAGGATTTGTGTGCCTAATGAGGAAAGCCTTAAGAGCACATCAGGTTTAACAGTAAATGCCTTAGATGGAAAGGAAGAAAGAGAGGAGATGGGATTTCATTTCTGTCACCTATATACACTGAAAAATGATGAGCCACGTGCCTCTTCAGAGACTTGAAGAGCCTTTGGCTCATACCAAGGTGAAACAGTGAGATGAGAACGAATGCATTACTCGGTCATTTCCTGAAACCATGTCAAGTCAGGCTCTGAGGTATGCCTCTGTGACTTTCCCCAATCCCTTATTTACTTAATTTTCAATCCAACACAACTGTTCTATTTAACCACTTCTCAGTAGAGAGCGATGTAGGGCCCACGCGACATCCTCCAATAACATTTAGTCTAAACATCTTTTTCAGTGTTGGCCACAGCTCCCATCCAGACCATGCTCATCACTTCTCCCACCTGCAAAGAACTGGACTTGACCTTTCAAATAACTGTTGGTTGGTCCATACCCACTCAATTACAAGTTTCTTACAAAGCCTCCCAGAAGCTTTGTTAGGGACTCTTTTATGATTCTTCTGTGGCAAAGAGTCGTGGTAATGAATTTTGGGGCAAAGACACAGTGTCTCCAATACTTTGATGATGTAACATCTAATGATCTCAACATATGAGCACAGAAGATACGATCATGATCTTGGAAAGAACAGCATACCTCTTGCTGGTGCACACAGCTAAAGGTGCTTGTTATGCTCACATATGGAAGCAGAAGAGAAGATAGCTTTTAAATTCTCATGTAAGGAAAAGCATGCATAAAGTGAGACATGTACAAAGTATTTGTAGAAGAAAGGACTCAAAACTCTGGCCACAGAGAGTTGAGTAAACTTGAATTCTCTCCTGGGTGGGGGTCTTCATTGGTGATGTAAGATCTCCATTTATCACTGGAACGGGCAGATTCATGCAGAAGCACACAGCGAGTGCCTGTGTGGGCAATGTCCATCTACAGCTTGAAAAAGCCTGAATTCACTTTAGTTCTTAGGCTTTGTAGAACCTTAAAGGCAAGTATAACTTGGAGAAAATAACATAGAATAAAATTACAGGCAGTGACCTCTAGCATAACCAAGTGGGCAAGGGAAATCAGCAGTGACCAAAGCAAGCAGAAACATATGGCCACATTCCACCACACTGACATGGGGCCACACAGCATGGAATGCAAGGTTATTTTTAAATAAATGTCAATAAATGTGCTTATGTCTTCATATTGTTTTATCTCTATATGAAAAATGTATAGCAGAGTGGACACAACAAGGGTTTAAAGAAAACTGGGGGGATTTTGTAGCTTTTTATTCTGCTTTGAAAGCCTCCTTAGACATATGGTTTTGCTTAGAACAAACAGAGGTGAATAAATCAGTTGATCAGCATTCCCCTAGAGCTGACTGTATTAACTTTCTTGGCATGATCTCATCACTTAAGTCAATAGTTTCTCTAACAGTTTATTTGCCTCTAATTCTATACTGTTCCTGAATCTAAACTTCAGTCTACTGAGCAGAAAATGGAAAGTTTGTTGGGATGGAAAGCAGAGAGATTTATAGTCATAAGAAGCAGAAGCTCCGCTCGCAGATCTGAACGAGCGAGCTGCTTTCTGCAGACATAAAACATTCTCCATATGGTCAGCTTCGTGTTTAGGAGTAAATCAGTAGTATTCCAGAAGGAAAGTAATCGTTGTATCTTTACCACAGTCCATCATATTACTAAATCCAAAGCATTTCTCTCTTCTCTCCAGACTTTGGTACATCTTGCTTGGCTGCAAAAGCCAGACAGTCCATTTGAGAGAGTGTATTGTGGGGAACCCACGTGGATATGTTTGGAGACACTGGCTCTTTTCCTTAGCACTTGTGAGCGCATTCAGAGAACAAGTAGATGCAAATCACCAATTTGCTCACTCAGATGTTTACTTATCAGCTTATTTTCCTAAGTGACTCCATACTTACAGCCAATAACGAGGCCTTCGTTTGCACCTGACAAAGGCCCGTTTAGAAACGAACAGATGCAGGACGCAATTTGGCAGGAGGCTGCACAACCAGGCAGAGGGAAAGGAAGAAGAAACAGGCTTTTATTCTCATCTTGGCTGCGTCCAAGGGAGGGAGCTGGGGGCACTCACAGCAGCGGGCTGGCTGATGCGGAGCCGCTGGGGCGAGGCGTGGCCGGGAAGCGGCAGGGTCGTGCTGCGCCGTACCGCCGGGGGGGGCGGTTGCAGCCGGCGCTTGGTGCCAACCGTGTCGCCGGCCAGGGCGGTGCTGAGCTCAAGCAAAGCCGCACGGAGGGAGGCTGTGTCCCCCATAGGCGTACTGTGTCAGGAGCTGCAGCCAGGCAATGCAGAGCCACACCGCAGCCTCCCCAGTGATGCCTGAACTGCCGCAGGAGAGCCTGGAGTCAGTTTGAGAAATAAGGCTGAATAAGGCATGGAGGTCTTTGCTCAGGAGAAGACTTTCTGCCTCAGTGAGCAGATTCTTTCCCCCCAGAACCACTCCTGGCAAAGGCTGTTTTGCTCCCAGGTCTGCCTCAGTCTGCTGCTAACCAAGCAGGAGCAGTCTCCGAGGGGCCTTCGCCTCCCACAAAAACTGGCTATCAGCGAAACAGACCTCGACACAAATTTTTTGCTCTAAATCAGCACTCTGCTGAGACACCTGCTGCAAAGAAATGTTTGCACTGAAACACTGCAGCGGTGGGAGCTCACCAGGGCCCCTCAGCCACAGCAGCACAGGGTCCTGCATGGGAACGTGCTCGGCGCTGAGGGGTGGCATGCACGCAGCTGAACAGGACCACACATCCAGGAGTCATTCCAAGAAGCCAACTGCTCAATTCCCTCCCTTTGATCAACACCAAATTTTCCTAAACCAGCAGAACATTTATCAGATCCATGCACAGACATAGATTTAGCTTTCTAGGCACACAGCTTTTCCCTCTCCTCATACAGGCATTTGGGAAGGATTGCCTATAGTTGATTGTTTACATTTTTTGTGCCTGAGCAATTTCTCCATGTCTCAAAAACAACAACAAAACCCCAAAGAACAGCCAAACAATAGCAAGCCAACCAACCACCACTACCCAAAACCCCTGTAACAACCCAGCCTTCAGTGGTTCTTTGCTCCAGTTTTAACAGACTCGGTATCAATTCAGGACAATGCCCTTTTGTCCAGCACGTCTACTTAGCTGCAAATACAGAACTTTTTGGTAAAGGACCGCTACAAGTTGCTCTGTGGTGCATTTTTTGGGGGCGGGAGAGCAGCTGCACTTTGGAAAAGGCTTTCATGAGCTACTTGCCCTAATTAGGCTTTAATCTACAAATCCCATTATGTAGATCAGTTTGTATTACTGCACTTGCATTTGGAATTACATTGTGCTGGAATAAGCACAGGATAGACACAAATAATTTCAAATTTGAGTTTTAAGGCTCACACTTTCCACAGTAAGACAGGAGACACATGGCTAGAAAACCAGGCAGAGATTTGCCAACACTCTTTAGTGTCAAGTTGAAATCACACCTTTCAGATGAGATTTTTACCTTTTTTAAAATGCCTACTTCATTAGTACTCCATATAGCCAGCAAGTCACATTCCTTCTAAGTACTTAGAACACATTGCATTTGGAAATGCTGGGGGGTTAGGACAATATAAATTGAATGGAGTAGATGGGTCTGCAATGAAACAGAAATATAGAAAGAAAACAAAGATGGATACAGCCCCTCAGAAACTTGTTGGAATAAATCTGTTGCTACAACAAACCCCACAGAGCTCCTCTGCCCTTCTCTTCAGTATTCCCAAATACTTCACACTAACGTTTAACAGCAGGTGTTTTATACACCTCACACAGATTGTGATGTGCAAGTCCTTTTGAAAGCACTGAGGAAATCCACCTCCATTTGATATTGAGGGGGGATAACTGGGCAGGGATGCAGGCATACTGCACAACAGTTTGCATGAGGTGGCAGTACCACCTCCTCATGATTAGTATGGAATTAGTAGTCAAGGATTAATTGTCATTTGAATCCCTTCTCACCTGCATTGCCTTCAGTCTGTACCAAATGAAGATGTTTGGTTTTCAGCTTTACCCACGATACAGACTTCAGAGGAACGTTAAAGCGTGTTTCAGGTCAGTTTATAGGCAGATGAGTGACTGCATGCATTCCTGCTGCAGAGTTGTGCTGTAAGCTCACCTGCAGCAGGCAGTAATGGGCACTTGGGAGGACGCTTCACATCGTGGGAGACAGACAAAAGCACTGCACTTTGTACAGCAGTTGCTACCTGCCTTCTTCTAGCTGGGACACTACTTCTGCAATCACCACCTGAGCTGTGATGAGTGATAAGATGATGGCTCCTATGAGTGTCAGATCCACCTATATGAACTTTTCATGTATGTATTTTAAACACCACAGCCAGCACCAGCATCTGGGATGGAAGCCTAAAGGCAATAAAAGTGAGACTACTCCTGCCCAGGAGCCTGGACTGCAGGCCTGTTTTCTCTCCTACTTTGGGCCATCAAGCTTCCTGAAGGATCTATGACACTCCATAGAGATCAGGAGCCCTTTTACACAAGTTTTTCAATGGGATGGTGATGCTACAGCTTCCACTGAACCATTCCTAAAGTTTCTGTGGCAAGAGGGACCTTCTTTCCCTAGATGTGCTGGCTCCTGTGTTGTGCTGCTTTGCTGGGCATATTTGAACAGCTCTCAGCTCACTCATCAGCTGGTCACTGTGATCCAGTTTTTATTCTAGAAAAATAAACCAATCCTACCTAGTCTCCAATAATGGCCCAAATCATTTCACTGGCACTAATGCAATCTGTAGTGTTTCAGACCATTACTCTGAAAACAGCAATTGTGTTGTGTTTTATAAGTGTCATCTATATAACAGTTTAGGTTTGTAAATCACCTCTGGATCCTTTGTGATGAAAGGTGCTACATAAACTCAAGCTATTATCATTCCTACATTTCACTGCTCCATAAATGAGAGAGATACACTCCAGCAATATGTTTGCAATCACATATCCCTCCCTCCCCAGTATTTCATTTTTACTGGAAATAGCGATTAACATGAACATCACACCTTTTCCTATCTCCCACCCCCTGTGGGATACAGGAAAATGCATCCCAACCTCTGTGGGCTTTGGATTTTATGCCTGGCAACACTGCATTGCCCTTCTGTAAGTCGTTTCATTGCAATCAGAGAAGCACAATTAAATTGGCTATTAGGATGCAAAGTGTGCAGGTCAGTGCAGCCTCTGCCAGGCAAATGTGCCTTAAAAACACAGCCCTGAGAGTTCCACCCATTTCTGATGGATTCAGGAGACGCTGGGAAAGCCCTTCGTGCAGAAGCTGCAGCTAAGAGCTGCTTTACAAGCAGCAGGATTCTTTCTGCAATAACTGCTTCACATGGGTGAAGTGAGGGAAAACAATTGCTGATTTCTGCAGAGGGCTTTAAATAGGCATTGGGTGTCCTGGTCTTCATTCTTCCCTGTGTCCCCCATAACTTTTCTCTTTTGCTTCAGCAGGTTTTCTCTCACCAGGGCCCCACTGAGCAGATCCCATCTGGACAGTTTTCTCTTGCCCCTCCTCCTTTTTGATGTGCTGCAGCAATCTGAGGGAGTCAATAGTCAAACCAGATAACGAGCGATGGCAAATAATGCAAGGAAAAAAGGGCCAGGTAAAAAGTCACTTGACAGCATCCAGTCAATTTTTCTCAGTAGCGAGGGGCAACGAGGTGCACCAGGCACACTGCTGAAATTTGTCACCAATGTAAAATAAGCAACATGGCAAAAGCAGTCAGAGGGTTAAAATAATCTTGTCTTTGCCCTTGTTTGCTTCATTTCTTGACTCTTTTAAACTGCACCACTGGGATGAACCACAAGACTTCCCTTCTCCTTATTAAAAAAGCAAAAACTGCTTATGCAGCAACTGCAGCCAGGCTCTGTTGTTAGCAGATAGTAAGGATGTATGGAGATGAGCTGCAAACGGTATCCATATCAGCGAAGGCACTTATGGGGAAAAAATTGTTCTGTGAACGTTACAAATTCTGGCTCTAATTAAACATTCATCTCTCACTCTTCTGGAGGTGCAGCAGAAAATCATTGTCCTTTTATACTGCAGTTAAAAGTGGAAAACACTGCATCCAGAAATACAAAGAAGAAATATTTTTCTATTCTGTGACAGCAATGAACACTGAGGGTTATGCTGACTGAAGGTAATTACTACAGCTCTTTGCCTATCCTTAAAAAACAAACCAAAAAAAGACTGTGCATGCCTCAAAACACTGCCTTTTACAAAATATCTGTACATCACTCTGTGCTCTGATTCCTTTAAGCCATGGGTACAAGTGCAGACATCCTTCTCCCCCTGCCGCTCTTCGTGGCCTTAAAAACACCCTCAAAGATACCTAGACTTGAACAAAGAGACAGAGAGAGGAGAGATGTTCCCAGCTGAGATTGGGTTCGTTGAGGGAATGAAATACTGCTCCCTCCAAGGTCTCTGGTGAGAGGCATCACCAAGTTTAAGTGTGGGAAGAGGCAGATGAGCATTCCAATCATCAGACAGGGAATGACCAGAGCACCACAAATGGCCAGTCTCACCAGACTGTTTCTTGCTCTCTCTCACAAAAAATCTTGGATGAAAAGTTCCAAATCCCAAAGCTAGGCTGCTTTATGAGAACAACTTGGTGACATTTTGGAAGGGCTGGTACACTGCTTTGGGAACGTCTCCAGGGTTTTTCCTCTCCCTTGTTTGTCCATTTCCTGTTGTCTGTGCTTTCCTCCTTTTTCAGATGGTGAGTCCTCCAGGGGTTCAGTCAAGCCTGAAGTTTGTTCTTGTGGAGGGGAGTGGGGGTGTGTGTAGTGATGGTGGTAGATCTGTCAAAAGCAATAAAACATTCCACCTGATTGATAGGAATGTTTTTGACTTTTTGCATGAGTTTGGGTGAGGCCTCAGCTGCCAAAATCCATTGTCCATATCATACTTCCATTCACCTTCAATATTCAGGGAGGGGGATGACTCCAGTCTTTTTGAAGAGCTGATGGCCATGAACTGGAGCTCAGTTCTGCAGAAATGTGTGGCATCATCAGAGGCAGAAGGGGAAGAAGCAGTCAGCGTGCAGTTAGCACAGCTGATCTCCGGGGCCCAAAGGCTCTGAGGTCTGTAATTTGTATGTGCTTAGATCACCACCACGGACTCTCTCTGCCCCCTTTGCATTATTTTAGTTTTTGATTGTACAGCAAAAAATAACCAACATAAAACCATGCAAAGTGACCACTGAGCCCCAAGGATATGAGCAGCTGCTTTCACAGCTTTCCATCGACAATAGCACTGAGAAGAAACACGTGCAAATCCAAGTCTGACAAACAGTTGCAATGTAAAATATGCTTACTCAATTGTGTTATTTCAATGGAAAGATTAAGATAAAACTTTACTGCAAGAACCTTGGTGTTTGTTGCTGTCATGCTTGGTGTTCATGCTGTCAAATCAGCAAACTCAATTGGATTCCTTTTTCAGCACTGTCTTGTCCTGTGGAAAAGTTGGTTGTCTGGTTTCTTACATGCCCTCTTGATTCATGACCACGGATTGGCTCATGTCCAAACAAGGTATATAGCTTCTGGATGAACTACAAGCCAGATGGAAAAATGACCAATGACCTGCTGGTACAATTTCTAGACAGTAGTGAAGGAACCAGAAATGTGAGATTTTCTTTCTAGCCGTGGGAAGAGCGTGTGTTTTAGTGTGTATGGATGGGACAGCCCGGCAGGAAGAACAGTTTTCTTCCAAACAAGTGGATCCAAGCTGGATCTATCAGCTGGATTCCTGCCTCTGCCTGAAGAGATTTCCTGCAGCCTTTCAGATTATTTTTCTGTAAAATGAAAAGGAATGGTGTGTTTCCCTTCTAGATCTTTTAGCATGCACAGAAAGCTGAAATATTAATCATGCTGCTGGTCTAGCAAATTACACCTACAAAATGATGGGATTTCCTTGAGCTAAGACTGAGGTAAGCCAGACCATGTAATACAATACAGAAACCTGGGCTTTCAGGAACCACCATTTCAGTGGTGGAAGAACTGTCACTCATTTTCCTTTATAAAGAAACATAAATAATTTTAAAAAGTAAATTAATAACAAACAGGTTATTTTGTCACTGACTGGATTCTAGGCTTAGATCTTTCAGAGCACCTTCTAGCTTTGGTGCTGGCTCTGCTTTGTGGCTAGGTTTGGATCAGATAACCTTCAGACAACCCTAGCAACCTAAATATCTGGCCTTAGTTTAGACAATAGATTAATTTCTTAAAATCATATGTGCTCAAACATTTATTGATACTGCCAAATTGTGACAGACCTTTATGTGAGGTAACAGAGTGTACCATGAAGAAACCAAAGATAAATGTCACTTGTTTTCACCCACCACACAGAGCTTTCCTGGAGATGGCTGAACACCTGCCTGCTGGTGGGAAGTGGTGTTTTTGTCTCAACCAATGAGTTTTCTCACTTTTACTCTTCTGATTGATTCTGCATTCCATCAAGGGGAAGTGAGGGAGAAGCCGTGTGGGGCTCGGTTGCCAGCTCGCAGTTAATTGTTTGCATCACTGTGATGGACACGAATTTGCAAATACTGCCTTCACTGCATCCAGATCTTCAGCAACTACCACCATGAACAAGCACACACCTCACAGATTGAGGGCAGGAGCTCCTCATGAACCCCAACATTAATCAGAGCAGGAAAAGATCCTGAAGACATTACCTTCATTAAGCCTCAAAATTACAAATGCTTAGGTATGAGCTCAAATCTGCAGATAAGTTGTGAGTTTAGGTCCCAATCATTGCTTTGGTTTTTACATTTCTCTGACACGTGCAGCAAGTGCAGTCTGGCTGTTTCAGATTTCTAGTACACCTCGTGCTCTGCATGACTATCAGCCTTCATCTCATGGGAGTCAGAAATGGTGGCCTGTGGGTGAGAGCTCATTGATAGAGCCCTGAAGAATGCAGTCTATCATAAATGATTAGCTGATAATTTTACTGGAAGTCTAATGATAGTTGATGACTTTCTAAAATATCAGATCCCAGAATAAGAATCAGCCTTATGTGATAAAAAGAAAATCCTTTATAAACGTAGGGATTGCAGAAGGAAACCAAAACTGAACCAGCACACACCCAAAACATTTGAAATAGTATCATAGTAATATCACAGTATCAGTCAGGGTTGGAAGGGACCACAAGGATCGTCTAGTTCCAACCCCCCTGCCATGGGCAGGGACACCTCACACTAGATCAGGCTGGCCAGAGCCTCATCCAGCCTGGTCTTAAACACCTCCAGGGATGGGGCCTCAACCACCTCCCTGGACAACCCATCCCAGGGCTTCACCACTCTCATGGGGAAGAACTTCCTCCTCACCTCCAGCTTCATTCCATTCCCCCTAGTCCTATCACTGCCTGATATCCTGAGAAGTCCCTCCCCAGCCTGCTTGTAGCCCCCTTCAGATACTGGAAGGCCACAATTAGGTCACCTTGGAGCCTTCTCCTCTCCAGACTGAACAGCCCCAACTCTTTCAGTCTGTCCTCATAGGAGAGGTGCTCCAGCCCTCTGCTCATCCTCCTGGCCCTTCTCTGGACACCTTCCAGCACCTCCAGATCCCTCTTGTAATAGGGGCTCCAGAACTGGAGGCAGTACTGGGGGTGGGGTCTCAGCAGAGCTGAGCAGAGGGGGAGAATCTCCTCCCTTGCCCTGCTGGCCACACTTCTCTTGCTGCAGCCCAGGCTCTGGTTGGATTTCCGGGCTGCAAGTGCACACTGAGAGCTCCTGGTGAGCTTCTCCTCCCCCAGCACCCCCAAGTCTCTCTCCTCAGGGCTGCTCTCCAGCCAGTCCCTGCCCAGCCTGGGATTGCCTCGACCCAGCTGCAGGACCCTGCCCTTGGTCTTGTTGAACCTCCTGAGGTTGGCTTGTGCCCACCTCTCCAGCCTGTCCAGGTCCCTCTGGATCAAGTGACAAAATTTCCAATTACTCTCTTATTTAAAGTTTATGCTGTTTTGGAGAGTGATCTGTCACTTACATGCAGTTACTTTTGGCCATGCTAGTTAAATGTTTGTGAATGAACATATTTTTTTTAAAACTAGTTCATTAAATCAATTTTGGAGCTTTTTGGAGTTCACAAAAGCAATGTCTTGCATTCTCTAGGCACTGGCCAAAGTCTTCACTATTTCTCTAGCTCTCAAACATAATCCCAGTCTGCCAGATTGCCTTACTCACAAAAACAGTGATGCTTGTAACACCCGTATTTACTTCCTTTACCCAACAATAATGCCCAGATTCTTAAATCTTGGAGATTTGTGTTTAGTAGGGTTTTTGTTATGGCTGTTTGGGGGTTTAGTTTGTCTGCTTTAATCTTTCATTGGCAATCTGAAAGTTTTGCATCAATAGGCTCCAGAATCGCATTACATTTCTCTTGTTTCAGCTCACAGAAATGTCTGTTGGACACCAAGCATACTGTTGCCATGCTGCTACCTTCTCTGTAGACCAGCTCAGGCTGAGAGAGAGAAAAATATGACATTGCTACCTGCAGGCTACAGAAATACCTCTAAGGCAACAATGCATCATGTACCAGGTTGCCCTACTCTTTCTGCAAGGCATTACAGCAGAGAGGCTCAGCAGTTACTAGCAGTGTAGCTGTACCTAAGACCTGTCTATCATCTGCTTGAATTAAACCAGAAACTGCTGGATGCAAGAACTAAAATGTCTGTTTCTTCAGCTAAAGGACTAACACAGGAACATCAGAAGAGTTCTAATCAAGCTGTTTGTCTAGCTACCAAAGCATGGCACATAATCATACAGGTACATGCCAAAATAATCAGTAGAAAGTGGTATTTAGATCTGTTCCAGAAGAAACCTGGATTCCAATGCCTCATGTTTCTGAGCTGACTTTGCAAGAGTCTCACTGAATTCAAGTTAAGAGTACTGCACTCTAAGGTTCACCATGGTCTGTATTCCAAGCAGTAGCTCAGAGACCTGAAAATCAAGTTGAAGTTTGATTAAACAACTCAACACTTCTTTTTGTCCCAAATTTATCACATGGGTGGAATTATACTACTCACACTGGCACTGTATTAAATGTGTGTACAATTAATTGCTCCCAACCCCTTTCTGTAGTCATTTATTCACTCGGAGTCCTTTGTGACACAGACATCTTTGTTATTATTATATATACTGTTATTATTATATTGACATGTTTTTATTGCTATATTATTGTTATATTGACAAAAGGATTGGCAAACAACATTACAACAATATTTATTGCTTAGCATTCTAACCATTTCTTTCTTCTGAAATCCACAGGAAAAATAATGGCAGAGAAGCCACACTGAGGCCTCAAATCCCTTACAGGCCATCAGCATTTTTAGTGGAGGACTGAAAATAAGATTATTATCATGGGTATATTTAGCACATGTGAATTTCTCATCAGATAGTGGTCAGAGGCAAAAATAGCTTTGAAGCAAGTGAATGCTTTAAAGAGACAGGCACGTTGGGAATGCTTAAGATCTGCCACATAAATTATATACAGAATTTAGCATCTTTTGAAACTGTTGCTCTTGCCTGTGACACAATTAGTAAACCCATCTATGTTTATCCAGAATGGTACCTTCTCTCAGAGATCACCCATTCCTTCTGCAGTAGAGCAGTGAATTTAAGAGTTGGTACTAATTTTCCCAAAACCACTCTCATTATGCCATAAACAATAAAAACATTAGGGACATTAATACCTGACAATCTACTTACTGTGTGTGTTTATTTACATAGGGTAGCATTCACCTAAATTATGGTAACATCGACCAGCCCCAAAACAGCTAAAGATTAGGAAGAAAATGAAAGGACATTGTCATTACTGGCTTGTAAAATGAAGACTGGGGGCAGGCAAAGAGATTCTGTGGTGTGTGGTTGAGGTATAATGTTTCACTAGACTCAAAGAAGGAGCAGAAATGATGCAGCTTTAAAAATTATTGATAGTATCACAGAAGAAATATGACAAACTGGGCAGTATTCTTTCATACTTGGCTTGGAAGCTCTTAAGCATTGTAATCTGCACAGAGAGATTTTCTGTAGGAAGATGTTGTGAATACATCAAATGAGGACACAGAAGGTCTCTACTGCTTACACAAGGCCCAGCAGAAAGTTACACGTGAACTTTAACCATGTAGGAAGCATATCCTGGGGCATCTTACCCACTGGCAGAGCAGTGCTCAGCTAAAGTTGATGACAAAATGAATGCTAGGCAACATCAGCTGCCTGAACATCAGCATACTGCAAGGTGCAGGCTTCTTGTCCAGATCAGTACAAGAGCTTTCTTCCCTGCATGCTCTATTCTTGATAGGATGCCTCAGCCAAGGAATCTGGCAGATGCAGCTTCCTTCTGCCTTACATTACTCCTCCAGAGGACCAGTCAGAAGTTCTTCTGAACCATGTCAGTGCAACATGACAGTGTATTTATATAAGCCTTTGAGAAACTCAGTGTAAGTTCACCATCTCCTGAACCCTGAATCCTTCTGCTGCTGAATACAGATCTATTTAATGTGGAACCCATGTCTACATTGACTGATCTCTAATGTGCAGCTAAACTGAAAGAATGACAAAGCATCACAGAATCACGATGGAAGATGTTTAGTTGCATTCCTCGCTTCATGTCAGGCAAAGTTGCCCAAGTCATCATCGCTTTCAGTGTTCTACAGCCCGCTCCCTCAGAACAGACATGCACACAAGTATACACACAAACACCACCAATTATTTCTCCAATGAGTGCCCCTTTGAGGTAGGGTATGTCCTCCTTAATAGAGACTATGAGATTAGACTAAGTGTGAACGCTATCCTTTCCTCCCAACACCCTGTACCTACCAAAGGGTTAATTCAGAAACACCCTCAGAAACCAGAGAACTACAGGTACTCTTGATACCCTGAACATGTAATATTTATAACAGTCATACAACTTTAATTTTACTTCTTTGCCTTAGAAAAAAAAAAAAAAGGAGTGCAATTTTTCTAAGCACAGCACTGCAGAAGAGAAAAAAATAAAAAATGAAGCGCTTGTTAGTTTGGAATTTTCCATTCCTCTCTGCTTCTGCCTGAGAGGCAGAGGACTGTGGGGGTTTCATAGCGGAAAGAATTTAGGCCTGTCTCCCTTTGACTTGCAAATTTTAGAAACAGTGAGCTATCCATCTAACTAGCTGGCAAGGATTTAAGGTTGATTTAATATCCCTTAAGCCACTCATGAAGCATTGTGCAGCCTTGTCTCCTCTTCCTCCTCCCTCCCTCACCCTTCAACTCGTGCACAAAAGCTCAGCGCCTGTAGATTTTACACCGCTCACAGTGGTGGCCACGAATGTCACTGTGGAGAGTCACAGTAACAAAAACTGGAGATCTGGCAGTGACATCACCATAAACTCTGTACAGCATTGCAGAAAATGATGCCTCACCTGTTAAACTTGTGTTGGTTCACAGACTCAATCAATAAGGTAGGAAAAGACCTCAAAGATCATCAAGTCCAACCTGTCACCCAACACCTCATGACTACTAAACCATAGCACCAAGTGCCACATCCAGTCCCCTCTTGAACAGCTCCAGGAATGGTGTCTCCACCACCTCCCTGGGCAGCACATTCCAACGACTAACAACTCTGTGAAGAACTTTCTCCTCGCCTCAAGCCTAAACTTCCCCTGGCACAACTTGAGACTGTGCCCTCTTGTTCTGGTGCTGTTCAAAACATGGTGCCTATACATCAAATACCACAAATTTCAAAAAAATAAGAATTGTATTTTCACAAACAGCCTGGAGAGTCATAAGAGCCTTAGAGCACTGTACCAGTGTGAATTTGTATGTCCTCTTTTCATATTTTAGTTTTCTCTTTTCTTTCCCCCAGATCTCTAGAGTAGGTAGTAAAATAAAAGACCCCTAAAATACTAAATATAAATTATGGGCAAAAATACATCATCATTGAATTCACTTAAGAAGCTCTTCAGAAAAAAAATTTTCTAAAGCACTTCCATCTGTTGTCCTCAAACCATATAGGAGTTGTTCTGCTGTGCTCATCACAGGGACTATATATATAGACACTTGTCCAGTCTATGCTTGCAGGGTTTGTTTCTTCTTTAGCCTGGCTTCTACTTTGAAAAGCTGACTTTTTGAGGCAAGGACCTAACTAAAGAGATGAGCATATCTAAGTTAAAGCTGTGTGTACATTTCAGATTGCTTGAATAGTCGTAGGAACAGGCAAGATTGAAGAGAAACCTGCATATTTATTGTGTCACAACCCCTTCTCGGGGGCAAAAGGTAATTTGTACCTAAAGTCCCATTTGTACATGTTGCTCTCTCAACTGGACATGACCTTTGAATGTAAAAAGGCAGGTTGGTGCAGACAGTATCTCCCACAGGGGGAAATGGTGGAACACTTATCATCCCATCAACCTCAAAACCTAAGTCACATTTGACATCAAACTAATGTCGCTGGGATGAATGACATTCACCTATTAGATGGCACTCGGAATGAGATGCGCTGGAAAACGAATGTAGGAAGATGGGGCCATGGAGGAAAGATTTGCATTCTGTTTCATGGCTACTGTGCTCACTTCACCCATGTAATAAATGCAGAATATTACTCACACTGCAGAACTCTTGTATGATTTCATCAGAATCCATGTAAAGACAATAACAAGTCGTTAAAGGCACAGTCAGTAGCCCAGTATTTCATTACCTCTGCTTACACACTAATAGACTTTTGTATGCACCTAATAGTTCCAAAATAAATCAAGATATTTAGCACAGCTCATGATTAAAAATGCACTGCCTGTTTGGTGTAAAAACAAACACACTGTGTTTTCACATCATGATTTTGGATGTTCTGTTCTACAAACTGAATTTCAGATACTCTACTTTCAGTTTTCTCAGAGGATGAAATAAAAGTCCTGCAGCAGAATCAGCCTGAGCTCCCAGTCCCATTTTGCAGTCATGCTAATGGACAAGGTATAGCAAATCACCAGCAGATGCTCAGCAGAACAACCTTATGTGTGAATCGCTTGCTGTGCTAAATAGTTGCCTTTCAAAACGCTGTCTGCAGTACTTGAAGAGTTATATTGATTTTGTATCTACCCCTGAACTTGTCTGTGTTCAAATTTAAGGTCTGCAAATAACAGTTAGCTTTTAATAATGTGCCATTTATACAATCATACTGCAAACAAGGCTGAATTTCACACATGCAGAAGCCACAACCTGCCTTCTCCCCTTCCAAAGCAAGGAGAGGACTGACAGCTAGGAAAGGAAATGTCTTTTTTGTTGTTCTTTTCTCATTTTGATGGTATTATCTGTGTTTTTATTACCTGCTATGGATCAAAGAAGAAACCCCTGATGGCTTTGCTGCTTCTCTCCTATGCTCTATTAGCAGAAAAGAGTAATCTTTGCATAACCAATTATTTATTTACTGACATTTTCAAGCTCTGGGGCTAAAATGATTTAGGCAATTTAATTCAGCTTTTTCCCTTGCAGCACACTGCTGGAGATGTTTCACCTTTGGAAATTTTTCTAGCTTGTTGGTTGTTTTTTTCATGCTCAGGGTGGCATCTTGTCCTTTTGCTAGAATCATATTCCAGGCCCAGGATCCAGCTGCTGCAGCTCACCATTTCAACTGGCACCCGATGGCCATCATCTGTATACCAAGCAGCTAGGAGAATGGTAAAACCATACCAGCTATGCATAAAAAAGTGCAGGGGTACCAAATTAATTTTAAAATCAGGCCTCACATGTCTAGGATTTCATTCTAGAGGCTGTTGTGTTTTCAAATAACATTGGTGACATTTTACAGCATTCAACTCTACATCATCTCCAAGCATTTCACAAGGAAAACACTATGGCACTGACATCCCAGTGTCACATCTCCATTGCCCAGCTCAGTCCACTCCTGCCAACAAACACACATTAGCACTTTTTTCCCATACAGTCTGCCCTAGGTTAACCAATTAACAACAGAATTAATTTAACAATTAATAGGTTGGCTTTGATGTGGTGTTGGTCTCTACTGGGGAAGCCTGGCAGCGAGAGGCCCCAGGAAGGAAAGCTTTCCTTCTCTGAGATGTCATGGGGTGAGGAGCATTACTGGCTCTGGTGGAGCAGGACAGGCCAACAGGCAGGCCTGAGCAAGCGTGAATGATGTGTCTGTTGGGCAGCTTCCTGCAGAACATGGCTTTGTGATGAAGATGAGAGGCACATGGAAATCGTTACACCCTTCTACAATAGGGAGATTCATGATGGATCTGCCCTGGGTCTGGCACTCTGATCATTTGTAGGCTTTGGTGAGGAAGCTGTGGTTAAAGGTCCTGCAGCTGCCAGAGCTCTGAAAAGCTGCTGTCTGCCCAGGCAACAGAAGCTGCTGCTCTGGAAGAAGCATGACACAGACCCCGTCTTCTGTCCTGTGCTGTCAAATCCACAGGAGCAACATGACTCTGTGTGTGTAGGAAAATTTGCTTGATGGTGTTATGAGCATCAGTGAGGAGATCTCTAGGAGCTGAGGAGAGGAGGAAGCCTTTGCTTAGTCCCTAAAAATTGTTGAGCTCTTTCACCATGTCCTTCATCTCTTATAGAATAGAATAGAATAGACCAGACCAGGTTGGAAGAGACCTTCAAGATCATCGTGTCCAACCCATCAACCAATCCAACACCACCATCAACCAAACCATGGCACCAAGCACCCCATCAAGTCTCCTCCTGAACACCTCCAATGATGGTGACTCCACCACCTCCCCAGGCAGCCCATTCCAATGGGCAATCACTCTCTCTGTATAGAACTTCTTCCTAACCTCCAACCTAAACCTCCCCTGGCACAGGCTAAGACTGTGTCCTCTTGTTCTGGTACTGGCTGGCTGGGAGAAGAGACCAACATCCGCCTCAGGTGCCTCCAGCCATCTTCAGAAACACATAGCACTATATGCTGCACTGTCACTAATTAACCACATGCAGAGAGCCTTTCCTCCACTGCATGCCCTGTATGCTCAGAGAGTCATTTTTCCCCCCACTTGCTCAGAGCTTACAGCTCAGTCACATCCAAAACAATTCTCTCTAGAAAAAGCAACAGAACTTTTGGTTCATGAGAGCTATTTCCATGCCAAACTTCAAGTTTCTACCTAGAGCTGAACAAGCTGTCAGAGTCCACAAATACTCTCTGTAAAAGTGTGTTTTATCTCAGTCCACACCAGCAAATGGTTCAAGCTGCGTTTGAACCAGCAAGTGGGACTTGCAGGCAGGTGTGCAGCAGGAGCATTTGTAAGCACCACGTGGACACTCTAGCAACTTATCAGTGACTGTAAACAAGAAGTTCAAGCAAAGAATATTATGCAAGTTCCACACCAAGGCAATCCGTAGGGGACTGCAATCGTGCCTGAAAATTTACTAGTGACCGTTGCTTCAAATGGCAAACAAGAGGTGTTAGAGAAAATGAGCTGTGCTTTCCTCTCTGTTCTGTGTACGTGGCAGAAGTTGCTCATCATCAGTTTTACTTTTCCTGGTGCAGAGGCAACTACTTGCTCAGCTCCTGCCATTTGTTCAGACACCACAGGCAGTAACCAGGAGAGAACTGTTTTAAGGGTCAGGATAATATGATTTAAAGCCACAAAGAGCAGCAGCAAAGCAAATGGATGGATTCTAAAAATGTCAGGCACCCTGCAGACCTCCTGGCCCTTGGATTGCCATAGCTTGCTCTGGAATATTGAAAACCAGGCCACCTGCTTTTGTCCTTATAAAATTAAAATCTAATTGAGGCATCTTTGCTGGAAACACTTTGCCATCACCTTTAAGCCTATGGTTTTACTCCTTAAACACCAAATCAAGACAACCAAACTCCTAACCCCAACCTAGCAAAGACTAAAAGTATCTTCCCTTTTTAAAAGACTGCTTGCACTGAAATCCCATCTGACATTTATGCAGTGTGGTCTACGATGAAGAAGGGAACAGACCTGAAATTCTGTTTGCACTCAGTGCTATACAAATTTCTAAGTCAAAAACCAAAGGGGTTAATTTACATCTAAAAGCAAATGAGCACACACAGGAGTTAGAGCACATGAGAAGCCCTGAGATAGTTGTTTATGATAATAATTTGGTTTGTTATGTGGGCTGTGTGCTTCTTCTGGTGGCCAGAGCCAAAGCCCAATTATAACAGATTCAACCTGGTACAGTCCACCTATCCTTCTCTGATGAAACAGAAGTAAGAATGAGTACAACCTTCTCTGCTTGGTTACTTTTACTGCTTCTGATGCTGCTGAAAGCCTAAGTTCATATTAAATTCTGTACTGTGTACAGTTATTCCTAAAATGGTATATTATATAACTCGAAAATAAGCATAATTACAAGGCAGAAATAATTAAAAGCCTATACAAAATGTCATGAATACTCTCCCAGGTGTGTCACATTGTCCTGTGTTCAAATATTTCAGCTTCTGTTTTCTGGTAGGAACACGTACAGATCTCTAAGGAAAGGCATGTGCACATGCATGTGTGTGTGTGTGGACATGAACAGACAGAATTGGAAAAAAGGGAATTCACATACCCCCCAAGTGAACAAATCAATCTTATTTCTGGCACTTAAGAGAATTTAGGGGACTAGTTCTTCTTCAATGGTAAAGCAGAACCCACTTTCAGAGTGATAATTGCTAGGGTTAATTGTCATAGCTTCCTCGACACAATCTTCTCCACCAGCTTTATTTTATCTACCAGAGCACCAATATGCCATGATTAGCATAAATTAAACTAAATAAATTCAGTGGGTTACTATATTATTTCATGCTAATCCGTTTATTTATTTATTTTTAACATTTCAAGGTTAGGGATGGGTGAGCAGTGCAATGGTGAATTCCTAACAGCAGCTTGTTCAAATTCAGCTCAGGAGTCCTGAAAAACTCAGAGATATGTTTCAGAAATGCTTAGGAGACAAAATCCAGTGTGAAAAATGTCGTCAAGTACAACCTGATGTATCATTACACACTGACCTTTTAGAGGTGTACCCATGGCACGCTCCCGTGAGGCAAGAACCTCAATCCATGCAACTCAATAACTCAGAGCAGGAGAACAAGCACCACCAAGCAAACATGCTTGCATGACTCAAATGAGAGGCTCTACTAGTGCTAAAAGCACACATTCTGACCCTTACTGCTCCCAGTAATGAGTTTTCACAGAGGTAGAAAGACACTTGCTCATCTCCAAAAACAGGTTCATGCCAGCTGCCCATGCTGGCACTCACAAAGGCCTCCCTTGTGAGCCTGCTGACTCCAAATAAATCACAGGGAGCTAGAGGATGAGACAGCACTGCACTTGAACACAGAGCCAGACCCACGGCAGTGACCATCCAGCTAAGCTGGAGCCTCTCTCATACCATTCTGCTCTGAATGGAATTTTTCTCAAAGCAGACGTGAGGAACACATGTAGTTTGCTTATCACTGACTGAATTGCTCTCTTCAGAAGAAGGTCTAGCTCAAAACTGGAGCAAACTGACATTTGGTAAGACTATGACATTCTCCATCCTATCTGTCAGCACAGCTTGTGCAAATACACTGCACCACATCAGGTGGAAGTGAAACCAGCAGTAAGATTCACAAAGTGCTCTAGTGTGCTTCTTGCACATGACAGCACAGGAGAGCCGTGGGCTGTCCTGGTTTGTCAAGTGTGCAGCAGTGTAAGAGGTGATGGTACAGAAGCAGACCTTAAAGGAAATGGAATGCCAGGATGAGAGTTTTGATAGAGTGAGAGGGTAGGTAGAGCAGCTGAAGTAGAGAAAAGACTCCCGTTCCAAAGCGGACAAAGAAAAGCGTGACAATACATACAGATACAGAAGAAGAGACACAGTCCTTGCACAGGCAGGGAGAGAATTAAACACAAGGATTCAACCACTAGAAGAAAAACTAAAAGCCAAATCCAGAATGCAAAGCTAAGATGAGAAAATACCAAATTTAAGTGCCTAGGCTTGAGCAAGGACAAACTGATCACCCCAAGTAGACCTGTATGGTCTCTGCCAAATTAACTGAAGGTTTCTGTTTAAATTGTCAAAGCAGCAGATGATCTGTGCATGTTCTACACATTCCACAGGAGCAGAAGACAGATGAAGAACACATCCAGCAATAACAAGGTCCCACTAATAACTAGTCCTGCCAGTCTTACTATATGGTTCCTTTCTGTATGCCACCAGAGCTACTGTTCACAGGACAGAACATATGCCAGCAAGAATTGTACCTGAAGGCCTCTGGTTTGGAAGTCAAAATGGACAGCAAGGAGGGATTAGAGCTTCTATGCAAATGTTCTTCCTTTTCAGGGCTCATAGGTTGCTGATGCCAAATCTTGACAGGTCTATTTTGCTATCCACTAGGCTGCTCCTTCCCCAAATCCAGCAGCCTGATGTGAGCCCTCCTGCCAGCACTGCACTCTGTTAGCAGGGAGGAGAGACAGTGCTCAGGCTGGAGCTGAGCAAGATCAGCACCGGAGCAGTCAGCACCTTGTAGGACTGACCTTGGTGATTTACACAAAACTGTTGTCAGTAGTGACTGTTGACTATGGAAACCAGTTAACAAATATGTATGAGTTTAAAGCACTTGAAAAAAGGGCAGTTAAAAAACCCCCACAGAACACCAGACACGAAAGCAGATACCAGAGGCATTGTATCAGACACATTACAGCAGTGTTCTTTCACGATTTTCAAGATGGTATCTTAAGGGAGCAAAACCTAGAAGCAGTAAGAAGGGTGTTAGATGCTGAAAGCCATCAGAATCCCTTGTTCCATCACCCTGAATACATTATTGTATCTTACTTTCTAATGTTGAAAATGGATAGATTTTTCAGATAAAAATTAGGAGAGCTTGAATTGCTCTCCCCCTCTGCCTTCTTGTGATGCATTTTCATAATGTTTTGTGTAAAGCATTCAGAGCGAAAAAACAACAACAAAACCCCTCATGTATTTATGGTCAAATTACTGGCAGCTTAGTTTCACAAATGCTGTAATTTAACTGTTTAACAGTAAATTAAATTTACAGTCTGTAATGTAAATAAATTGTTCTTTTTAATTCAAATAATAGTAAATAATGTATGTGTAATAGAAATTCTGTTTAACAGTGACAGACTATTTTCACAAAGATAAAATATACTTATTTCAGCTTGTATTTATTGCTAAGCAATCTCACAATAACACGGATTGTTTCCAACTCTAAATGCCTTCTAAAACATTTAACTTTAATAGCAGAATCTTGTCAAATTGATGTACAGTAATAGAAAGTCATAAAATCTTATTCCAAATTGTAAACTAAAGCATTAAAAATTAACTTTATAGTCTGAGAACGACAGGTTGAAATTACAGCTCTATGGCCAGAAAGTTAATTTAAATCACAGTTTAAATATTTGATTTTTCTTAATACATGTAAAACAGAAAACCCCCAACACTACTGGACAGTTCTGGAAGAAGCAGAAAGCATTCGGGCTTCAGTTCTGCGAGATTCAGGATGATGTCTGCTAACAAATGTTGCTCCCCTATCAAGCTCCCTGACTTTAGTCCTTAGGGTGAGCAGAGGCAGACGAGTTTGCGAGACGAGGGCCCTCACGTTAAAAATTCATGGGAAAGGTCACGTTCCTCCCATTCCTGAAGTGCTGAGCAGATCAATGAGTGCACCAAACAAGGCAGTGAGACACAGGAATTATTTCCTGCTGACTGGCACTCTTGGAAGCAGCACCTGGGAAATGCAGAGGACAGGATAGCCACTGCTACCCAACTTTGGAGCTTCAGGAGTACAACAAAAGCAGGGTCTGGGGCGCAGAGGGTGCCTGCTCCACTGGCACGAGCAAGCACGTAGGTACCTTCAGAGGCCCCTAGTGAAGTCAGCATGCTGAGCGAAGGCAAGATAACCCACTTCTTTAAAATTGGGACATAGCTGCATAGGGACCTTCTGGCTAGCAGTGAGGCTAAATCTCTGGTAATTAATTCCTCCTGGTGCTGACCTAAGGACTTTGTGTCATGGGGAGATCTCCTTGGCCTGGAGCAGGGCATTTCTCACTCAAGTGGAGAGGGCAGTTTACAGCCCTCAACTGGCCAGTGCTCATCACAAACAGGAAAGGAAACACTGAGCTGCACAGCTCATCTCTGCTTCTATGCTATGAAGGTGGCCACACCAACCCCTGTCTAGTCTAGGGCTGCAGCCTGTTCTGATGGAACTTTACCCTTTGGATCCAGTCCACAAAATATGCCTTCCTGTATCCAGCACAACCTGACCCTGAGTTTCAATGACCAGCTGTATAAAAGGCAGAACAGCACAGGGCCTGTTTCACACAATCAGAATTATCCTTCTGATACTAATTCTTTCATTTATATTGGAAACTCTTAGCTTGCTTTCTATTTAATCTGCTTCCCAGAGACCAAATTTACCTCCCTTAGCAATGTTTTGCCCCATAACCAAACACTTCATGACAGTTGCACTGCTGTTACCTTAAACATGACATTTTCTGTAGAGCTAAAAAGAGCTAAAAGAGACTTTGTGACATTGCCCTACTGCAGGAAGCTGAAGGCCAGGTGTAATTGAGTCTAGCAGTTGGCTTGCAGTCCCTCAATTGCACCCCCACTACTTCAGTCCTTTCAAAATCAGCAAAATACAAAGAACACAAAAACATTCAAAAATGTGTTTAGTGGCCAGACACTTGCCGGATAACTGAAGATGATCTAAACTCACACCCTGGTACAATTCAAAAGCACATCACAAAATACAGCATGCTTACTGATGATTTGGAAGTGAAGGTCTTAACAGTTGTTTTTCTGAAAACTGTGAATATTATTTTCTGTATAGCCAATAGTTTTATAAAAGGTGTCTTTTTAACCATGTGTTTTATATGCTTATGTGTATTCTTTGGAGGATAACGTCAGCTGCCTTGACTCAACACACGTCCCCACTGAAGCTGATGTAGGATTAGGTGCTAGCTAATATGAGGACTAGCATCAGAGCCTGACCCTTAGCAGTACTGGAAAACTCTGACAGCATCTTAACCTCACTAAGAGCCCAAAGTGCTTTACAGATTGAATATGCAGTAATTGATCACTCAGCTTGAGCTGTCCTCAGAAATCTCTCATCAGGGTACCAGTTGTACGTGAGATGTGATAAAAGACTACAGCAAAGGTGGCAAATTTGCAAACATAAGCTGAAAATATCTAGCAGTCTTCTAAAATGAGGGACAGTCTATCTACAAAGAGCAAAATCAGCTGCCATCCTTAGCTGCTCTAAGTCACTGACAGCTGGTTCCATCTTCCCACAAGTAGCTCTAGTTTGAGAATGTTTTGGTTTGCCTGTACCATCTCTTTCAATTTGCTATTTCCTGCCTAAAGGGGGAATAAGAAAGCAGACAAAAAAGATGGATCATTGAAAATGTAAAGTATATAAATCAGATATCAGAAAAAATAAAACACACAAGCAAAAGCATTGCTTTACTTGTATTACACATTACAAAGGCTGAGACCCACGTCTCCTCACGCTCCACCCAGAGCTGTGCCAGAGCTCTGCTCACTACATCACATTGCCTGCAAGAACACTGCTGAGTTACTCCTTGCAGCTCTCTCTGCAATGGAAATATTCCCTGCAGAGTCAGCTTTGTTTAGCCAGTTTTTAGTCAACCAAATTCCCAGGTGATCATGTACCTGGTGGATGAAAGAGTAGTTGCTTTCCAAGTGCTGCAGGGAAACATGATTTATTCCTATTTTTGTTTCCTTTGGAATTTAAAAATAAATGTGACCAGTGTCTCTATCTCAGGTTCTGAGAGAAGCTAAATTCTAGACCAAGCTAAAAATGAATTCTAAAAACATCTATTTTTTCCAACACTGGACAAAAAGAAACTTCCTCGGGATGAGAAAACAAGCAGTACTGCTGGAACGATCTGCTGCCCTGCTGCTCTGCCCTGCACTTGCCTATATTTCTGCTATGTGTTTAAAAACCACACAGATACTTTCACACAGCATCGTTGCAGTTCCAGCTAATGTCCAACACAGGAAGTCCCAGATCTGTAGTGAAAGTATCTTGTTCAGCCTCTGAAGAAAGGAAGCTGTGAACTGCAGTGTGTGCAGGAGTGGCAGTGCTGGGCCTTAACAGCAGGTCTCACTTGGCTGTCAGCATCCAGAAGTCACTTTGCATTCAAGTGAGGCTAACTTCAGAACAAAGTATACACTGCTCACAAGGAATTAAATAAAAACAGGGAGGATACTACTTCTGCCTGCACTGGGCAATCTGGTGGCAGGGCTGTGCATTGCACTCCTGTACAAGAGACAAGGCAGTACAGTTTTCATCAAGCTTTCTGACTCTGTCGCAGAAAACCTAAAGCCTTGCACCAACTTATATTCACCCTCCAGTGAAGACAACAGCTTGCTCCACCTCTTGTTTGGCCTTAAGGATTTTACCCAGAACAGTGGCATGTTAGCCGCTGAGAACTGTGCCTGCCAATAGCATGGTGGTCCGAATGGGAGCCCTGTTTGTCACCAATGCAACAGTGCCTAAGCACAGCACATTCTTGAATACAAAGAATCAGCCACGGTTACGGGGCAGCAGTTGATGAAGTTCTGCCACAAATTCTAACAGTCCCTGTTTTCATGTGGAGTGGACACATGAAAATCAGGCTGGGGGTGGGGGGTGGGGAAATTAACAAATCTTGAGGGGGAAAAAACCCAACCCAACTCAACCCCAGAAAACCAAAGCTGCATAATCTGCTGTATTTCAGTTGGTCTTTATCCACAAAATCCCAGATCTTTGTTTAAGCTACAAACAGACTATAAAAAAATCAGCTTGCTGGCCTCTCTCCTTATTATCCACATCCCTGCACAAATCAAATGAAGCTTTTGCTGTAAAGCTGATAAAAAACACCACACACATGAGCAAGCTGATGTATTTAAAAAGTGGTTATCATTTCTAATCCTTTCCTCTCTCTCCAGGGAATATCATCTTTCCAAGGAACACACAAAACTCCACCACTGAGCACACATCAGCACTTACGCTTGTTTTGATTAGGGATTTTCTAAAACAACAATGAACGAAGTCATCTGGCATGATCATTGATTTTTAGCGCCTAGGGAAGCAGTATGACACTCACCCAATTGTTTAAAATAAGTGAATAGCCAAGACCTGTTCTGACAAATATTTGCACTCACATAATCTATTTCAGAGACCTCACAAAGTGAACTACAGTGCCTGGTTTGATAGCATGTGGATGCTTTCTGCCATTTTTCTGTAGATAATCCAGAACCCCACGTGCAACCCAGAACAAGGGAAGTGGTCACAGACACTACACAGACACTGCAGGCACAGGGACTGTCTAGGATTCAGGACATTGACTGAGATGTTCTCCACTTCCAGTATCTTGTCAGTTGAGCCAGGAAAAGGAAGCAATTTTTGTTACCTAATTTAGACACATCCAAATTATATGTCTAAATCCACTCTATATAATCAGGCTTGGACTCAGGCATGAAAGGACTAATACTCATTTCACACAGGTGTAAATCTAGTCTTACAACTAGCCCCAAGCCAGAGAGTGACAGCACTGGGAAATCAATGTGACCAGGTTCAGGTCCCGCCTCCTAGAATCCAGTCTTTTAAATGAAAGAATTTCCCTACAGGATTAAATCCCTCTCAAAAGATTAAATTATGAACCATTGCACTCCCTGATTTCAACCTGACTTGTTACAGACTTGAGCCAAAGAAGAGAAAGTTTGACTTAAACTGTAAGCAGTGCTGTCCCTGTTCACACCGTGCACATTAAAACTTTGTCCATTCAAACACTTTGCTTTATAAATAAAACTACAGACATGAGTGATGCTTTTAGACTCCTGAAAACATACACATACACCCAGACATGCAAAGGGTAAGGAAAAGAAATGCAGTACTTAATACACAGACTTGTGACTGCTGGAGAATGGAAAAAAGGAACTTCTTCAATGTGAGCTTGAGCACAGTGAATCTTGGATTCATAGCTGCGGCTCCTGTACCAAACACCATATGCATTCCATGTGCATTTCACGTGGTGTGTGGTTTTTAACCTGTGCAGCACACCACAGGCATTATGCTGCTCAGTTTCTATCAGTTTAACCGTGTAGTACATGAAGGCAGCAGGCAGTTTACATAGCAGGGAGCAGGGTGAGATAACAGCACTCTCTGCCTGGTGGTGGTTGATCTTGAAAAGAGCAAAGGACAAGGAAACTGAGATGAATCCACTAATGCAAAAAGTCTTTGCTCTTTGTGAATTTTGTAGTGCTGGTAAACAACAGGAACAGTACTTTAGGAGTAGCCACAGATGTCTGGGAATTATGAAACATCAAAATAAAATCTACTCGAGTGGAGCCACTTACACCTGTAGAACTTTTTCCTGTATCTTTCAGTTCTCTCTGATCCTTTTTGTCATTTATTAGTCATTAGAATACATAACACAAAGACTCAAGGCTGTCTTCCTTTGGAAGCAGCACAGACAACTAGCTGTTTGAGAAAACTAACCTTAATTGAACATGGATGTGGATTTGAAAGGAATGGAAACAAAACTGATGCTAGGGCAGGAGGAAACACTGCATTCCAGTAAATTCCCCTCTCTTTAGCTAAAAGAAGCTGTCAGCACTTTTTATTTGGCAATTTCTGTTAAATGAATAATCAGATAAAACAAATAAAACCAGAAGTAACACCTGCTTAGCCTGACGTGAGCACAGAGGTGAATGGGATTCAGCCTTTCACAGCCGCCCGCGGGTGCCTGAGGAATCACAGCAAGGTAATTCACACACCGTTAGGCCAATTTTCAATGGACTTCTGACAGCTGAGCAGTTGATAAAGGCCGTCTGGAGGATCAAATACTGCATAGTGCAAGATACAGAGAGTGCTGAATGTGTGTAAGCCCAATCAGTCTGAATGACAGATCTGCCTCCTCACTGCCTAGGTTTTTGTTACTGTTTTTGACAGCTATATATATTCCATTTTCAGCAGAGTTCAGAAGTCTAGGCCCTATCTATATGGCATTTTTAATTCATATCTACACAAATGTCATGGTATTTCTCTAGGGGGAAAAAAGTGTGGAAGTTGATTTTTGTGTCAGCTAATAAAATTATTGTATAATTCCTTCAATTATATTTCCTTAGCCATGTATCTATATGGATACCTAACAGCTACAAGACAAATGATAGACATAGACAAGAGGAGGCAGCCTACACAGACTGTCACTACCACCCAAAAAGATACGACTGAAGAAGTGGTACGGAAGAGGCTCAGTCTTTCACAAGGACACAGGTTACCTCTCCTATCCCTAAGAGACAGCTGTGAATCACTAACAGTTTAGCCTCACAAATCCAATGCACCAACTGCCATGCGACTGAACAAGCACTGCCCTTTTCTGTCAGACATTTAATACTGGAGAGAGATACCAGTATTTATCTTCTGCTTCTAAGAGGTTTTATCACCTGTAAGAATCTTAGAAATACAGACCAAAGGCATCCCTGATGATGTTAAAAACTTAATGGATCCAAATGCTGGCTATTTGCATCACTAACATTTTCCATGGCACAGTTTGCTCTTAAAATGTGCCTTGATACTCAGGTCTGCATTTCCCACTGCACTACCAGCCACCTATCCACACCAGCTTGTTGCATGCATACAGGGTTTATCTCCTCCATGTGCATATGACAGTTCTCCCCTCAAACATGCAAGTAACTTCCAGGGACTCTGGAAAATTTGGTGGTTTGGAATTTTGAGAATGAAGGAGATTTTTTTCAGGCTTTAGATACATGTTCCAGAACATATTCTACGACCTTGTTGTTGAAATCTGTTGATCATCCTCAGAAGGTAACACTGCCTTGGTAGTATGGAATGCAGATATCAGAACCAAAACTCATCTAAGTAGGACAGGTGTTGCAAGTAAAGATAAACACTTTATTGTAAGCATGACCAAAATTCATGCCAACTGACTCCATCTAAGACATGGATGGACTTCCATTTGCTACAGGGTCACCTAGAAAGTCTTTGCAGTTGATTTGTGCAGAAGCCAACTGTCTGACGAGCCTGGAAGCTCCCAGTACCTGTGCATGTGGAAAGGCAATTTGAGCTGTCAGATATCCATCTTCTGTGTGTGGCAGTGTTTAGGATAGGCAATAAAGAAGGCATCTGAACTTGTCCAACAGAACAAATCTGAGCTGATTTAACTGTCACAATCTGAGTAGACAAGATTTTGATCCTTTGCTAGCTGCATCCTGTAGACCTTCTCCACCTGCTGAGGTGTAACTTCAGTCGCAAGTCACAGCAGAAGACAGCAGCCTTACTTAGCACACATAATACACTGTTTGTCCAGTATTATCTACAGCAGCTTTTGGTTAGGAATTAAAGGAGAAAAATCTCACTAAAGAAATGTATGTTAATGCACAAATTCTCAGAACAGCTACTGAACAGGAATCACTGAGAACAGGATTTTTCACTTTGGGAATGATAAAAGTGGCAGAGACAAAATAAATGACAGCACAGTAATTCTCCTCATAAGCCCAAGAATTTATGTGATAAAAAGCTGAAAAATGCTGTGTGTTGAAATGGAAATTGTCTTTTCTCCATTGATAATGTGATGCAGTCAGAGACACCGAGGAAGTAACCTGCAAGTTTTTATTGCCTTTGATTTTTAGCTCTGCGCTACATAAAATTAATTCATATTTTGCTGTAGAAAACATAGGATTAATGATGCCAATGTGGAAGGGAGGCTGTGCTGGTTTCTTTTTTTCCTGTGCAGATTCTGTGACATCTTCTCAGATGTTAAGCAACACTAACAGCAAAATAAAGATACCTGCTTTGTGTTTTATGGTTATATACAAGATGACCAGTTTAGATGGAGGTCCAGTTTATACCCTGTGGGATTTCAAACTCTTGGCTGCATAGATAGACCTCATTGGCTCTGCTCCTAAGATCAGACTGGATTTCTCATAATAAGTAACTTAGCATGGCATTTGGCAGTGTTCCAGATCCAGAGAAAACAGCAGCTCCCATTACTATTTCAGTGCCTTCTCTCAAAAATGAGGCAAAAGGTGGCAATAGCAGAGAAGCAAGTAGAATAAGTAAAGCTTTGGGCAAGATGCTGCCCAGTTAGGAAATTATTTCTGTAGTCAACTTCTTTCACAATTACTTCCCCTGAGAAGCAGGGAGCTGTTGCTACAGCCAGTTCAGCTTCCAACCACATGGGAATTAGTCACCCCAGAGGCTACAGAGAGGCTCTTCTGGGTGTCATGTAGCATGATACTATGCACTGACAGCTTCAGAGCTGGTAAGGGTAAGGAAGCCTTCACAGGGGGGAACCGATAGGCCAGAGCCACTTCCTGCCCTCTCCCACTTTCATGTTCTGAGATTATGCACAAGGTCAGGATGTGAATGAGTATGAGGGGACTGGGCACTCAACTGCCACACAAAGTCAAAAAAGAACCCACTGTTTAAGATGTCATGTTAAGTAAAAGCAAGGAGGACTTTGAAACATCACTACCCATCCCTGCATGCCCTTTTTTCTTCTTTTTTTATTTAAGTAGAAAATTGGACTCTCCTACAGCATCCCCAGAGAACTGGTTGGAGGACTCTGATGAGATACACCTTCAACAAAGCATCTTATGACCTTTCAGCCATCCTGGACTAATTTTCATTGCACTTTTGGCAACGGATAAAATTGGGTTGATTTCAAATAAAAGGATGCTTTCATGTGGTCCGTGGGAAAACAAATAAGAGCTTGAGTCACTGCTGACATGTCTTGAGGAATTCAAGGCATTAGATTTAATAGTCTATATTAAATGTATTATCCCTGAAATAACTTCTGGCAGTTTTGAAGCACCTGAGAAAATACTGTGGATTGGAAACTTGAGGAAGATCATCTTTAGTGCCACTGCACTTGTAAATAGTAATGATGGCAGACAGATAAAAGCTTCTGTGCTGTTTTGAAGGAGAAATACATTACAGAAATCATAAAAGCAGCTTCACTGACAGCAGAGGAATCTATCCAAAAGCTCTGTAAGAATAAACAGGATATTAGCTGAGATTCATTATTACTGTCTTTGCAGACATCTGTATTTCAGCTACTTCAGCCACAGGTTAAACCTGCTTGTTGCTATTCTCAGTGATCATGAGGCAGCTAAGATGTGAAACAGGAAGTCAGATTTCTTCTGGAGGGAAAAAAAGGAAAACATACATTTCAAGACAGGTTTCCACTTCTCTAAGTCTGTAAACAGCTTTCAGCAACCCCACCAAGCAAGTCTGAGCTACATCTGAAATACCAAAGAAAGGAAGAAACTTCCTTATAAACATTTGTAGCCATTCTCACACCATCTAAAGAAACTTTTACATCTTTTGTTAAAGGATTCTTATGTCATCTGCAATCCCTGAAACATGTTCCACACCTCTATAGCCTGAAAATTCTGTGATGAGTTAGAAAGCAGTCATATAATGCTTGGGTGGGTTTCATGTGGTTGGTTTTTAGTTTTAACAAACTAAATTAGAGGGGAAACGGACAGGCCAACGCCCCCCAAGAATCACACACTCTGGTTTGGACTGGGACAGGGAGTTCTTGCCATTTACGTAGCACTGGGCAGAACTCATACAAACATAGGCAACTAAGTTTGGTGTAACTTGAAGTATAACAGTAGAGATCAGAAGTGGAAAAAGAGAGCAGCAAATGATCCAGAGGGAATGTGAGAAAGAGCTTACTTCAATCCAGAAAATCTGAAAGTCAGTTAAATTTCCAGAGCAATATTTTGATGAAGAGTGCTGGAGTTCTGCCATGAATTAATGAGAAGATTATTTTTCTTTAAAAGATACAGAGCTAGCTGGACAGTAGCTTAACAACATAATTATCAAATGAAAGAGAATTGCTGTACTGCTGTGAACCTGCATAAAGCCTCTCATAATTACTGATGTTTTGGCCTGTCTTTGTTGTGGAAGAACCTTGCCTTTGAATATTTTTGCATTAAATACATCCAGCTACCTAGGTTTACTCATATGTAATCAATCAAACACAATCTCACATAGGCTGCTTTTTGAACAGGAAGGTTATATGAGCATGACAGTTTACCAAGCTGGTGCTGCCAGAAACCTGGGAACACTAATAGTGGTTGCATGAAAAAGCAAAATACTAAGTTTCATTAATAAGTTCCAAAATGGATGAGGAGACTTGAAGTGAACAACACAATAATTTTAACAGCAACTTTTCTTCCTTTTCTTTGGTTGTTGTTTGTTTGTATATAATGGCACTGATGCATATAATAATGAGAAGTTTGCATGAACACTTATTAAAATGCATCTGAAGGTTGGGCTTTGCCCCTTTGCCTTATCAGGTAAGGCCTATGAGTAAAACCAAAAGCACCGCACTCCCCCAGCACTGCTGACTTGAACATAGTGAGTATGTGAGGATGCTGTTTGCTCATTGCTTCCTTCTTTAATACCTGAACTAGCTAGACCTGTCAAAGAGAAATGCAACCACCAATCGGAAAAAGGAGGGGCAACAAAGGAAAATACATCTATAATGTTCTTCAGTGAGAATGAGAATCAGAGACAAATGTGTGCATCAAAAGCTGTACGTGCTATCATAACACAGCTGCCCGATCCAGGCTCCCAGCTCTTTCTCTCTAATATTAGAAAGGACTCATGGTTGTCCCTTTCAAGCCTGCTGACTGCTGCTTGCAAATTCAAAGCACACAGAAGAAGTAGAGTTTAGGTCCTATCAGCGAATCTAGAGCAGTGTGTCACGATCTGGTGAGCAGATGTATCAGTTTCATAAGGACAAATTAGAAATGCTATGCAACTGCAATAACCCTTACTTTAAGAAAAGAAGGGACAGAAGTGGAATACTCAATTAGAAAGATGTGCAAGCCAGAAAATTCTCACATGCTAATATTATGTTATCAAAGCCTTGCTTAAAAATGGCTTTACCATTTTTATTCTGATTTATTCTTACCATATCATTCTGTAAATAATGTTTGTTTGTTTGTTGTCTCTGCATATTAACTAGCACTTTCAGCAGGTACTAAAAGGTCTATGAGCAGTCATTCAGCTTAAACAGAACTGAATGACTGCTGCATGATACATTGTACCAACAAGCAAAAAGCAAAAACTGACATTTTCTTCCTTTCTAGAAGGAGGTCTAAGTGCTGGGTCTGTCCTTTCCCTCCAGAAGTGTCATTTCTGCAATGATGAAGGCAAGGAGAGAGCTGGTCCTCGCTAACTGTCTCAGAGGAGTTTTCACTTTTCCTTGTAGCTAGATGCACCAGTGGTGCCAGATCCAGAGAACACTCTGCTCTGCACACTTGTGCTGCTCTTGCTGACCACTTCTGAGAAGCTGCAGTCCCATTTTCTGTGCTAACTAATGTCCCCCAGGGATGTTACCTCCATTCCTAACAATTTGTGTGTGCTGTGGGTACAATGACCAGGGCTGCATACCTGGGTTTAGAATGGCATTGACTTAGACATTGATCCTAACTCTCACAGCTGCAGCAAAAAGCTAACAGTGCATTGCAGTGTGTTCAGATGCTGGAGGATGCTCAAATTGAAGCTGACAGCACAATCTTCATCCTGCTTCCCTCTGCATCCCTATTGCAGTAATGCAAGCTGTAATGACATGATCACATGTATTTGCACAAATGAATTTGATAGCATACAGAATTACTACAATCTAGTTAAATGTGTGCACCTTCCTACAATCAACAGACATATCAAGGTGTATTAATACTAATTTGAAATCATGGCAGTCCACAATGTTTCTACTGACATGTCAGCTACGTTCTTTCAAGGAAGTTATTCCTAGGAGCAGCCAAAGTTGTGTTTATTACATCTGAGCTCTACAGTGTAGAATTACTCCATCAGATTCTAAATAGGTCTTTTGTCTTTTTAAGGAGAATTGATGGGGGAAAAGAAGCTTCTGAAGAAGACGTTTTGGGATGTGTGACCAGCTTTTGAAGTATGGCAAGAACATACACGACTCCATTCCCCCAGTGATGGGGTTTCCATCCAGCACTTAAGGACTGTCATTGGAGGCTAAGTGCTTGACACAACATGCAGGAAGTGGGACCAGAGAAGCAAAACACAGCTGTTGCTGAGCCTGGCTACTGGTTTACCTCAAGGAAAGTCAGCAGCACTGGGAGGGCAGAAAAATAGCTAAAGTGCAAGGCTGCAGATCTCACAAAGACTAAAAGAAGTGAAAGGAGTGGGAGGTAGCAGGCTGAATATTCTACTTTTTTTACTTCACTAGAAGAAAAACAGCAAGCAAATGTTTAGGGATGTGAAATTGCCATCAGACCAAAGAAGAGCATTACATCAGGAACATGATCAGTGGTGGGTATATAGAATAAACTCCTCCAGGACTAATATGCTTTTATTAGAAGTGAGGGAGAATAGCAGAGGGGAGAAGAGCAGAGGGTGATTCCTTCTATGCTATGAATGACATCAGAAGTGAAATTAAACCAAGTTTATTACCCAGAATGCCAGATATGGTACCTGGCAGGACGGCTAATGAAGGCATTAGCACAAAGGGGTTCCTTCTCCAGGAATTCACTTTCACTATTTCGCTCAGCTAAGGACTGCTTTCCTGAAGTCAAAGGCTGAATCACCCCACTTCAGTCTATGCTGTGGTGAGGTCTCCAGGCTCACAAACTGGATTCTTTTCATAAGAGAGGAATCAGATAGCCTCCAGGAATGCACCTAATGCATGTCGGCCATTAACAGGCATTTAGTTCATTAGACTGGAATGGACTTAGTCCAAAGTAAACCTCTGCAAAACATGTTCTGTTTGGATATGATGTCCTCAACACCAGCTGGTTAGCTCTTCAGCTCCTCTCCTAATGCACTGCACTACTTCTAAAGTCAATGTAGCCTCCAGCCACTGGCACAGCAGATTATAACCTTAAATCAACAGGCTGGGAGTGTGAACAGGATAAACTTTACCTTTTGGAAGGTGTTTGGAGATGCTGGATCACCAAGGTGGAATGTAATGTCCAGATTTTTTCTTTCTAATTACTGGAGCACCTTCTCCCTACCATAACACAGTTCTCAAGTTGGAGACAAATTCACATTACAGACTGTTGACATGTTACTAAGCTAAGTCAAACTGTTCTCTCAGTATTAGATACCCTTTATTTAATTTTCATTTTAATACCACTAACCAGTTCAATCAGTTTAGTTGTGCATGCATCATGAAGAAAATCAGAGTACTGCATAGAAACAATCTAGGAAGGATGCATGCTCCTTTATTTCCAACTTGATAGACATTTTCTTGGTGTAAGGCTATGTTGTGGTTCAGCATCTCTTTGCCTGGACTTTTCTCTTTCCTTTTCTTAAATAACCATGACCTGGAGCATCCCTTTGGATCACAGAATTTGATGCACAGCCAGCCATGCATGTGCAACTGTCCCTAAGAGCCAAGCCTCAGCAGAAAAGCTGGTGTGAATACAATCTTGAAACAAAAATAGCTGTCAAATCAAAGCTCATTTGCCACAAAAGATAGCACTGATCTTCAGTTAGGGAATACCAAGATAGTCTGAGTTCAGAGTTACTTAGAAAAAACAAATCGTATGGAGTTGCTTTTATAAAATAAAAGTGTATTTTTAATCTCACTAATATCATTTCATAATGGATGAACTGGTTTTCCTTAGGGCTGAGTGGTGTGCAGGGGAACAAGTACAGATAATAGCAATTTTTGAGAGTGAACAAAGTTTAAAGCAACTAAAAACACAAACAGTTACGCAGCAGCCTGCTGCTATCACGTGTCACCAAAAATATGTTAGCTTAAAGCTCCCTAGAGCAGGGTTTCATTGTACCTCATTTCAGTGAATTAACTCGTGTGCTACAAAGGAATTTGGATCTGAATGAAAGGAACAAGATTGATATCAGGATGAAAAGTAATGCCCCTATTAATTCAAGTCCAGACATTAAAGACAAAACTAAAATTGAATTACACAGTATTCTAATATTTCTGGACTAGATACAGTTGTACATAAAAGCCTTTTTCATGGCCAAGTGGAGATGGAAGCAGTAATGGATTTTTAAAAGATTCAACAAAATGGTCAACATCTACTTTCAGGCACCCAGCAAACTGCACAGATTATGTTGACTCCAAAGCTGCTGCTGAACAGATAACTGTCCACCAGAGCTCTTCAGCACACATTCCTTCACTGTATCCCAAATGGCAAACTTCTAGGACTAGGCTGGGTCACACAGATGGGAAGCAGCTGTTTTAAGCTGAATGGTATGAAAAAGACAACTCTGATAATGAAGGAACAGCACTTTCAAGACAGTGCAATCACAGCACAAGCCCCTTTGGCTGAGGGAGGCATCTAGCCATGCAAGGGACATATCCTGACTCTTGCCCAGTGCCAAGCTGCATGTGATAGTGTCCTTGAGCAATAAACACTTCTCAACCAGAGAATGATGATCACATGTCTAGGCTGGGTGACAGCTATGACACAAACCTACACATTGATCCACAAGGTTGCAGGTAACTGCACGTGCTGCAGTACAGGCCCTCTCTAGTGCATCAGAGCTATCCTGTTCTTCTCTTGGCTTTCCCATACAACATAAAATCAAGGTACCAACACTTACTTTCAGTGACTTGGAGCCAAGATCCTCCAAAAAAGAGCGGCTCTGGAATACTGGACCTGGATTAGCACTTCTTCCTGTGCAGGCAGAGCTGGGCACCAAACAATGTCCTTCATGAGACAGGACATTCCCAGTAGTTCGGAAGGTTAGTTTGAAGCTCACTGAACAAAAGGAGTACCACAGATCTCAATCGTTCTGTTCCAAATCCAATACATGTTCCTATAAACTGTCCTCTCTGATGTAAACCTTTAATAGCATCT
The DNA here is from genome assembly GCF_014839835.1 of Dryobates pubescens. Lineage (NCBI taxonomy): Eukaryota > Metazoa > Chordata > Aves > Piciformes > Picidae > Dryobates > Dryobates pubescens. The sequence continues at coordinate 18,359,501 of NC_071634.1, read as the reverse complement.
ATATATTGGCTGCATTTGTCTTGAAAAGTTCGAAACAGAATACTCCACAGAACCCTCTTCTCTGAGAAAATAAGGAGAGAAGGAAAAAGGAGTGCAAGGTACTGCTTACACTGCTACACGCAGCAGAATGAACTTAAAATACTGTGGGATAAAACCTGTATGGATCAGAACAGTGGAAAAGCAAAATGTCAGCAACATTTTAAAGGCAATGTAATTTGGAGTGCAGAATTCAATATGATAAAGGACGATAGCCACTGTGTAATATCTCAGCCTTCTCATACACAGCAGGCTAAAAAAAATTCATGACTACATTAATTCTAGGAAATTTCCAGTAGGGAATTGGAAACAGTATCTCACTGTCCAGAGTCAGCTTTTGCCTCTGTATCTACTAATCATGGTGCTGCAGCTGACCCAGCTTAAATGTATTCCTACAAAGATTCCATAATTTTTTGGTGATGTTGCATATTATATTCTCCTAAGCCATTTAAAAATACTGCACTCTAGTAAACACCTCTGCTTGAAAATAAGGTGCACCCCGAGGAACAGCCCTCCTGCAGGAGTGAAACACGAGGCAGAGTCAAGCTGTATTTGTACAGCACCCACAAAGGTGCGCTGCTGTGTAACAAACCCAGCACAACCTCAGCAGGCACGTTTGCATAGGTGGCTATGTTCTAAGAGTTTCTTCTGCACATTTCTATGTGATGGTAGAAAATAACAATTACAAATAACCCCAAACAACTGAGGGAATTAATAAAACCTTGCAGTGTTGTGCTAATATTTAAGAAGGGACGGTACAGAGTCAGGCAACTGTACAACACAACCCAGACAAAATAGAGACAAAAATGAGACTGGCTTTAACTGACAAAGGTTGAAATGGAAGGGATGTCATTAATGCCAGTCAGCATGGGTTTGTGTAAAATAGGGCTTGTCAAACAAATCTCTTTGGTGAGCTCACACGAGGGTGGGTGATAAAGAGAAGTGCACAGGAGTAATACACTTAGACACCTGGAATGCATTCGACTTACTAGTTCATTGCTTATAGTCTCACTAAAAATTATCCATATGTACTTTTAATAGAGCATATGTAAAATGGATTGAGAAGCCCTTAAAACACCAAATTTAAGAAGTGATTATCAATTAGAAACCATGACCTAGGGGGTGGAGGTGCTAGTGGCGATCCACAAGGGCCTCTTAAGCCTGGTTTGAATGAAATTTTCATTTACGTTCTGAGATAAAACTCCAACGTACTGCTGAGAAACTTTGAATAGAAAAACAGAACTGGAAGAGTGGTCTATAAAGATGAAGACCAGGCAGTCCCCCAGAATAACCTCTCTCACTTACTATGCTAGGCCAGTTTACTGTGTTGTACCTGAATGCTCAAATCATGTTTAATGACTGGTATTTCTCTGAGGAAAAGAGGGGAAAAAAATATCCACAAAGAGCACATTCCTGAAAATACTACAGTCTGTTTCTCTTGGCAAATCTGATTTTCTCTGTAAGAGTTATGTGAGAGAAGCCAGACAAGAGTTGTGTAGAAACCATGGGTGATGATGTTAGCATGCTAGCCTCTCAAAACCATCTTTGTGACAGTAGGGAAGCAAATGGGGAATGGGTGCTGAACTTTCCCTGTTTATCCCCAAACTATGCTCCCTGCTTGTAAGAAATGCCCTCTGGATGTGGCTTTCCACCATTAACCCCAACAAAGGGCTGTGAAGCCACCTGTACTGCGCAGGATGTAATCAGGGACAAAGGCAGAATCAGTTTGTGACTCTCACTCCCTGCATCTTTGCTAAATAATTTGTAGTCAGGTCCAAGTTACACCAATGAAATACAAGCTACAGGCACCCTGAGAAACTTAGGTAAGCACTTTGAAGCTGATGTTTTGGCCCAAAGTTCACTGCACTCTGAAAGTATTGCCCAGAAAATCTCTTCCTGTAACTTTCCAGTTACCAAGCAATGAAGAAATTCAAGCAAGGCTCATGCAGCAAACAGAGAAAATGAACACTAAGTGCATAAAATGCAGAGCATGGCATAGTTATATTGTACATTCCAAACACAAATGGCAGCAGCAATTATAACACTAAATGCATATTCAATTACCAGCTACAGATTCAGAGCAACAATAAAACTGAAGTCACTGTATTTGTCTAGGGATACACAGAGCACAAGAGCCCAACTGGTTCCTTCTGAAATCTCTGCCATATAATGTTCTTCAATGCCACACAAAACTGGGTGATGGAAGCCCATAAGAAGTGCCTGAAATTCTCAATACATTCTACATCTATAGGCTTAAATAAATCACTTTGAGGACCCCATCATGCATAAATCCACTTTGAGGACTAGCACACATGAAATGTTTCTGCAGCTACACATGTACCAGCCCGTGCTTTTGCGTCTTCACAGTACAGAGCTCCTCCACACAGAGAAAACATTCGGGGAACAGAAATGTAGGCAAGCTCTAATTTTCTGTACAGTGGCAACTGCATCCTTTATGCATCACACTGTCACTGTGCTCAGAAAGAGTTAACTTCCTAGCTCCTATTCTCTGCAGTGCTGCATAAACACTGCACATTATTCTTACTGAGCATGCTTCATCTTTCCTGTCTCCACAGTCTTGGGCTGTCAATCACCTGTCAGTCCCTACCACATCAGCACAGTGCGCATCACCAGGCTGTCAGCACAGCAGCTGATGAGACTCTGCTAAGAGCTGTCAATCAAACTTGTTTCTCTTATCTGCTCAGGAAATATTTTGTCTCTAAGAAACAAAGAACCTGGGCAACAATGGATGAGAGTCTAGTATTTACTCTTTTACAGGGAAAGAAGGCTCTTAACAGGAAAGGAATATGTTTTATCCACAACAAGGAGGAAAAAAAAATCTACTCCATTAGGCATATTTTCCTTTTTGGTTTTGTTTAAATGCTGTTTACTTCCTGACCCAATAAATCAGAGCATAAAAAAATGAAGCTAATTTCTTTTTGCTTTCACTGTAAAATGAATTTCACAGATTTACTTCTTAGTTTCTGTTTAATGTAATTCAGTGTAGTTTAAAACAGGTAGCATCTCTTTGGTTTTTGGAATCCTTCCCTGACTTTAGGCATTAGAATGTGTGAGCTTTCTTTCCATCTCACTGAAGCCAAAAAGGCAGACTACAGAGAACACACAATCATTTACACCTTTGTTATATTAAGAGGTATCTTTTATGTTCTGTAGTGTTCCTCATTAAAACTCAATTTCAACACAGAATTTAATCACATGAGCAGGGTTCATAGATAATAGCAGACCGAAAGAATAGCTGAGGGGTCTATGCAAGCAGCATAAACCCACACATTTTCAATGGATGTTTGAAAGCAGATAGTATCTGCTTTCTGGAATGCTGTACCAAGGAGGAAGAACTGCAGAAGGTGAAGTCCTCACATCAGAGTATGAAAAACTGAAAACACAGAACTAAAATGCTAAAGAAAGACAAAGAGACCTGCAAAGATGGGCACAGCAGTGATTTCAGGTCTGGCACAGAATCTCTGCATGGAAAGTGGAGCTGGGTTTTCAAGTGCACATCTATCCCAGGCAGAAAATGTTCTGCAAAGATAACTGGTCTAGGTCTAACAAACCCGGCAATCAAATTAATTAGCACTGGTGGATCGCTGAACTAACAGACCTCTCCTCTTCTCAGGGCATAAGTAAGAGTCTTTGACATGCTGTGCCATACACAGACATATAGGCACATTTACAGCCAGCTGGAGTACCAGGGAGGTACTGCTGGCTTGTTCCAAGTAAACAAAATCCAGTGACTTAAAATCCACACTTTGACCCACATCCGTTTTTCCCTACAAATTAAAGAACCTCAGAGCCGATAGCCAAAGAGAAAACTTGCAGACTCAAGACTGAGAGTAGCAAAGGGAAGAATATTGCTTTTCTCAGTATAGAGAGGGGTGCTGTAAAACACAGCAATGTGAGAGGCAAGCCTAGAGTTATGTGGAGGGTTTTGCACAGCTTCACTTTGGGGCCACGAAATAAAAAAGACCAAAAACAAAAAGTGTTTACAACCCTTACAGGTTCTTGGACAGAATTTGATATTAGAAGGTAAAAAAAACTGGGGACAAGTAACACCAGTATGTTTTTTAAAACCTTGTAACACACAATCAATGATTCACAGGCCTGATCCACGTGCCCTGAACATCTGCATTGGGATTGGACTGTCCAGGGAAAAGCAGAGGGCAGAGAGAGCCTGCTGGGAAACAGGCTCCAGTAGGAAACCCATCTAAAGGAAAGTTTAAAGCAAGCACAGAAAAGAAGGCCCAGAGGGGTTCAGGGACTGGAATCAAGGAGCAGAAGCAAATATGCCTCCCACAATGTACATAGAGTCTTTGAAGGAGGAACCTGGGCAAACCACCGTGTTCCTCATCTCCAGCAGCTTAATGAAAGATCTGGATTGTCCCTGAGAACAAGGAGACAAAATGACTGGGAACTGTCACACCCCAGAGGAAAACTGTGGCCATGGACAATGAGAAACTGTTTGTCCTTTCCCTTGCACACATGGAAGGTGTTTTTTTTTCCTGGAATGTGTTTGCTTGAGAATGTTTTAGTTGCCAGAAGAGGGAAATCTTTGCCCAAAGGAAAGAAAACAAGGTGGCAGCCATGACTGATGTCAGACGTGTAAGCAAATCTCTCAGAGGCTGAAGCAAGGCAAAGGTAGGCAATTTTGAGCTGAATCCTGGAGCAAAGGCAAGATGTTAGCATCTTTCATCACTTCCAGCTCTATGAACAACTCAAAGAATGCTTGTGTTTTTCTTCACTAGGGCCTAATTATAGTTCACTCCATTACTGTTAGTGCCTGCAAGAATAAGAGCAAACAGTTTGTCTTTGCTCGTCCCCTCCAGCCAGCTCTAATGTTCTTAATGTCCACTCCATACTAAAGAGCATGCAGCGGGGCAAGGAGGCAGGCATCTTGCTGGGAACAGCACTGATGAAGACCAGGCTTTTGTTTCAGCCATTCCAAAGCTCCACACTTGCTGCTGCCACCACTCAGCATGCCTTGGCTCACCTAAGAGGAGCCCCAGCACATTGGCCAGCAGTTCCACCTGTTACTTGGAGTAAAGGTACTGGGTGCCAAGACCCTCCACAGCTGTAACAGCACCCATGCAGCTTGGGCAGGCAAAACAGAGACCTCGGTTAAGCCTCTGTGCTCAGTGAGGACCTGGTGGAGCTATTCTCTACAAATACTTGCTCCCAAAGGAGAGCAGAATGCTCTATTCTCAATTCCTGGACATATTTTCAGATACAAACACACAACCTCCACTGCTCCTAATACACAGCCTCCACTCTCCACCCTCCTCAAGCAACACTGGAGGTGTCCCCAGACAGAGACACGGGCACCCTGGCACCCCCATCCCCAAGGCTGTTCTCAAAAGCCGGCTCAGATGTCAGTGGAAGTCCTAGATTGGAACAGCTCAAGCTCTTGAGAGTATCACTGAGCAGGAATGCCACTTGTGTCAGAAAGAATCACTAATACAGTAGTTCAGAATTACACAATCATTTTCTAATGAAGGAAAGGAAATGTGAATGAACAGAAGGAGCCCTAAATGCTGAGCTTCAATTCCAGACACTGAGAACGCTGGCAAAAGTCACAACAGTTTGTGCTGGAGTCAGAAATCAAGACCAGAGGAAACCTCCTCTGTACTGTCCACTTTCAGAGACATGCCTACAGTAAGGTGATCCTTCAATCGTGCTCATCAGCGACAAGGCTAAGAGAGACTGTATTGCCCCATACCAAACTGTCGCTGTCCCAGACAGCACAACCATTATCAAGCATTTGTGACAACAGGAGTATTTTGCTCCTTGACAAACTCTTTCATATGCAGCAGTGTTTTCCAGAAACACAACTCCCTCTGATCCAACTGGACATTAATTGCTTTTTGCTGATGTATCTGTGCCTTCTGGACTGATAACAGCACTGGCAAATCTGATATCTGACAAGTTGACTCAACCTAATCAGGACAGATCAGCTGTTGCCAGTTTGCTATAGGCTGCAATTTGAGGACCTTTACAGAGTTATCACTTGCTTTGAAAGGCAAGAAACTGTAATTCTGTCAACACTAATCCCAGAACATGCGTTCAAAGTGGCTGTTATTTTTTTCTCCAGGATAAGGTAACACTTGTCAAATAAATACCTGAGATAATTGATAAAAGGAATTAGAAGCATGTGAGTGAAACAGTGACCATCGGTCCCTCACGAGAAGGGAGAATGTCACAAGAATCAGCACATTAAGCAGAAAGCACAGGCTGTCACCATGAGGCAGGGCTCACTCTGAACGAGGTGAAACAACTGGCAATGCAGTTTTTCAATGTTCACAGCTTAAGTGCTAAAGCTGAGTGAAACACTCACTCCAGGCAATTTCTTCAATGAATTTTACCCCTTTATCCTGCCAGGTGTATGTGGGGTATGGATACCAACGCCATCAGATCATCCACTCCACGTTCTTGCAAGCTTTCATTTAGTGCTTGACTGAAAGCATTCTAGACCTCCACTGCTGTTCAGGCAATATCTGGGGCAGGTCCTTAATGTGTGGAACCGGCACACAGCTGATGGAACAATGATTATCTTCACCAGCAAGCCCAGAGCATTTATTTTTCCTTCTGTCCCTGTTTAAATCTGGAAGCCCTTCCAGCAGCAAAAAGTTCCCTTTCTGTGAATTCTGTGAACAGTTTTGCCCACAAGAGCCCATTTTTTGTGGAGACCAAACTAACAAGCAGTGCAAGCACAGCCAAAGCAAATTAACTTTTAAAATACAAATGCCAATGTTATTTGTCCTCCTCTACGAGGAAATAATTTATTTTCATGTAATAAACTTCAGAGGAATTCCACCAAAACATGGATTCTCAAGCCATGCAATTCCTTATTGGAACTTGATGGTCACAGAAGGCAAACAAGTGACTTTGTCATTGCCAGGGCTGCGTCTGCCTCTTACAGAGAAACTATGTTTAGAAACTCAGGCTTAATATTAGAACAAAAAACGTGTCTCTTACTGTATCGCTTTGGTCCATCTTCCAAACAAAATGAAAGGGTTAAGGTTGCATCATCTTCAAAAAATTCAGTTGCAAAGGCATCCCACCAGAGGTTGTCACTATCCTAGGAGGCAACAGATCATTCACTTAACAGGAGGCAAAATGGAAATATGTTCATCTTTTTGTGAAAGAAACTCGACAGCACCACACAGAGTTTGTGCTTCCCCACCTGTGGCTCTGGGCTGTGGATAGTTCATATTTTAAACTAATTTTCCTAGGTGAAGTTCTAGTTCTAAGATATGAAAAGGCTGCAGTGTTCAGTTTATCATACAACTAGCTGTCTTGCATTTTACCAAGCACACCAAGCATGTTGAAACTTCTGTTCTCATCAATAGATGGTTTTCTTCGAATGTTACAAATGGGTTTAGAAATCAGTTGCAAATGAAGTGATTATGACTTTCCCCCCTTTTTTTTCTGGGCTATGTATCTCAAGTGCTTGGTCCTAATAATGAAGAAAGCTCAGCACTTAATTCTATAATGCTACATAACCCGATTATCAGCATGAGCTGACAAGAAAGTTATTTAGAAACTAAACATAATAGCCATTCCACTCCAGTGCACCTAATATAAATACAATGCAGGTTAATTAAATACCAGCTAGTTACTGAAATGTAATTGTTGCAAGAAATCTTTACTTTTCAGTGTGATACATGAAGTGAAAACAGTATTTGAAGATGACCTGTGTATACTTGCACTTCCAGTAATTATTAATGTAATGTAAAGCACAGACCAACGGACTGCTACAGCTGCTGTGGTAGTACTGACAATTAAACCAGGTGTCTTCAGACCCGGGTGACCAACAACAAGCACCCAAACCTTGCTGTTTAGCACCTGTGCAAGTGGTCCAGCTTGCAAGGGTTCTTACACGAGTCAGGCAACAACAGATTCCACCATTTTTTTTTCATTCAAAAGCTATGGTTATATTTAAAATAAAGGATTCAAAACATTTGTTGTGGTCTCTTCTGCTCCTCTGAGATCCTGAGATTAAATCACTTGCACCACAAAGCTGGAAGTACACTTTGAAGATGCCCCAGGCACACTACTCAGAGCCATTCTATCCTCCTCACAGCAGCTGCCTTCCCAGTGTGCAAGGCCAAATTCATTCAGTGTAGTGAGCACTGAGTACCTCTTAATGCCTGAGCAATGTGTAACTATGCCAGAAAACATTTGTTACCTTCACAGCAAAAAACCTCTCTGAGATAAAATGTTGATTTAAGACAAAGCGTGCGTCTGTCCTATTCATCATATGTGCACATGCAGACAAATAACTATCTGGAGTTTTCAGTTCTGCTCCTGAAAACTTTACCACTGCATTTCACTCCAAACTGCTGATCAGAGTGTCTCTCCTGCCCCACAACTTCACTTTGATTTTTGCCAGGCATCCAATGAAGAAACGGTATGGACAAGTTTTAGCATTCCAGCTCCTGCCAGAGACCCCAGAGAGACTTCTCAGCTGGGTCACAGCCTGTGCTTCACCTCCCTTGCCAAGGCTCAACCCACCCAGCAGTAGCAGGGCAATGAGCAGCATGGCCCTGTGGTACTTGCTCAAAATTGAGTCTACACAAAAACGTATCAAAAGTGTTTCCACATCTTAGAAATATGCTGTCACAGAGAGCTCAGCTGCTCTTTCCTCTTTGGTGGTATAAACCTGAGGAGTGTTTCAAAACACACACGTATGAATGGGCCACGTAGCCACAGCAGTAAGTACAGAATATAAATATACACACAGGTGTTCAACAGAAACCCAGCAAGCAGTTTGTAGCCACCCACCCACCTCTGTGTACTGACCCTTCACTCAGGACAGCCTGGTGGGTGACACTGTAAGCCCACAGAAGAGTGCATTGTCCAACAAGGAATCACGCTCTGCCATTTGCCAAAGAGGAGGCTGCAGTAAAGCTCAGCTGGGATCTTTCAGACATATTTGTCAAAGGGAAGGAAGAGGGGAGGGAAGGCCTGAAGCAATGTCACATACTGCCTTGGCTGCTCCTCTTAACTCAGGAGCTGTGTATCGCTGGAGCTACTCGTGCAGCATGCAATGATAGGGGAGGCAAGAGGGGAACATCACACAGTCAGGATGCAAATTCATGGGGGAAAGAGAAGTGGGAAAGTCCAGGGCCTCCCCTCAAACCACACACATTTGCACTCACTCTTGCTTCCAAGAAGTCTGAAGGCAAGGAAAATGCGGAGACATAATTACTGTGGATTCCCTTCCTGGATAGATGAAATATCCAGACTCTGTCACAGTTTGAATGCTGTCCAAGGTCTTTAGCTCACCTTTTTGCATGTTTTATGTCAGGAAGAAGGAAAACCAAAAACATATAAGACCCCACCCCTCCCCTCTCCCCCAAAAACACCCTATAAACTCAAAACTAAAGAAAAAACCCCAAAACCACCAAAAAAAACCCAAACCCACAACCAACCAAACCCCAGCCCAAACCTTACAGAATAGATAAATCCTCTGTCAAGCTGGATAGGCTCTGCTGATTGATTATCTGCTCCACCCTTGTCACAGGTGGGCCCAACCACTCTCACAGCCAAATGGTGAACAAAATTACAAGGGGTGTCCACTAGCCAGGCAGAAAAAGGATCCAGTTATCTAAAAAAAAATGGCTAATAAGATCCCCCCCTTTTTCTGGCAAAAAGGGGATGGTGAATGCAAGGCTGCCCCCAGGCATCTTTAACTTCTGCTCTGACAGGTTATGGGGGATTTTGCCAGAGTAATTATTTTTCTATTCAACAATAATGAGAAATTACCATGGCAACCTCCCTTTCACGTAGTGCACTCACATGCTCAAACACTGAAATAATGACCTAAACATAACATAAAATATAGATTAATACTTTAAGAATATTTTGTTTTAAAATAAACTTAGGGAATGGGTCAGAGGAGAGGAGAGGGCAGGGACGGCCAGCAAGCTGGGTCAGAAGTGAAGATGCCATGCTGCTGTAGCCAGCTACTGAAGCAGCAAAACGTCTTCTGCCACAACCGTCGCTGTTCCCTCTGATCTCCTCCACCCCTGGTATTATTTGTAATTTGAAGCATGGCTCAACTCTGAATAGGGTCTCCAAGTAAATGGAATCCTAGGGTTTCAATATTTTTTCCTGACTCTGATTTCTTTGGCAAATGTAATCAGATTTTAAGTACAATGATGTTCTTTTCCCCCCCTCCATCTAATAGTCCCACATGTTCACTGTGTGATCTTAGAGTCAAGCTGGGCTCTTCTTTACACCTTACACACTTACATGATTAAGATTCTGCAGGCCAAATGAGGCTTTTCTACTTGCCTGTGATGGTGATCACTGAACCAAAATAGATCTTGCAACTAGAATATGAGGCCAACTGAGCCTATGGCTCTTTCTCCAAATTCCTTTATTTTTGTTTAATGACTTGGAAGGCAGAATGGAGCTCATGTAAAAAGTCAGTACATGAGACCATGCTTGAGAGAGGATGCAGATACCTTGCAGGCCTGAATTGGAATTCCAAATTATTTTGATAGACTGCAGAAATTATCTGAAATGAAGGTGAAATTCAATAAAGTGAAGTGACAAAAGCACAAACACAAAATGGGGAATAACTGGATAACCAGTACTGTAGAAAATGATCCAGACCATAATGCAAACATGTCAGTAATCTGCTGCTCTTGAAAATGAGGGAAATGGCTTAGATATAACTCCTTTCATTCCAGCAAACTCATCTCTGGAAAGACTTCCAACCAGAATAGCACATGCACTACTGGAGTACTGTGGCCAGGTCTGGACCACCCACTCTATAGAATTCAGCTGAGAGCAACAGGAATCATTGAGTTTAAAACACAAGCAAACAAACAAATCAACCCCAAAAGACTCACAGGAAGCAAGGCAGAAGGACCTACTTGTGTTTCATGTAAGACAGAAGCAGCTCACAGGGAACATGTCGAGAGTCTTCAACACAAAAAGTTTGCTATAGAGAAGAGCAATCTCTCGTCCTCGGGGGCTAGCAGGGACAGAAGCAGCAATAACCAGCTGTTTGCTGCCACTGGGGGTTAAGTGGAAGTGGTTTAAGACCTTCTTACAGATTTCTGGATGGGGGTTCTGCAGAGCAGAAGGAACCACAGAGCTACTGTGTTCCCAGGAGGAGATGCAGAGGTGCTGCTGCGGGTGAGTCTTGGCCACAGCTGCCCCATCACAGCAGCTCCATGGCTTGCACCTTGCGAGAGGAGGATTTTTGTTTTCTCCCTCACGTTGCTTTTGGCTGCACACATGTAACAGGTGTAAATAATATATTGAAAAGAATGTCACAGAAACAAGCAAATGTGATTGTGAACACACACAGAAAACATCTGCTCTGAAATGGGAGCTTGTTTGCTATATATATATATATAATAGCTTTTCAGGGAAGAACTGAGTTTTAAACATCAACCTATGGGGCTTGGCACTGGACAAGGCAAAAGTAAGAGATAGTGCCCTTGGGACTTCACATTTTCCTTCTGGCACCTGCAGCCCTTCCCTATTGACACTTCCTATTTTCAGAACTCTGTATGTCCACAGTCCTGTTGGCAGCAGACGCAGTTCTCATATTCTTTCAAGTAAATGCTGCGTGAGGAAACGGCTGTCTCCCCCAGGAGAGAACGGTATTCCTCTCCTCCTCCTGTTCCCAGCAAATCAAAAGTACACTTAAGCTTTTAAACTGAAGTTCAAGATAAGATTTTGCCATTAAATACACCTGCAAAAACTGCACAGCCAGTAGAAATGATGAAACTCACAAGTACCATAAGAACATTCTGACTCATGCTTATGCTCAGAGCACACCGACAGACCATTAAAAACAAAATGCCTGCAAACGAGAAACCACTAACTTTCCCTGGTACTTTTAAATTAGACTCATCCTGAGTCTACTCAACATATTTAAGGTTCTGATATGAATTTCACAGGAGTAACAAATTAACAGGGATCCGTGTATCTTAAGTTTATATTTGGGCATTTGAGTACTGATGTGTAGGTCTGGCCCTGCAATGCACAAGGATTTTATGATCTGGCATTGGGGTTTTTTGCTATTTATAGAAATTCGGTATGTGATACCAATATTCTGACTCTTGAACTGATTTTCCTGGAATTTTCAGTGTGAAGAGAGTGGAAAAGTGGAGTGCTCATAGCCAGTATGTAGGTAAGAACCCCATACAGACGAATGGCTGCCTGTTGCCATGAGGTACAAGATGCTGCACACCCATCTTCCACTCAGAGCACCTTTGCTAGCAGTATTTGGTACCTTGTGCAGTTATTAAAAGGACCTGAAAAAGAGAACCAATTTGGCTGCCCAAGGCTGGTTTTTAAGGACCAGTCTCACTGCTTTTATGTTTGTTATTCTACCTAATTTATTTTATCTTTAGCATAAAGTATGTTTTTTACATCGCATTAAACATTCCTTGTGGCTAGTGGTATCTCAGAGACCCTCCAGCTCCCCTCCCCCTGCTGGGAATGCCCAGCTCTATGTCTTCCATTTGTTATTTCACACATATTCACAGTTTTAGTGGTGTTGCTTGCTTTTATTTCACTTACTAGTGTGGCTGGATGCCATCTCTCATACAATGTGTAGTAAAACTGGCAGAAAGATTTTAAGACTTGGCTTTGGTCAGAAGTAGTTTTCTGTTCCATTATATACTTGCAACTCCTTGCCAAAACCCTGCTCGATGCCCAAAACATATCAGTTTCTTCAGCTTACTTAATAATTAAATTATTGCTTACATTCCATTTTGGAACCTATCTTTGTTTGTACAGTAAAGAAAACCCACCAAGTTTCTGGTTTATTGCAAAGGCAGAATATAGCCACGTAACAAACTCCCAGAGCCTCAGACAGATTCAGGGGGAAACAGGGGCAATGTCTCAGCTTCTCACATATATCTGGAATACCTTTAAGAATCCAGTGGAATTCCAGGAAAAAGCTCATAATAGAATCTACTCTTAGAGATGCACTGGAAATTCCTTGTATCTCCTTCCATTGCATGCAAACCACTACAACAAAACACAGGAAGGGGGGGAAGGAGTGTAGCAGTTCCTTTTCTGAATGGAGAACTGTAAAGCTCAAGCAGTTGTTTCGTATCAGATACAAATGGAAGAAGCAAACGACACACAACAAGAGAAAGAGTCTGCAAAATATGCAAATTGATTCACGCCGTTTTCTTGACACACTGAACCCAGGGATGTGAGAATCAGCACTGCTACAGCAAACCCATGATGCTGCAGGGATCCTGGCCACACACCTCAGCTCTGCAGCATCACCGCTTTGAGACAGCACCACAAGTCTCAAACAACACATCCACGCTGGGCACCTGTAGCAGAGGTTCGGATTGACTGAAACGTGCTGACACTGGTATGAGGAAGACAAACATTTTCCTTATATTTAGCAGGATGTTTGACCTCTTCTTTGTTACTTGGCCACTAACATAAGTCTGAACTAGAGACTTTTTGTTAGGGTTGTGGCAGCTGCTTGTTAGGTTGACAAATAGCAAGATCAGTCTATACACACTTATTAAAAACTGGAGTCCTCAGCACAAGAGGAGCTAGAGGAGAGCCACAAAAATGATCAGAGGGCTGGGACACCTCTTCTACAGAGAAAGGCTGAGAGAGATGGAGATTTTCTAATTTGTCAATAAAGGAGAAGACAGAGCTATGTGGTTTAGTCTAATAACATAATCAAAGAATGCCTGGTTGCAAACCTATTATTTGCCACTGTGTAAATTTTACTGCAGCTTTTGGACAAAATAGAAATGAATCCTGAAAAGATTCACTCTGTTTCACTACTCACCTGCAGCAAACAGACACAGATTCCAGAGTTCAATACTGCACTGTAGGCAGCACGGAGCAGAAAGGGTTAATTTATGAAATGTGCCATTTCACCTACTTCTTTAATTTGAATTCATTATTTCCACTACTGGAACTTGTGCACAAGAATTGCCAGAAGAAAGAAAGGGGAGAAAAGAGCAACGAAGCTGAGCTCAAGATATTCCACTGCCAATTCCTCATAGTCAGTGTGGCATCATCCTTGATATTTCACAGCAGTATTATCAGTAACTAGCAGGAGATGCTTTTTTGCCCTTTTAAAGTACATGGGATAAGATTGCACTTGGTCTCTGTGGATAAGACCTATATTTTGTCTGTGTTAACAAGAAACCTGGGCATTAACAACTAAATCATGTGCAGTTGTTAACAGAAATAGGCACTTCTACCCCTAGCATAATATCTGTTTGGACTTGGTGTGTATAGTGCATGCTAAATGCATGCTCTAAGTTGTTTTAACTTTGAGCCCTATTGAAAAATAGGCATAAGGATGTCTCTAGCCAGCTGGGAACAGTAATGGATTTCCTTAGTAGTATTCTCCATCCATGATCACTGCAGACAAATCACAGACTTGAGTTTTGTGTTTATCGAAAATGAACCACAGTTACACCTCTCTATTCTGCCACAGAATACCCCACAGCCTCAGCCTTTGAGAGTGGTTTACAGAGATGGAATATTAAGTGTGTCTATTACCTATTGCACTACCGTCAGTCACATGAACATTCTTATTTTACTCTGACATTTTGACCTGGTTTCTTTTTTGCCTTGTTTGCTTCCACCTACATGAGTAAATGGAAAGTACTTGCTATCCATCTCAATGAAAAGGCAATAACTAGTATTGCCATCAGTGAATATTGTGCACCAAGCATCCTATCCCACTAGGGCACAGAAAAAACTCCTATTCCCAGCCACATTAGTAAAAGAGTCTCTCTGGGTCTATCTGCTCGACTGCACCAACTCTCGAGACTCTAAAATGTTGTTAACACAAATGCCTTTATCAGTGAAAGTAAAATTATCACTGCTAACATTTAAATACTACAGTGGGAACACAAAGAAGACAGTCCTTGACACCTCTGTTTCACACTGGACTCTCAGTACCTCTTTTCTCAGTCAAGTCTCACAAGAGCACCCCATACATTAAGGACAAGCACAAAGCTGTGACCTTCAGAGGTCCCTGCTACTGAACAAGTACAAGTTAAACTATGACCTAACAGACTGTATTTTGAGGCAAGAGAGGGCTTTGCAGCTTCGTGAAGAAAACATACTGCTTTTATCTCCTGTGCCTTATTCTTGTGCAAGTGGAATGGCCCAGATAGGGAAGGGAAACTCAGATAAGACAAAACACCCTTCTGCCTACATTCCAGCTTCCTGGAGAGGTATCAAACAGTGAGAAGGCTAAGTAACGCAGCAGCAAAGGGTTGATTTTATCACAAACAAAGTGTATGAGTCGAAAAGACACAGGGCCGAGGAGATTTGTCTGTGTAAGACACGTGCACATCCTCTACATCACAGAGCTGTGAGAAAACTCTTACTAAGACTCTTAAAATTAAGGTTATGCTTAAATGCTTCGCTGAACTGGGATCCAACTATGCATTTATTAGCCTGCAAGTCAAATTAATTAACGATTATGACTTGTTAAGGTTTGCAGCTAAGAGCACAGCACAACGTTGGGCCAAAGAGCTGTTATTTCTTGGGGAGGTACAAGAAGTGAAAAAGATCCAGCGCATCCCATGTCCCATCTCCTTTAGAGGACACTGCTTAATTTAGCAAACACTAGTCAGGGGGCAGGGAAGAGAAAGACCACTCCCTTTGGTTACTACTTGCAAACATTATCTACACCTGCACATTATGTGCCTTAGAAGTTCGTTCACAGGTTTTATTCAGCTCATCTCAGAAGCCTCATGCTTTTGTAGTATCTTTAAAGGATTAGTTCTTTAGAATAGCAAAAGTAGATTTCAAGTTAATTCCTGTATACATTCTGTACTTGGGGATTAGCAATCACAGCCATTTTTGTCAACTGGCAATGCTGCTCTATCCACAAATATTATCTGTGCTAAATGTGTGCTTTAGAATCTCAACTCTACTTACGAGATAGACAAGACAAAAAGGTAGCACTGAGGTATTATTCAGTTCATATTTCAGACTCTCCTTATTTGGTCCAGTTTCCAACCCCACAGCATAACTGGTACCATCCCGATCAGGCATTTGGGGCACTGATCAGCTGTAGCTGTCAGATGCTCAGGATTTTGAAAACAATGCAGCTACGTTTATTGCTTGTAATATTTGATATACAAACACATGTGCATTCAGAATTAATCAATCATTAAGGCTGAGATTTTCAAAGCTAATTAAAAGGCTTATGCATTAATTTTCCATTAAATTCTGTGGCAATCAGATGTTGGAATATTCTGTGCAAGGTTCCAAATCCCAGCATGGAAATGGTACTTGTTAGATTTGCTGAATCAAAGCTGGAGGGTGACAACAGGGCTGGGATTCATGTCACCCCAAGACAGTTGTCTAAATTCATATGAGATAAAAAGCCTCTTGGAGATATCTGTCTCTTCACTGACTGTAGAGGGAGCCTAGAGAATAGTTCAGTCTAGTAATGGAACTTTTACAGGGATAAAGGTAGGTAAGATGAATCCTATTCTATGAACCTACCAAGAATTTAAAACTCAGGAAGAAGAGTGGTTGAGGTTTTGAGAGCTTAGAGAGTGAAGGACAAACATAAGTGAGAAGCTGGGTGAAACAACCATATCTACTTTGTCTAGATTTTTACAGTCTTGGCAGGAAAACCTATAAATGATGTTCAAGTTTTTTCTTGCAATGCTCAAAGATCTCCAGGCTGCCAGGTTCCTGCTGTTTCATATAAAAAGCTCTGAGTGGCAGACAGGAGTTGGAGCACTGGTTAAAGATTTCTGCCAGTATGAAATGTTTTAAATGAAAAAGATGTGATTATTTGCCTGGCTTCCTAACTTCACTCCCTGGTTAGCCATAGTTGCCAATAAAGGACCTAAGATTCTGTGTTTTATCTCACCTGTATTTGGATACAAAATTCCTGTACCAATACAATTAAACTAGAGGCAGAGCTGTTCGTGTGGATCTTCCTACATTCTCAGAAATCTGAGCTATAGGGAAATCCTAAGTCTGGACCACATATACCCAATACTGACATTGCTCATGCATTTTTCTGCTACCATCAGGTCACTCCCTGTTTCCAGCATGTGGCACTACCCTTCCCAAGCATCTAACACTCGCTAACGAGCAAGTGACAGCAGGTGATTGATGAAAGACCAATAATGAGGAATTCGGGTTGCTCCCCGCTCCAACAAAGAGAGGATGAGTTGTGCTTAAAGCAGAGATTCTCAGCGTACATGGCTTACAAATTTTGATGGGGAGAAGTACAAGGTAGGAACCTTTTTAACTGGCATTTGCATGTACAAATTAAAACTCTGATTCAAATGGAGACGTGGGAATCACTTGCTTACAATGACAAAAACTACTTAGGACCAAAACTTTTACCGGTACTGCTGCTACAATAGTGTATAACAATGCATAACAGTAACAGGTCACTGGCAGGGGCACCGAGATCGCTAAATCAAAGGATATTTCGTTTCTGTCCTGAAAAGCAACAAAAGAAATACAGAGAGAATAAAGCACACCTTGGGAAACTCAGAGGTTGTGACAACAGAGTGGGCTTGTCTGTTTGTTTTAATTATTAACTTTAGATTTTCACTTCAAAAGAAATGGGAGAACTTAGGCATGCCAAGAAGTGCTCACTTTCAAAACTCAGTCTGCACTGAGCAAAGCAAGTACAGCATTCTTCCAAATGGCATATCTTATCTTGTCAAGCTCATTTAAAGTAAAAAGGCAGCAGCAGCAACAATCAGAATGCATTCTGAACCATTCCTTCACAGAAGCCAGCCATTACGCACTGTAACAAATTAAAAACTCCAAAAGTCTATACAGGTCCCCAGAGAAACGCTATTTAATAAAGCAAACACTGATATTGAATGTGACAGAATTCCATTTGCTACAGAATCCCATCCAACTGAGTTTGGCTGAAGCTGAAGCAATTAGAGAAAGCTGTGATTTAATGATTATGCTAAAACCCTAGACAAACAAAGCTCTCACCTACCAAGTGGCCACTTAGCTGTATCACTACCACCAAAACATATAAAAATCCTTGTAGGATTTCACTTGCTGTCAGTCAGCTAGTAGCAACAAGAGCAATTATTTACTAAAAATGTCTACTTACGAGCTACCCCACTGCTTAAACATGAAAAATGTATAAATCTAAATTTAAACAAAGTAAGCAAGGCCAAGTGTGAACTACATGTGTCAGGAAAATCACCCACTAAGGTCATCCCTGCAGCTGAGACCTGTTATGATCTAGCTGGAAGATCACAAGAGGTCAGTGTTTAGTCCTTTTTCTTTAAGATAATATCTGTATGTTGTATATGATAATCCACTGGGGCCTCACCTTTGGGCCCATACACATCTAATGAAATTTTAAACACCTTTTCATCACAGCAGTAGCCTCCTATGGACTACAAGCTATCACTTCAGATGCTGTGGACCTGTTCTATCCGCAGTGAAACTGATTCACTTGAGATTTCTCACCTTTCAAGAGATGATGTTTGGCCTTCGCTATTTTCTAATGCTGTCAAAGTGTCTCTGTGTAAGTTGTATGGCATGAAGCAGTATAAAAACTAAAGGACTGCATGCATGTGAAAATTTGGCAAACTTGCTTATGGGACGTGTGCAAATTTGCTTGGAAACTGTGGGCTTTCCCAGTGTGCTCATGCCAGCCCACAAACTCCAGCATGGAAACCGGTGGTCTTTCTGATTTTCATTTTCACATTAGCCTGTGAGCTGAGCAAGCAACACCTGTGACTGCTGTTGTAGATTTTTACCCTCACTGCCTTCCAGGTGAAAGCATCTCCTGACAAAGAGCAAGCAAAGCCTTGGGAATAGAAGTTCCCTGCCTTCCAACCTTCTTTCAGGATCTAGAGACACGGTGCACATCTGCAGCCTAAACAAAAACACCAGTGTTGAGACAGCCATTAAGGAAATGAAGTCTGGGAGAAAGCTCAAACGCAGAGAAAACTATTTTAAGAAAGAAACCATTTTTGCATAAGGTGGTGAATCATGCAGAGAATCGCTGCAGAGCAGAGGGGAAGAATTTAAAGCAGCTATGTATAGGAATGCACTGCCAAGGCAGCTCAGACCTGCTTTCAAAGATGTACATCCTCATGTCTTAACTAAAGCAGGGGGATTGGTTGGTTTGTTTGTTTTGCTACAGCTGTGTATTTCTAACTAAAATAAGCAATAATTCTGTTCAGAATTCTCTCTTTTTTTTTTCCCTTTTCTTTTTTTCCCCATGCTGCTCAGGAGTGCTGTAAACCCAGAGCATCTACAGTTTCAGAGCTTTTCTTGAAGGAGGAGGCAGCAGTAGTCTTGACAAAGCCAAGACACTACATGGTCCCATTTCTGGGAATGTGTCAGTGCCAGAGGAGCTGTCATCTGAGAGTGAGACAGAGAATCAGAAAAGATTCAGTGCTAATGTCTTCTTAGACAGGGGGAAGCTTAAGTCAAGCTCAGCCTAGAATATATGGATCCACACCAAGCAGCTTGGTTTCTACAACGCAGTGACAATCACTGTAAGATGTTATCATATTACTGTGCACTGTGTTTAATCATAGCCTACAAAATTGATCATAGCTGAATCTCTCTCTAGGACCTCAAACAAAGCCTGTAGCAACAGATCACAGGTTCTCCTCCGAGGGTGCGGGGTTCAGGTGCTGACTACTCAAACATCTGAAGTCACCTTCTCCAAAGGAATTCCTCCGCAATCAGCATGACTTTCACACCTGACTTCTGCATGCCACGCTGAAAGATCGCCTCTCTGTTCTGAAACATATTATTTCTCCTCTTTTATTATTATTTCTCCCTCTTGCTTTCTTAGTTTTACTTCATTTCTGGAAGCTTTTCCCACAAGGAGAGGCACTGATACAGACATGCATGCACTCACTTTTTGTTGTCATTCTCAACTTCTGCAGTTGTGTCACCTAGATCAGGTCATCTGCCTTGCCACATACTACACTATCCCTGGCCTGAGGCACTCTAGAACGAATATGAACTTTTTATAACCTCCACAACATGTGAGGTCTGAAAGCAGCAAGGGGCCCCTCAGAAACTGCCAGGTCAGCACAGAGCCCACCATGTATCTTGTGGCGTATCAGCAGGACAAAGGAGAGTACTGAAAATCAAATATGCTTGCTATTAAGCAAGCAGCTCCTTGTTCAGACTCCTGTGAGTGTTCTAGTTCAGTAAGGCTCAACATCTCATAGGGGTCAGATTCCTTCTGACTTGATTCAAGGCTCTTCAGTATAGCTGACAATTGCAAGCCCTTGTGCCCCAAAGCCTCAATGGACTCGCAGTACAGAATCAAAGCAGCTTCCTCCTCTCTCCCTGAATGCACTGAATACACTCATGCACCTTGATCTGAAGGGACCCCGAGCAGGATTACCTTGTCAGTATTCTCCTCATCCCTGGGCCAGTATTCCAAACACTCATTAGCAGCAGCCAAAGAGGTGATACTAAACTACCCAGGGGAAACAGTCTGGAAACTGTAGAGCTACTGGATGTTCCCAACTGTACCATGCAGTGTGCTGCAGACACATGATCCTATGGGTTGCCAGTTGGTATATACCAACTGAACCCAGGGGTCAGGATGGGATGTGAAAACAGAAGTGCCCTCTACAGCCTCACAATAATGAAGGGGGAAATGTCAAACCTATCTGAACAGCAGCAATGCCTTGCAAACATAAAAGGAGACATGATGTCCCACAGTGTCCCTATGATAATAAGCTCAGCAGTCAGGAATAATAAATGTCTCCTAAGAAATCTGGGTGAAAAGGAGATATTGCAGGAAGCAACCATAGGTCTAAGAATTGATGTTCCCTACTTGAAAGACTACAGTCCTGTTTTGTTCCTAGAAAATGTCCACTTGACAGGGGTGCTTCTTAGACTGAATCAATACTTCTGTACCTTCAAGGTGGCCACCTGTTGGATTTTGAGAGAGGAAAACCCCAAAAGTAACTTTTTTCATGGTGAAATAAAGTGAAGCAGGGGTACATTTTGTTCGCTTTGACTACTAACTACTATAAACACCTCCAAGGAACTTATACATTCTGTGTCAGTGTAAAAAAAGATATTATTTCCCACTCAGATAATGATCAAAGTACTTCTGGGTATCTTCCTCATCTACAGGGTCTACCCCAGGTGAGGTGTACTAATGTCTGCTCTGTGGTGCAGTGCTGGGAGCAAGAAGATAGACTTTGTAGCTTAGTATTTCAAATGGTCAGTCTTTAGTACCTGTTTCCTTGCTGCATGCTTACAACAGCCAGGTCCTCTATTCTTCTGCTATAGTCTCTGCACACTGCAGTTTGTCCTGTCAAAGAAATATCTTGAAATCAAAGCTCTCAGGGCCTCCAGACAGGTATTAACCTGTGGCTTTGTGGGGTTTTTTAAGAACAGGAGCCTATCCTGATGGTAACCATGGTTGCAGAGAGAAACCTGAGTGTGACAAAACGCATTTAAACATGAGCAAGGGAATAAAGGGAATTCCAAACCCTTTTTCTTCTTCAATATTTAAGCCGATTGGAAGATCCTTCAGAGCTTGGTTCTGCTTTGGGTAGGATCACTGAGCGTCTGTTTAAATTGCATGTGTTCGTTCTCATGGCCATCAATATCAGATCACTGGAAGCTCACTTCAAGGCAAGGTGTTAAGCAGAGTGCAAATTCCTCATTTGGAGCAGACGAAACTGTGATCATCTTTGATATTATCTTTTCTCTTTCAGCTTCTTTGATTTGAATGTTAGCATCAAAAGAAAGTGACCTGAACGCATTAAAGACGATGCAAGTTTCACTATTCCCTGTTGCACATGACTTAAAAATTAACAGTTCATTAATATCCAAACAGATCTGCTTTGGGGAGAGCTGATCAGAATTCAAGTGCCTGAGAGAACTGCCAATGAGTTTTTAAAAGGCCCAGAAGAAGCATGTCCTGTCCATTATTCCTACATCCTTCACCTGCAGAAAGCAGTGTTTCTGCTCCAGTGACAGAACAAATACCAGGAAGTTTAATGTTTTTCTCCAGTCCTCAGGGGGACAGCGTTTTGCACCAATGTAAGAAAAAATCTGCTTACTTTTATCTAATTCATGACATACTATCAACTGGTAGGAAGAGAAAGATGGTTACTCCCCTTCCTTCATGCTTTGACAGAAAATCAACAGAGAGGTAATACAAACTGACAGGGGTTTATGACTGCCCTCCTGATACCTACCGGTGCATAAACTTGCAGTTGTTAGAACTTATCACTAGGGCCAGGGTTATCCCCTCCTGACTAGGAGTCTGCCAAGTCTTAAATAAACAAGCTAAAAATAGAGTCCCAAAATAATGTGTTCTGTTTAGTATATTCTACCACTAAAACTTTGTTTCCCAGGAAATCTCCAAAGAGGAGTGTTGAGATGTCAGTTTCAGGTCTTTACTTGCTAGGTGTTGCACAACATTGGGTAGGTAGGAAGGGTCATCTCTGCCTCTGGAGTAGTAAGTGGCATCCTTCACAGGTCCACCCTCAGCAAGCTGGCAGATGACACCAAGCTGAGTGGTTCATTTGAGGCCTGAAGGACAAGACACCATTCAAAGGAACCTGAACAAGCTCCATCCCTGAAAACTTCCATGGCCAAATTGGACAGGGCTCCGAGTTGAAGATGTCCCTGCCCATTGCAGAGAGGTTGGTCTAGATGACCTTTAAAGGTCCCTTTCAAGCCAAACCATTCTATGACAGACACTCTGAAAGTGGTGGGCTTGTGGCAAGCAGTGCTCACAGTATTTGGATGCAGAGCAAGATGTAACAACTGCCTTCTCAGGTGGCTATTTTCTGCTCTACTCTGGGGCCAAGCTTCTGTTCACAGGACAGCATTTTTCACTTCATCCAGCCCTTTTGATTAGCTTAAAATCAATGTGACAAAAATCATCTCAACTCTGCCTTAAAACATTACAGTGCTTTTTGGTCTTGTTATATACAGTTATTCCTGTATGCTATCTAGAAAGAAAAGTGGCTTTTGAACAGTAAATATTCTGAGAACAGTTCTGTGAAGGCAAGGCCCATGAAGTCCAGTCACAGAAAGCACATCCCACTTCTCAAGCACGCAGTTTGATGCCTTGTACTACCCCTGCACTGCTGAACAACCTGCATGCAGCTGTGTGTAGTAAACAGTCAGCAGAAGAAGTTGCCAAATAATGTCAAAAACTTTCTGTAGGCAATTTTTCAAATTACAAATTTGATCTCAATTTGATTTGTTTATGCAGATTTCCACAACCAAAGTCGAGTTCACACAAGATTTTATGAACAATGAATTTAGGGGCAGGTTGCCAAGATGAATGCTATCATCAAAAGAAAAATCATTTTGTGATTAAATTAAATTCACCTCCAGCAGAGACAGAGGTAGCTTGTGAAAAATGAGTGGCAGGATTACCAAATAGAAAACCCAGCATGCCAACCTGCTATTGCTACTGGCTAGTCTGCCACAGGATGGGGTTTCTGTTTGCTTAAAAAAGCCCAAATACTATGAAACGATGAGGAAAGGTCACCAACGATAAAGCAAGAGTAGGGAATCCAAACAGAAATAGGGAATTTGTTCCAAGCAGTTCACAAACAATAAACAGTGAGATATAAAACTTGTCTGAAGGATTTCCAAAAGCAGTCAAAAATGCATGATCTACTTTTGCACAGTCCATGAATGAAAACCTTACAGATATGCCATCTAGAAAGAACAGGAAGCCAGAGACAAGGAATGCCTTTGCCACCTAAAACAGACTAGCCCCTGAAGGGATGGGGCAGCATGGGTAAGGAGGAGGCAATTACCACAGTTACCAAGTTCAATCCTTTCTACAGCTTGCAGAGATCCAAAACTGCCTCTCTAGCACCCAGGCAGTGCTGATTTCCAAGAGTTGAAGAGACACCATTTATTTCCTTTTAGCCACACCTTGGAGGCTCTGTCACTGTTTTCAAAGGCAAGCATGAACTTTCAGGGCCAAGAAGGGACAAAGCAAGAAGGAACTCTAGAGCTGTGGAAGCTGAGCACCTCTGGGAGATACTTCTGAAGACCAACCAATAGCTTTTCATATAAAAGGTCTCTAGTCACATTTGCATTAGCAAGCTGCAATAAGAGCAGAACAGCTGCTGCTGCTGATCCAGTGCCCACAATATATGGATTTGGGGGAGTGAGGGAGGAGGAAAGAAGAGTTTAATTTCAATGAGCTTGAGACTAATCTCAGGGCCAAATGCCGAGGAGAGACCTCAAGGTCCCATTCACACATGCCAGGACTGCTTTGCAACGTGACCCAACACACAGTGAGTGGGGACATTCAGATCCTTTGCTTCAAAAAGTGGCAATCCAAGTACAAACAAAAACACCAGCAGAAGTGAAAAGGCATCCCCATTGCTTTCTTCAGGCACAATTAAGATGAAAAACAGCACTCAATTTTCCATCTCTTTTTGAGAAGGATCCTCTGGGATTTGTGTGGGCAGCTGTATCTGGGTGAATACCATCTCTTGAGAGGTGCTGAGTTTTCAGAGCAAAGCAAAAACTAATTCCCTCTTCTACAGATCACCCCATCGTGAGATTAATGTTGATCTCAGCAAATGCTTGTCCGAAACTGCTCTGATGTTCCTGGCTTTTACCCTGAGCTTACACGGAATCACACTTGATTCCATTCCAAAGGTCAGCTGTGAAGTGACCAAGTCTTACCTTTTCTCCCACTCTATTAGTTTTTGGTGTCTGTGTCAGCCAGGCCACTCTGCACATGACAAACAAGTAAGCAACCCAAGAGCTTTTAATTATGCCAGGAGTAACACTGCAATGGTACTACACACCCAGCTCATAAGAGAGATCTGGGGCTATGCTCTGAGGACCATTACACTAAAGCAAACCCCACCGACTTCAGAGAATCCCTTCACCTTCTGAGACAGAATCTGTGTGACAGAAATCAGAATTTGGCACTTAGGGCAAATTTGAGGCTGACATGGCTCAGAAATGCTTGACAGGTGCTGCCTATGAGAGGGTCTTCCCCTTCTTTCCTTCCAGGGAGAGAGCAAGAAAACCTCTCTGATGGCTTGGCTTTAGGAGTCTCCTTGCTAAGTACCTGCCATAGGCCTGAAGGCACTGGAGAAAGATGGTTACATTTATTGTCATGAGACCAGCTGGCTCTGTTCAAATATCTGAATGAAACCTCACATTTTTTAATGGCCTGGTTTGTTTCTGCAGAAGGCAAAACTCGGTCTATAAGCTGTCATATCAGATTGTGTTTTATTCTTTTGTTGTCACAAAGTATTGCATAAACAGGAACAGCTGGTGTTGATTTACAAACACCAGAGCTGTCCTGAGAGTTCAGATGTTGTTTTCCCAACATTTAAGCCTAAACACTTGCAAGCAATTGTTGGGTACCATAGTGGACAGTGGTTCGTCTGCCGCTTGGAGACAAAGATATTGTCTAACGATGATACTGTGAATGTAATTCTGCATTGCACCTAAGTGCACGCAGCTATCTGCCCATAGATCTGTGTGTGTCTTCTTTCATCCGGAATTTGTTAAGAGAATACCACAACATTCATTGCTCCAAGCTCTTGTAAAATTCTTGTAGCCCATTGTAAGAGAACTTTTGTGCTATTTGCACGTGTGAGTACCTGTGAAAAGGCAATCAGTTGTTCAGCCTATCGTTTAACTACCTTAAACGGGGGACACTTTTCCCCACTTTGTTCACAGTACAGTTGCCAAGTTCTGGAGCAAATATTCTTTTCCCCTGTGTTGTCCTGATCAGTTCCCATTACAGGATCAGGCTATCCACTCAAGAAAGCAGGACTTGCACCATCAGACATTGTGTGATCAGTTAATTAGACAATGTATTACAAGCTGAAGGATGCCCATTAATGTTACACAGGCAAATTGAATTCCTGCATCTTTAAGTGGTGGCATTGAAGTGTTTTACGGAAGTCAGAGAGTTTTTATCTTATTCTAAGCTTTAATGAAGGAAAACCAAAGATTTGTCTAATAAATCATGACAGGATAGCAAACAAAGAGCAGAAATAACTGGTGAGCTTTCACAAACCAAGCAGCCCATCTCCCGAGGACCTGAGATGTTAGGTATAGTCTTGAAATAACATGGCTAACAACACAGGAAAGTTAGCAGCCACGGAAAGTCACTCTGGCTAGCTGATCTGAATGCTGAGAGTTGTGGGAGGCTTAAAACACTAGACAACAACAAAGCAGCAGAGGGTATTGATGAATGCAAAATAATGCACATGAGGGAAAGCAATCCTAATTAGATCTAAACCACAACGGACAGTAGCTATTATCACTCGGCACAAAGATCTCGGAACCATTATGGATAACTGCGTGGAAATGTTGCTTTAATGCTAGGCAGTGATAGGAAAGGCCAACCGCAGGCTTTCCGCTTGGAAAAGAGCTAACTGGGGATGGGTACAACAGAGGTTTGCAAGACACAAAAGTTCTGGACTCTGTGATTAGGAAAGGATTATTTAGTCTAATAATTCTCATTGTACTAAATAAACATAAATTTAAAACTAACTAACTAACCCGAATCTGGTGACATCCAACAAAACTAGCTCACAGTTTTTAACCCAGTAGAAGCAGTAATTTTTCATACAGTGCACAAGCTGCAGAAGTCATTGCTGCCAGGCCTCCTGTAAGTGACAAGCATAAACAACTTTTAAAACATATTAGGTGCCTTAGTGGAGGCAGAATGATTTGGTAATTCCTGAGCACAGTGCTCCAGGCACACATCCCATTTGGGGTGAGCTGATGTATCCACACAAAGTGTTTGGTCCTTTCCCTGTTTTGCTTGCTTATGCTTTCCCAAACCTTCCGCTGCTACTGGCAGGACAGTGGACATCTAACTCCTCCTCCCCACAAATCTTTTATTCTCAAAGGCTGATTCCAGGGCCTGATCTTTTGTGTAAGAAATACAAACGCAGTAACTCCCTTTGGTTTCCAGTTTCATATCAGAATCTCATCCCTAGTCAACTGTTTCTTTGTTCATATTCCTTTCCCCCATTACTTCCTAACAGCACTAACTAGAGAGCACTATTCCTTTTCTCAGCTAATCCTACTCTCCCACCTGCCTTCATTAAAATTTCTCACAGATTTATAACTTCACCCAATGTGATGCCTTTCATTAAATTTTTATAAGATAAAGATCACCCTCCTGCCAAATTTCAGATCCTTCTTCCAAAACAATAGGATGGGGGACAGTGGGAGGGGAAGACACAGCTATTCAGAGTGAGGTTTGCCAGGACTTTTCAGTGTGGTCAAAACAAATATATTTTCCCCTTGCCTAATGCCTGGAAATATTTGAATCATTTTTGTTGCTGATTTTTTTTCCAAAACAGATTCAACTGTGAAGAAAAGCAGCATGGAAAGCTTTGCCCCACAGAGATGCCAAATGGTTAAACTTTGGCAAAGTTATCAGCAACTGCAAGCAGGGAGTATCACGGATAGCATCAGACAATCTTAGCAAAACCTCATCCATTACACCACCAAAGAGCACAAAACATAGCACAAGCCAGGTGATTAGATGCTTCTGGTATAATGAAAGCACAGCCTTCTGTGATAGATTTCAGCAATCATTTCACTGCACATTATTTTAAGAGTGCATTATTTTATTTTGCAAGATGCCATCAAACAGAACAAATCCTTTTTGTCATGGGCCAGAAGGACTTTTAAAACTGGAAGTAATGAGAACATCAGCCCTGGCAAGGACTGCAACAAATAATGCCCTGCAACTCTCTTTGTTTGCAAGTATTCATCTCTTTTTTTTTTTTTAATGGTTATAACATGATTGGTTTCCAGAAATGAGAAAACAGCCACGTAAGAAACAATTTTAAATGCATATAAGTGAAGGGATCCACAGCTAAGTCTGAGGCTTGAGGCAGTAATTTATCTCACTGAGTTGTAGCAGAGCCCAGCTTCACCTTCCCGGCAAGGAGCACCAAGCACCTGCTTTCAGCTGTCCGCATGGCTCGGTGCTGGCACCAAAGAGGTGAAGGCAGACACATGCTACTAGGACTCAGCAGCTCCCCTAAGGCCAGGCTGTGAGGCCAGGTCCAAGATAAAGAAAGGCATACAAGGCAGATTTACATATGTGACTTCTGAATTTCCTGGCTTTTCCATGCTTAAATAAGTAGTACTCCATTAAGCCTGATCTTCTTTATTAATTCTATTTAAGGACATAAGTACACTCCCAAACTAGCTAATAATGGCCAAATTCTTAGACCCCTGGTGTTCTTTAGGGATCTGTAGGCCAGAAGAACTTTGTTTTTCACAGACACAAAACATGACTAAACTAACTTATTTGCTTTGTGCATGTAAACAGAAAGAGTTTCCAGAGATGACACAGACTACAAGATCTGACCATTAAGGAATCTGCTGTTTCTTAGGCGGATTCTTGCAGGTCTTCACGTCAGGACCTGTGATGCACTTAGCTGGATATATGGCACAGGAAGCCTGTCAGAAAAGCACAGCTCCTGTGCTACTAGCCTAAAGATAAAGCCAAGCTGTGTGCCATGAGCTTTTCCTTACAATAAAAGCTTCTAAAGGAGAGTCTGCAATAAACTTCACTGAATTTTATAGAGATAATGTATTCAAATCTCCAGGGGCTCAGTCCAACTGAAGTAAAACAGGGGTGAATCAGGCTGTTGCAAGAGGGTTCAATAGAGAACTGGTCTGTGATTTGCATTTGAAAAGCGAGAAGCTACTCTGCAGGCTGAGTAAATGATGCTGGAATACAGGTGACAAAAATACTGCTCAGAGGAAACCCCATAGTTTACAGTCCTCAGATTTCCCTATGAATCAGTCAGAATGCTAACCTTTAAAAACATCTTTGCACTTCAGATTTTCAGCTGAGTCCAGGTCCTTTCACCAGCAGTGCATACCACCAGCACCAAATCTAATTTGAACAATCTTCCCCCCGCCCCCAGCCTGAGGAGAGGGAGTTCAGGCTGTCTGCTCACAGAAGGAATCTGCTACACAGGTAACTAGGATTTTTTAAAAATTATTTCATTTTGGGTCTTTTTTTTTTTTTTTAACTGATCCAATTTCACACAGAGAATCATGGAGAAACAATAAACATGGGAGCCCAGAATAGCATTTTTGCAGAGACAAGTTTCAGGCTAGAGTAACTCTCTAATATTTTCCAGGCTTCCCACAGTACTGCTGGCAAGCACTGAAAGCTGTAGAAGAGCAAGCAAATGGATTCCAAATCTCTACCATGGGCCAGATTGTATTTAGCCCTGCATGGGACTGCAAGGAGCGAGTGTGAGGGGGGAGAAAACAAAGAGTCTCCTCCTGTGCAGACATAAACCAGCAGGGAAACATGAGCACTGCCTCATGTGAAGATGAATCACAACATCAGTTTCTCCCAGAAAGGGCTGAGGAGAGTTCAGCAGTGATTGGCAGTTGTCCCTCCTCAGCACTGGCCCTAGGAGCTGTTCAAACACGAGAAAGCATCTCTGCAAATGACCACTGTATTTTAACCTGCCAAATTTCCCTATGCCTCCTGAGAGGACTTCAGCCAAAACGCATGCTGTGCCATCTTTAGAACCAAGCCTTCCTGCTTCCAACCTGTCTCCAGCACAGCTCCCAGTCTTAGTCAGAGTATGGAAGGGATGCTTAAATCTCAGGAACTGACAAATGCCTGGGAACGTACACATGTAATAGGTGGACTGGCTACACAGCCTAGGCTTCCATAAGATGTTTAGTGTTGGTTCTTTTTTGTTTAGAGTTCGTTCTCTTCATGATACTAGAAGCTGAGGAAATAGTCTTTCTAGAGGGGAAAAGCTTTGAGTATTTTAGCACACTACTGTCCCATACTTGGGAAGAAGTACAATATTCCATCATCTCCACTGCAGAAGGCACAAATTGAAAAATGAGTGGTTTGGATTTGTCACACAACAACTGAAGGGGAAACCAAAATGTGCTGCTTGTTTTCCCATCTAACTGACTCTGGTATGCCTTCACACCGTACCATTAATTCAGCTCAATATGTAGCACCATCAGAATTCATGCCTGCCTCTCTTGCTCCTTGCTATTTGTTTGCTCAAACTTTGCTCCTAACTCAAATTGTCAACTCTAAGGACAATAATTTTCTGAAGAGATCTCATGGTCATGCAGCAATATTTCCTACAGGGCCTTTCTGCACACATTTCTTCCACTGCACCTCCTCTGCAGCAAAATCTGATCAAGATGGGTGCAATCAGCAGGAGCCTGACAACATTTCTCTGCTTTTGAAAACAGTAAACAGCACTCAATGTAATAATTTACCAGACTAGCCATATGACAACAGCCTCCTTTCCAACCATGTGGACAGAGGATCCCTTTATTTTCAGCAGCATTACAAATTAGCAGTATTTTTGCCTAGTGTGCTTTCTCAAGCTGTAGGACTCATTCTTTTGAAAAATAAACACATTGGAAATGAGTTGAGCAGCCCTATACGAAGAGATACACAAACGCTTCAGCCTCTAGAAATGATCCTTTCTCAATGATTAATTAAAACCTGCAAATCCCTCTCACAAGAGATATTAACATTTAAAACTGCTAAAACATCAAACCATCATGATAACATGTTTCTATCCTGGACAGCTTAGTTCACAAGCATTTTGACTCTTCCTATGTCGTCCCTCATGCACCAAGTTCTGCTCGTGCAACAGCACACAGGTACTTGATAGTCTGCCACAAAAACATCACCAAACAACCCTCCTCTCTCAGCTGGCCAGAGTTTCAGCTGTATATGCCAGCTGTGGTTATAGCAGCTTGATCCTTTGTTATAGCCAAAGAAATGGCAAAACTATTGTCCGAAAAAAATTCACGCAGACTTAACAATTTCAAAGTATGATGCAACTAAACATCATTTGCAAACCAGCAGTCAAACAAGTAGACAGAGCTGTTGACAGTCTTGAACTTGGGTCTCTAAATGAATACTTCTTTCTTTCCCTTCCCCTGGCCCCTGGCATGTTTTACGTGAGGATATTTAATAGATCCCGTCAGCTCACAGTACACAAGGCTCAGAGTTGGTTGCCTTTCCTGAATAGGCTGGGAAAGCTGCCTCAACAAATCTGTTCATGCTTAAGGTCTTGTGGCTGCCAACTGACGTGCTTGAAACGGCTGCCTTTCCATCCTCTGCTGTTAGTCTAACTGCACATTCACAGCAGAAAGGGCGAAAGATATACTCTGCAGCTATGCCAAAATGAAAAGCAAGACCGCTCTTATGCCCAAAATCCAACCCTGCTGGTGCAGAACTACTATCACGTTTTCCCTGGCTCAAGAGTTTTGAAACAAATGAAAAAAAACCAAC
Organism: Dryobates pubescens; assembly: GCF_014839835.1. Taxonomy (NCBI): domain Eukaryota; kingdom Metazoa; phylum Chordata; class Aves; order Piciformes; family Picidae; genus Dryobates; species Dryobates pubescens. The sequence goes on along the minus strand of NC_071634.1, from coordinate 18,328,189 downwards.
AGTCCTGAGTATCAGCAGTCCTCTGGAGTCTGAGACACTTGTGAGAGCCTAAGTGTACCTCATTTCCTTCTTGTAGCCATAATAAATACATCTGAGTAGAGAAAGAAAGAGAGAGAAAAAGAGAAAGAGAAAGAAAACAAAACATAAAATCACAATAGCTGCGAGGTTCACACTGGGGCAAAATTGATGAAATTGCTTGAGGATTCTGTCCTTACATACAGACCTTGTCATGCTGCCAAGGTCAGCTACAGCTTGGGTTATCTGTTGCCCGAGGCTACTCTGCCTTGTTTTTCATTCAGGGATCATTGTTCTTCAGTTGTTTATGTGGATTTTATTCCACCCTTTTCTTCATGCTTTGCTCCCTTTTCAGCTTGCATTCCCTACAGCATATACCACAAGCCCATCCTGACTGTGCACTGGGAAATCCAGACTCTTCTGATGGGGAAGAGCAGCTTTGAGTGAAAACAGTTTTCCTCTTTAAAGGAGAGAGAGACAGAAAGAACTTATTTAACAAATTCTTTGTGAGACTTCATAAATTCACAATTAGTTTTAAGGGTACTTCATGTATCATGCCATCTAAGTATCTTTATCACCATAAACAAGGTAGTTAAACAACACACAGTCTCCCCCATATTCTCCTGCCATTTAATGCATTTTTCAGTACTTCAGAGATTGATCAGTAAGAAAAACATACAGAAGAGATGATGGAGAAATGAGGAAGATAAAGAGGAGAAAGTCAGGCAGATAACACAGTGTATATTAGATCATAACACAGCAGAATTATTGAGATTCCAGAGCGGAGGGTTTAGGGGAAGTTTTTACAGTGAGATGTTGTACAGCATGGGGCAGGGGGAGGCTGAGAGACTAGAATGTCCCATCACGAGCATCCCAGCTATCTTTTGTATCCATCAGTTCTTTTAGAACCATTGCAAGGCATGCCAAAGCTTTCTTGTTCCTTCCTTTAGGGCCAGCGCATGTGGAGAACTTTTCAGAAGACATTTGCACTGAGCTGTAACATGCCACACATTCAGCTTTCGAAGGGAAATTACATGAAAGGGGCAGAATCGAACTCTACAACTCCAGCAACACCAGCTCCCATTGACTAAAGTGGCAGTTGGATTTGCTTCTATCAAAGCTGACTTTGGCAGAGGTGCTCCCAGTGTGCCATGTAACAGGCTTCCTTATCCTTTCCTCTCTGTGGGTCTTGAGATGGCTCTTAAGCTGCTGTGTGACTTACATACCCCTGAATGCAAGATACAGAACTATTTTGCTTACCATGGAATGCTAACTTGTGCAAGAAAGGAGGGAAAAGAGCTTCATCTCAAAAGAATAGCAATTAATGTTATTAATGTAGCTATTGTCTGAGTTTTGTTTCTGGATTTTAGGGAGATTGCATTTTTTCCCAGTGGTTCTCAAGGTTATTACATCCTCCAAGACATCTAGAACTTGCTGATAAAATAAGTAATGTATACAACTCCAGGAGAAAACTACAGCCCCCGCTTGGAGGGAAGTGTGTCTAGAAGGAATCACTCTCCACATCTACATTATCTGTCCCTTAGACATTAAAGATAACCAAGCACTGGAAGCCCAAAAAGCCTGGAGTTTTAAAAGATTGCTTGACACTTAAAATCAGATGGGAACAGCTCAAAGTTCCTTCAGTACTAAATAAGAACCAGCTTTACCAAAACAATGCTCTACTTTGGCTAGGTTTTCTACTTTTGCATTATATATATATGTTTAAAATCCATTTTTATAATGCAATAAAGTCTGTATAGCAGAGTAAGTACATAGCACAGCCTTTGGTGATGGCCTTTATGGTGTAGAAAATAGCTTAGTGAAAGGAAACACCTGGCAATTTTTATCAGCAGAAGAAACTTCTTTTTCTCTGAGGAAAAAAAGCCTAACTCATTCTGTGTACACACAAAGTTCATTCACTTTGATGGAAAAAAAAAACAAAACAAACCCCAAAATCCCACACAGTTTCAGTAAAGCTTTGAAAAGCACTTTCTGAACGGTGAACCTCATCAGGAATGGTTTTATGTCCCCTGTATGGGATTTACAAAATTCTCTGAGTGAACAGCATTAATCAAGGTCACTGTATGAGAGAAGATCTGTCCCTACACCGTGCCAGTTATCCAGCTTTGGGAAAAGATCTTTAGAGCTCTGCAGAAAAGACTACATGGAAATGGCTGATAAACTGCTATTGATTTTCACATATTGCCCTTGTCAAAAGGATTTATTGATGTGTCAATGCATGTTGTGGCAAGGATCATAGCAGGATAGCTTTAAAGGATTTATGGTGAATCTGTAGGCTTTAATACACTCTGTGGTAAATAACTAACAAGTGCCATGTATATTGATTCTTGTCATGTGGTCAATGGAATCTTTAGCCCACTAATTGTTAGTATTGACAAACAGTTCATGATCTAAATGAGCAGCAGGACACCCTTCCTAACCAGCATTGCTCCAAACAAGCTCTTCTTCACTGTTCCTCACAGGAACGATGCTTGCTCACAGAAGTGTAAGTCAGGACTCCTACTTAGTAAGTTTAAGTAGAGTCTGTGTAGGCTCCGAGTGTTCAGATCCCCATCCTCTACCCTGCACTGGTTCCATGCACCCTTAAGCTTCTTTAACTCAATTTGAAGTATTTGCAGGACAATTAATGGGGGCTGCAACCTTCCCCAGGATTATTTGTCTTTGGGAGCTCTCAGGGAGCATTTCACTCCAAATTCAGACATCTGCCTGCACTATTAGAAGTTTATTTTCAGCTTTTAAAGGATTCGGCATCAAGATACGTGTGGGTATGCAGATCAGGATCTGATTTGATTCCTGCAAAGAATATTGGGAGCAAAGTATAATGGTTTGTTCTGTACAGGTATGTGCTCATCCCCGGCAGCTGAATGTCTCAGCCATGACTTTCAATTTCATTATCTACAAACAAAGAAACAAATAGTTGTAAAAAGGTTTATCAGATTTACTACTAGTCTAAAACCAATACACAAGAGTTGGTTAATTAATTATTAGTTAAACAACAAGTGACATTTTCATTCATGCTTATGCAGAGGTAGGTAAACACAGCGTGTGTATGCGGAGCATTATTGATTCAGTCCATTAGCCTTGCATCTTATGCAGAGTAATAAATACAGTTTACAGTGCTTCCCAGTGTCTGGCAGGGACCTCAGAGACCCACTGGCCTGGCTCTCAGCATCTTAGACACACGGGGAAAAAAGTGATCCCAGAAGAAAAAGGAAGTCCCCAAACAAAGTAAACAGAAAAGAAAGTAAACCCTGAAGCTTAAAAACTGCTCTTCAATACAACTCTTTCCCCTCAAAAGTTTGAGAGTAACATCAGCCTTATCATTAGTTTGTGCTAAAGACAGAAGAATAAAGTGAAACCTGAAGATCCCTAAGAGTAAACCCAGGGTTTTCTCTTTTACTTAATTCTAGAGATGGGAGTTTGACCTGAAGTTGAAATCCTGACAGGTCACACTGGACACTGACCGTTACCCGCTTTGGGTGCCAGGTTGGGGTTTTGTTATTATTACTAATTTTATATTTCCTTTGAAAATTCTTTAATTGTCTGTGTGTCATTGTCTACATGATGTGTGCCAGCCACTTTAAAAAGTGCTTTGGCCAAAGCACATTTGATGGCTGCTGCCTTCAGTTTGTTCTGCTTTCCTGAAAGGACAATTTGTGGCTTATGGTGAGCATTTGAGGGGACAGTCATAAAGCAGACAGCCTCGGCGTCTAGCCTGCTTTAGGCAGGGTTGGTTTGAGCTGGAACTGCTCTCCACGCCAGACCTATACTAACCAGTCCTCAGCTTAGTAACTAGAAAAAAGCCCAACAACTTTCTAAGTAAATATTTATTAGTTCAAAGCATGGGTCCAGCCTGGCACTCATGTACATCAAATGCAGTCAGAGAAACCATTTCTAGCACAGACAACAAATGTTAAATTCCGCATTTTCAAACAGAAGTCTTTCAAGTTAAATCTATCAATGCATTTAGTGTTTGTTCTCTCTTAAGAACTTGAGCCAGGCTGTTACTGAACTCCCTGGGATGTTCTATTCCCAGTAACTTTTGGGTACAATGAGATGATTACAGCACACAGTTGCTGTATGAAGCCATAACAAGTAAATGGGAACATACTCAAATATTTTCTCTTGACTCAATTATCAACTTCAACAAACTTTCTGATATTGATTAATAACAACACTGAGCTATGTGTTAAACTTTATGTATATGTCTAAATCCAATTTACTTTAGCATCTCTCTCCAGTACAGAGATCCTTTCCTCAAGAAGAACCTTCATTATAGGCTAGCTACTGGCCTCATTTCTTATCCTTATAAATTCTCACCATTATATTATAAAGTTATCTTTTTGCTACAATCAGGTCATCTGTCTTGGAAGTAGTGGATATGAATATAACATACAACCTGACTATCTTATATCTAGGGTAACAACATAAGCAGAAGGGCAGCAAAGTAAGCTCTTAAATCTTTCCAGCATCCATTAATCCAAGGTTTTATTTCAGAAAAATAAGTTAACACAAAAAGTTGTCCAAGGTCTCATCTCAGAAACAAAACTGCCACGCACACTAACATTGAGCACTGGTTTAAACCTGAAAAAAAATAACATTTTCACTTGTTCAGTCAAATTACATTACTTAATTCATAGAATACCTTCATTAAGATCCACCAGTCCTTCACAACATAATACATGATGAGGAAAACAGGAAGTTATTAATGAAAAACACTGTGATCGGTAATATAACTAACAGGTTCTGCTTTGTGGTGCTAGAAGGATGACTAATTATTGGTATTGTTCTTTACAACCTCCTGATTAGATTAATAATAGAATACCACATGAGACTTCATCACCCTCTCCTCAATTCAATATTCAGCTGGCAATTTAGCTTCATCTGAATATCATTTTCAGCAGGTCCTCTAACAGCCTTAGACACAACCTAGGCACCCATTGCATGCGCTGTGCGTCCTATGTGAGAGGCCTTCAAAGGACTAGTTAAGTGCAGAAAAGCAAGGAGATAAGAATCATGCATCTAAGGTGTGGCACCCAAGCGTGTGAGCAACAGTCAACCCCCCCTCAGTTCTTATGAGTTACTTGACAGGCGGAATTGTAGTAAAAAAAAAGTCAGAATGATACATGACCTCTTCCTCACATGTCTACTCTTTTGACATAGTTGTGTACAGTCCCCTAGCAAGGAATAACACATGCTTAAATAGTACAAAGTTAATAGAACAGAAGTTGCAGTAAGTGATAGTTAAAAGCAATGCAAAAAAACAAACCAAGTTTTAATTAAGAAAGATTGGGAGGATCTTTGATACCCAAATGCACTGTTAATTGTGCTTTTTCACTCTGCAGAAATTTTCTTCTTCTTCATCCTGTTCCATTCCACCACAGTGAACTTCAGCCCTATGGCACAAAATACCAAGGGTGAGGATCACTGGTATAATGCTGACTGATCAAGGGAAGCAGCAGTCGGAAAACAGCTTTAAACCTGGCAGGTAATTTAATATGCCTGCGGCACTCCAGGCCAGAGCCATCAGAGACAAAGGCAACCTCAGAAGGATGGGCTTATCCATCCCCATCTTACACTTCCCCAATTTCAGTAATACTCTGTAAATTTTAATGGGCAGAGTTGTACAGTATTGTAAAGAAAGAGAAATGGATCACACTGATAAAATCCTGATTAAAACAACAGTGGCAATGGTGCATATGGTGTTTGCTGGGGACATCGTCCAGGCTGAACAGAGACAAGACACTGAAGCTCCACCATGAGAGATTTTCTGTTTTCAGTAACTATCAGCACTGTCACCAAGAGCTGATCTGCAACCATCTCCTGTGTCCAATTATCACTATCCATGTTGGTAAATGACAAGCTATCAGGACAAATCTGTCTTCCAGACTCCTTCTGGGTATTTAAACACAGCACATTTCCCAGCTACAAGCTGAATCTGTGGGCACAAGCACTACAAAAGCGGTTTACCAGAGTAACAGCAAGACTGCCTTTCTTCTTTTGAAGAAACCAAAAGCCTTTTTATGGTTTGAGTACAATTTCTCTCTCTTTTTTTTTTTCAACAGTGAAATTGTTTGATCCTTTCTACACCACTTCGGGTCACAGAGTGAAAGCAGAGGAACCAGGTGAATCCAGTGACTTCCAAAGTGATTTTAATTTGCAGCAATAAATGGGATTCTACTGAAATACGATCCATTTCCCCTGCCAATCGGCCCATGGTTGCAAGCAGATCTCTTCAAACTACTCTGTGTGACCAAGTGTAACTGCTCTTCACTGGCACATCTTGTGCTGATCTTCACACTAGGTTCTTCAGGCATGTCTGTGAACGATTTCTTAGCCCTCATAGAGGAGAAACAGTGGATTTCCCAAAGAATCCCCAAACCTGGATGCTGTCCCCTGGGAATGCCATCTCTACGGGACTGAGGGTCTTTTGCTCTACAGAACCAGAGACCTCCCCTCTCTGTTCACACCTGTTCTTACCCAGGAGATGAGGGAAACACTAACATTAGGATTCACCTCCCTAAATACTTCCCTGTTGATAGCAAAGGTCTGTATTTTAAAAACATCCCAATGTTACAATTTCTAGCCTCTCCCCCTCCTTGTTTTTTCACAAGTTTTAACTGTAACCTGTAATGCATTTGCAGTTAAGAGGTGTCTTGAAGATGTGTGCAAAATTCAAGTGTGCAGTTAGTCTCACTCCAGCCACTGGAACACTGCCCTGAGGTGGCTGGCAGGAGCTGGTCCCAGAAGCACTCTGACTGCTACTTTCTGCAGCTGGGGCAAAGGGGGGATATGCTACATAAGCCTGACTGTTCTCAACGTCTTGGTTACACCCTCCGATGTCATCTTCCCACATTCACACTAACAGTTTTGAAGACAAACTGCATCTTAGAGAGTGGCCATTTGTTCCTCAGCCAGGCATGAGAGAAGCTCCTTGAGCAAGCCTTCCTTGCAAACACTGAGGCAGGTCTCTCAGCTGTCTGCTCGAGATCCTCAAAACTACTGAGAAAGAGATCACATCACAGACACTTTGGTCACATCAAGGCTTTTGCTGTGTAAGTGCACTCAAGAGGCTCCAGTCAAAAGCAGAGCTCTAAACAGCCCTGTAACACGGAAGAGATGCTAATTAAGCTACCAAATTTACTCAGGAGGCCACAGAATAGCCCCAAAAGGGCATGAAAGCAGCTGAAAGCCACCAATCCCCACAACCTCTAGGATGCCAAGTTCTCTGCCATTCCTCCTTAGATACCCAAGCAGATTGCAATGTTTGTTTTTCTTGAAGTACGTTTTCAACTGCTTTCAACTTGAAAATATTTTCCCCAAACCTCTGCCCTTGCCAGGAGCAAGCATTTCAGTGTCTGTCAGGATTGGGGCTCAGTGCTCAGCTCCTCTCACTTTCTGGTGCTTCTTCCATGAAATGGAGAGTTACTGCTTCTTCCCAGCCCTGTTAACCTTGTTTATTTAGATAGCAAACTTGTTGGGAGAGGAACTGTCTCTCACCATATGTATGTAGAGTACTTTGAACAATCAGGCCTTTGCCTCTCCAGGCACTATCAACGTTTAAGTAAGAAAGCCAAGTGATGATATTCTTAGAGAAAAATGCAGGGAAAAGAACCTAAAAATCACCAGAATTGACATAAAACTCTCCAGCAGATGGGGGCCTAGCACTCCCTGAGGGCCCTGCTTATGTGAAGACCAGTTACTTGTAAACATTTATAAATTCTGGCAAATATGTACAGACTTTTGCAGAAGTAATTGCATTCCCCTCCTCTTGCATCAGAGGCAGCTGGTGCCATCTGAAACATAACCAAGCCCATCCTCACGCCCTGCCTACACATGGGCATACCTCTGTAAAACGAGTTACCTGCTGGTGTGTTGAGGGTAAGGGGGAAAACCATGTCAAGATGGCTCTAAACATCACTATTTTGATGGAAGTATCACTGAGTAAGGCTCAGATTGCTTCAGATCTCCCAGACAAGGTAAGTCATGCTGTTCATTTAGGTAAGGGCATTTTAGCTTGAGGTTCACTGGACAAAAATAACGAAAACCTGCTTTCCAAAATACAAAGTGACAAGTTCCAGTGTCCCACTCGAGTGTCTCGAGTCATAAGCCATTTATATTTGTAAAATGCAGTGGCTGCTGAACATTGCAATGGAGTAACAAAAATCAGACCCCAGTTACCAGAGACTGCAATAAAACCCAAGAGCAAATGTAAGCCTGTCACACTGAGTAACTAAAATATTATAGAAAGAGAATGGTTAAAATGATAAACAGAATCAGTCCTTTAAACCCTGCATGGCAACTGCACAGGAGGAAGGACACCCAACAGGATCACAGTCACACTACAGGAAAGGCAGAGGAAACCAACTGGAATGAGACACCCAGGTCCCATTTGCTGCCCTGGCCCAAATCCGTGGCAAGGTTTTCATCAGGGAACAGGCACTGGATACTTGCCTGGATATACAAACCTATGTGCAGTGGAAGGCTGTCACCAGAGCATGCTGACAGAGTATTTCTGAACTCACTATAGAATCCAGCAACAAAACTTCTGCCTCCATGTATTTAGGAATATTAATATATAATATGGATAGTGGATAAAAGCAGCCAAGGAGTTTCCTTACACTACCCTAGTGGGGGCTGTGTGCAGGCTTTGAATTCCTGTCCCGAGCTGCCCAGAGGAGCCCTCAACAGTTTGCAGGGCTTCATCATGAAGCTAGGCTGGCAGCCCCTCAATTGCAGAGCTGCTGCCAGGCATCGAGCTCCTCCTGATTGAGCACACCAAAGGCTCAGCCCCTTCCAGCACCTATCTCTTGATTTTGTATGCTTGCCAGCCCCACATCTGCAGGTACACTGCCAGCACAGCACACAACAATCCCTCAGAACAACAGGTTGTTATTTCCCTGTTTGCATTCCTCCTCCTTGCAGTGCACTGGTGGCTGATGAGGGTTTGCCAAAGCATTTACTGTGATCTGGGAAGAAGCACCTTGATTAGAGAGGCACTGAAGAGCAGCGATAGGCATCCTACCACTCTGGAGTGCTGAAGTGTGAGGCATGATGGCTGTTTCCTCTTTTCCCACCAAGATGAAGAGGAAACTCACTTGGTGCTTCTAAAGAACAGTTTTGCTTAATTATGCTGCCTGATGACTTTAAAGCACTATTTGCACACAAACAGTGCAGAATCAAACAAGAGCAAGCTAGCTGATAAAAGCAGCTATACATCTGGGTTTGAATCCCTTTCAAGACAGAAGTTACCTACATCTGTTTTGAAATGTGGCACCTGAGGCTGTGCTGTATACTTGCCCCGTATCTGGGTCTAACCTGGACTGCAGGCTTTGCATGAAACTTGGCTGAACCCTGAGCTATTCAGAGAGCAGCTCTTCCATCCCAGAGAGAGAATATCCACCTCAAAGCCAGGGGGAGCAGCTAGTGTTGACCTGCTTTGGGTCCAGAATGCTCTGGTGAGACTCCCTTAGTGAAACATATCCAGTGTGGCTGTAAATTGTGCTAAAATCTGCATGCTCCTCTTGGCTGATACTTAACCTGCTGAGATAAGGAGCTGCTAGAGTGAGAAGGCAGCAGAGAGGAGGAAGGAAAGAGATGCAAATTACCAGTATCTCTTGGTGAAAGGGGAGCAGGGACTGAGAGCTGGTTTCCTGGAAAAGATGCAGGTGCCAGAATGGATGGTTGGAGCAGCCTAGCGCTGACTGCAGCACATGAAAAGTGCAGTAAGAGTGAGCACAAGAGGCCTGAGGGGGAGTGCAGCTAGGAAGGAGCAAGGGAAGGGCAAGGAAGAAGAAGTAGACAGAACAGGGACGACTGCCAGGAATCATGCTGATGCCTTATTTTGTAATCAGTCTATAGTTCATAGCTACAGGCTGTGCTTCTAGAGGCAGGTAGTGATGGTGACTGGAATTTTTGTACCCCAGGTATACAGTAAACAAGACCCTTGAATAGAATCACCTGTAACTTACACAATTTGTTTTCTGCATTATAATCCTCTCCTGCAGGCTATTATACTACAAACTATTTTTTCTATTGCAGGAGATCCTTGGAGCTTGCTTTCTGGACTACAAATACATTCTGTTTGGGTCCAGAGAAGCGTTCTCTCACCCTTATCCCCACCTTCACTTCCTAGTCCGAGTCAAGCCAGTATTAAGTGATTTTACAAAATGAGGGAGCTCCATAGGAGCCAATATCACCTTAAATTTAAATTGCAAGGGCCTTTAGAAGAGATCTAGGAGAGTGTTGCTCATCTCAGCTTGTTCTGTTTAGGAAGGTTTAGAATCACACTGCAGATGTCTACTCCGACAGAACGCTAGAGGGCTGGGATTGCCACCTCGACTTCAGCAGAACGGTAAATACAAAGAGCCCTACTCTGGGAATATGAATATTCACTAGCAAGAGAGGGAGGTGAATTGTTATGCAAGTGGCAATATCCACTGCATACACTAAGATTCCTCTTGTTTCACTTTAATGCACAACATTCCTTTGCTTTCAGATGGATCTCTGAACACACTTTGCATCTTTAGCATTTTCATAAAGTCTGACATGAACTGATTTAGCTTTAAAAAAACCCTCTGAATAGTACACTATTTGTCATGTACTACATTAATCAGCTTGTTATAAACAGCTAAGAGAAGACACAGTTTTCTACAAGCTTAAATACTTTTCTCTGCAGAAAGTAGTAGATGAGTTAAATACAAATAGGAAAGCTTAGCGAGGTGTAAAGTTTTCTATTTGAACTACAAAACTGATGTAATTTAAAACTGACTTAATATTATCCAAAGTCTCAATCATAATATTTGTCAAGGTATCTTACATCATTAAAGGTCAGAAAATGGGATTAGAAATTCTCTGGAAAACGTGTCAAGGAGATCCATATCCGTATTCGGCTTTGATACTCGTCACAGCTACCAACTCCAGGAAGAATTTAAATACAACAGAAACAAAACCCTCCACCGGTAAATCTGATGGGAAAAGGTCCAGAAAAAGACATTATTTCATCACTTGGATGTAGTGGGAAAGCCGAGTTTGAATTCAGCTTATGGTCCCTGGATGGACCTCACACAAATAAACCACCGAGAAAGGGCTAATGGAAAGGAATAATCTGGCCACAGGAAGTAATACAGAAAAAAACCCAAACTAAGCCATTACTAAAATGCATTATATTATTAACTGTTACCACACAGTATGACAAGGCAGATAAGGAGTAATTTAACTGAAGCATTTAGCCATTTCTCCTGCTTGCAACTGTCTGCAAATAGGCTCCTATTATTATTATTATTATTATTATTACTCTTCAGAGTTGCTCAATGAAGAGTGTATGGAACACATCTCAGCATATAAGTTTAGCAGCTGCTCACGGAGCACATTCCTTAGCTAATTCATTAGCTGGAGTTCAACATTTCCACTGCAGGACTGGCTGGCAGAAGCACAGGATGAAGTTTATGTTCCCTGACTGGCTAATACAAGCTTATAAACAATTTCCATCTACAACAACTTGCAAAAATAATTTTGTTTAATTTACTCTTCCCTCTTATGGTCAACAATAGATCTTTACAAACCTTCCCTTCCACAATCCCTCGGCAGCAGAATGTTTTCATGAAAATCACAGCACCCATATGGTAAAAAAGACACCCTACAAGCACATTGTGGTGGACTTCAGTCTCTTTACATTTAAGTTAGCAATAAAAATAAGCCCCAAGAAGAGGCTTCAAGTGCCTTTTTGTTGTATTAGGAGACAGCAAGGAAAAGCACTAAATGCACTAAGCCCCAAAAGCCACTTATGTTCCATGCCCTGCACACGGTAGCAAAGCATTCAGAAGTGAGGCAGATAATATTCTACAGAGATGCATTAGAATATTTCTCAATTTAAATTCCTCAAGACCTCCATTACAGCAATAAAGCTCACCCCAGTAATTTTACCCTTCTGAATAGGCTGAACATTAACTTAATCAGAATCAAACCACTCTGTGAAGCTTAGAAAATAAAAGAAAAAAAATAGAATAAAGTTGCTGTGCAGAACCAACATCCAATAACAAATGAAATTTCTGCTATTATTTTCCAAAACTATGACTCAGATACAGGGAAAATGAATGCTTGGAGTTTAATTAATTAAAGTACTATGATTTTGACCTGTTGCTTCAGTACAATTAGTCCTGCTGTCACTGTGAAGCAACTGCCATTGGATTGAAGGGGACTGCGGACCATGACACTGCAACACAAATACAGAATATTGAAGTTTGATTACTTGTTCCTTTATTAATGTTATTCAGATGCTTGTAATAATGGATATCTGCTCTTCTTAAAACTCCCAGCCCATTTTTACTGAGCTATTACTCTTCAAATGAAAACCAGAATTGTTAATTTGAGACCTAAATTAGCAATTTGAGAATGACATAGGTGGGGAAATATCACAGCAATGCTGTGGCCAGCCACAGCAGGTGCCACTGCCTGTGGGTGCTTCGTGCAGGACAGAGGGAGCTTCACTTGTGAGTCCTGTTAGAACCTGTGCAGAACTTACTGATACGCCACAATCCCTGGCCCCAACCCTTTTAGACCATGACCACACCTGTTAGATGGACATGGGGATGTTTTAACTGAATGAAATGTGCACATCTGTTAGATCTGTTCCAGTGAAGCAAAACCATCACAGCCTTACAAGAGTCACCTCGCCTCACACGTTTTAGAAACACAAGTATCCCGGCACTAATGGCACTGTTTGAAATTTGGTGGCCTCTGTACAAGAAGGGCACAGCAGCAGAGCCAGATAAGGGGAACTGAGCTATGCTGCAGTCAGCAATGCTACTTTTTATTTTTTCTTTTCCCAAGCTCAGTTTTTCAATACCAGCAGAGGAGGTCACTTTCCTCAAGAAACATGTGGAGGTAGGGAGGAAGAACACCATCCCCAGGTAAAGTAAAGTACCTGCTGGAAGGAGCTCCTTGCTAGAAATACAAGGTGGTGAGCTCAAACACTCTCAGTCATGGAAAGAAACTGGAGAATATAATCCAGGACACATCTATCAGAAAGGCACAAGCTAGTGTTGTGGAGCTTTACCTATGCTTGGAAAAGCTTTCCACAGAGTCAAAAGAGATCATAGCCTAGGATACATTTACATTCATTAGCCTCTTCCTAAATGAGCTTTGCTTTATTCCAGTTGAAATTTAAGTTACTGATGATTCCTTTTCACTTCCTGAAGCAATTCTGGACTAAGCATTTTGCACACCTATAAATATACATATCCACTAAGCAACAGTAGAGACAATGGAGCTAAAACAACCCTTTAGCCTCTGGACAAAAGCAAACTCCAGCTGCCCTTCAGTTCAGACTGAGTTGAGGTTTGTTCTGCTAGGGCATCATCTGAGGTTGACCCCAAAACATGGAAGGATACTCATAAAGCTATCTAAGAAAAACAGATTCTGCAAGGTAGAAATAGACACCTTCTAACTCCCTTAGCTCAACATTCAGGCTGTGCCTGCTGGTAGCTTTGTCCCAGCAGGCTGCTACCTGTGATTCCCTGAACAGCCATCCCTAAACAAGGGAACTATCACAAGCAAGTGCTCTGACATGGTGTAGTGGCTTAGAAGTGAAATGAATCCTTCTTTAGCCATCCTGAGAGTAAATAATGAAATATATCAACCACTTCATTTTGAGATAAAGCTTGACAAACTTTCTGAGACTATAGCAAAAAACCCCAACCCAACAGCCCACTGAAAATTGGGTATTTCCTTAGCAGGACTGCTTTATAACGCTAATGAACTGCTGTTTGTTAGACAGAAATAGCCTGTGTATGAGACAGAGAGAGCAAGAGAGCAACTGACTTCCCCCCCACCCCTTGTTATCCATTTCTAGATCTACAGCCACATCGAGCACAGCATCTCCTGTCCCCTCCTATACCTTCCTGACTCCACACAGGATATCCACCCCAAGGCAGCCTGCTTTCCTAAAAGAGTTTCAAGACTCTTGGATTTCTCTTCTCTGCCTACAAAATGCCTTTCTGCAAACAATATACTCTCCTAAGGCAGGGACACAGAGACACCATGACAGAAAAAGGTATCTGCAGCACCCTACATTTAAGCAAACACCAGACTGTGCAAGTAAGGCTGAAAACAAGAGACTAGAGAGGGCTATATAAGCTTACAATTCAGTTTGTCTCTTATACTCTGGTTCACCTGCATGAGAAGCTTCTGTTTCTTGACAAAACAGGAAGCAACACTCCTAAAGCTGGGGCTTAAAATCAAGCAGTGTGAGCATCCTTGCAGCCACCAAGCCACTACAATGGTCTTGCTCCAATCAGTTTAAGCTGCTCATCTCTTGCAGTTTTCTGTTTACCCAGGACCGCCTTGGCCACCGTCTTCTTAATCTAGATAAGTTTTGCCAGCCACACCAAGCGTGGACACTGCTATCTGCTGCAGGACCTCGCAGGGCAGGCTTATGCAAGCACCGAGACCAGCTTCCACGGTGGGATAAACTGCAGCTAATCACTTAGTGCTCACGGATGGATTATGAGAATTAAATAGTTAAGGCTTTCAGAGCATTTTCAATGTATCTATAGCAGTACAGCACTGCACAGAACATCACAGAAATGCCTTCTCCAATAAAAAGCAATCATGCTGCATGTTTACAAGAAGTCCCCACAAGGCATTCCTCTCATCTTCCTAGTTTAATGTATTCAGCATCTCCAGTAGCACTGCGAGGCAGCACCTCCTTTCTGGATAACAAAAAAAATTCACGTAAAAAAGCCAGCAGGGAAAAAACAAAACACAAGGATGTGGGGCATCTGCAGCCATACCTGCAGTCTCAAACAGTTCAGTGACCATTTATCTTCTTTGTATCTCAGGTGAGACGTGCTGGATAAGGCTGATGAAAATCCATTTGTAGAAAGGCTCAAATATGTAAAGAATCAACTGCGTTCTGCCCTGTTCCTGTATATCTCAGCAGCATAAATGCAAGGAAGCAATATCATCAAAGCACATGATTAGTGTGTTCTCCTCATCTGCTTGAAAAGGGGTTTGGATAGATAAGATCTGTGAGCCTATCAAAAATGCACAGTCTCAAAAGTTGCTACCCATTACCCCTAGGGACAGAACAATTAAGAGTGCTGGAAGGAGTAAGAACACAGAGTCTGCTTTTCTAGTTTGCTTAACTTCTGAAAATACCTTCTTAGTGTCACATCATTTTGCACAAGTAGACACAAAAACATTTGTAAAAATAATCCTTTGTATTAAGATACTAAAAACATATCAATCAGACAATACAAATCATGGCTGGGAAACAACCCTCTGTCATAAAAAAAAATAGAAAAAAAGATTTATTCTGACAGTTTCTGAGGATCTTTGATATCAAAGTCTCTTTATAAGGCGCTGACAGTCATCAAGTGGATGTTTGTCAAAGTACATTTTCCAGATGTCTAAATAAAACTGGTTTACTTTGATGAGTTTTATACTGATAGCTGAAGATAGACTACAGGCATTGCTTCTATTTGCAGCTCTTTACTTCAATGCCTTGCAAATTTGCTTTAATGCTCCATCTATTTTTGTTGTGTTTTATGACAATTAATTATTAAAAACATCATAAAATGCTGAAATCCCTCACTGTATTTTTTAGGGAAGAAAATGATACAAACTCCTGCAGCTTGTGCACTTACTACAGCAGGTGTAGTCATCGTGAGGTTGGGATGGCACAAGGTGGTCACACCAGAGGACAACAGTCAGGGCCTGTTATAGAGGCTTTAACACTGCTCCACTGGAAAACAAGGAAGCCCTGGCATTGACTGCAATGGGAGGAGGAGCTGATCTCCTGCCTCATTCCTCACAGCCACATGTGCAAGGAGGGATGAGACCAGCACACCTGTGCTGACACCTGCTTGACCCTGCGCATGCTGTGGATGCACAGAACTTGGCAACATCCATGGAAGTCTCTCCCATCTGTCCTCATTAATCCCATTTGGTCTGAGACCACATTTTGGCCTATGAGTAAAGGTTTTTCTTTTTTAAATTACAATATATGCTACGAAAATTAATCTCCTGACTTTTTTTTTTTTTGATGGTTCACAAGTTCCTTTCTGACACAGCTCAAACAAAACACTTTTGTTTTAAAACCCAGCGGAAGACACAGCTGTAGAGCGTAAATCTAATCACAAAGGTACCAAACTGTGTTATCAATAGTTACATCTCAGAAGCTAATCCAAATAGTTTTTAAAAGAGGCTTACTGTGCCCAGCATTTTCAATAAATATTTATCTCAGTTTACATAAACCAGGATTTAGGGAATGGAAAAAAGCAAAGCCATCTCTGTGTGGTGACATTTTTACTCTGTTTTCTCTGTATTTATAATTTAACTGATGAGGATGAATTGACTTACTCTTCATTAGTAGCCAGTCAGAAAAAAATAACTTGGCTGCACTCCCTGAAGACTTCAGAGCCCTGCACTGATGGGGCTTTTTACCTTAATATGAGTCCCTAGCAGAGAAAACAGCAGCCCTGTTCTAGAGATACCCAGGGCCTCTAAGGCTAACACCCATGTGCTGCTGCAGCCTTGGCTGGAGGGCTGCCCCAGCCCCACCGTGCCCAGAGCACAAAGGCAGGCAGCAGGACACACATCCATGGATGAGTGGAGGAGAGTGCACACAACGACACACAAACGAGCCCTCACAGTCTCACCTAGAAGACTACATCTGCATGTCAAATACAGTTGGATGGGATGGTTTCCCTATGTCACAGGGACTTTGGAAGCCATTATTGGTAAATTCAGCTGGTTTGGGAAGACTCAAGTCCCAGAGAATCATAAAACCATATCCAAAGATTTGGGTTCTTTTCAGCAGAAACAGCGATGAACAATTCCAACACAGTCAGCTTATGAGGCAGCAATTGACAAAGTCATTTTTTGTGCTTGCCCTGCTGAAGTAATACTTGCACCAGGAAATGAAGCAGTGTTTAAACTTGCAAAGAACAACTTTAGTGGAACGGGTGTTGCTAAGACCAATTTCTTATCAGATATAAATTTAACCAAAAAAATCATTCTCTTTTCACTTGGCACAGGACCCAGCCCGCGGCATTATCAGTTATCCGCGTCGCCTGGAAGGAACTCTGGGTAAGTCACAGGAAAAAGGTGGGAGCATTGTCGTGGTTTCCTGGTGGTCAGAACACTGCAGCATTGTTTTGCTTTGCTTTTTCCCTTTCTTTTTATTATTTTTTTTCAGAAGAGGTTATCACACCGTGTCATAATTATTTCTGCAACATCCTCTTTCCATACAGGAGCTGATGCACTATTTATTGACTTGGGAAACGGCCTCAATAGACACGTGCAGATCAGTTAACTCCAAAAAACCAAAGTCCAGCCACACAGTATTGTTGCATTCTAAACATATTTCTGGCATGGCATTACCTACTATTCCACTGTTTTATTTTTCCTGAAGTACCAACTATTCCAAACCTTGTTGGTCAAGGTGCATGCTACTACCTCAGTTTTACTGACACAGATAATTCTGTCATTTAACTGGAAAAGAGCTGAGGTATTTATCAGTAAATTAAATGCCTCTTGCAGAGGTCCAGGAGACTATAAACAGAGTTTACAGAAACCTGATAGGCATGTGGGTTTTAAACAAGCTCTGAGCAAAGATATAGATGGTGCTGTAAACTAAACCTGCCAAGATCTAGCGAAGGAATAGGCAGTGCATGTTATACACATTTGTTCTGGGTGGTGTTGGTTTTCTTTCTCCCTCAATTATTTGTAGAGGACATATAAAGCTAAAAAATTATGTTAGTGCTTTAAGACACATTCTCTTTTAACAGCATTGATGAATTATTGTCCCAGGCTCAAGGGGCAAATTGAGCTTTGCTTCTTGTTTTATAGGCCTGAAGCATGGGCAGAATCAATGTGATTCAATAATGTTTCAATATTTTACTGTTGAATTGCAATATATGACAAGGACTGCTGCTCTGAGTAGGGGAGAGATCCAACACTTCAAAAATATAACAGATCCAACATTCGACATATTCCTTTAATGTGTGAAAAACTGCCTTGTTAGTGAGAACAGATTCAATATTTCAGTGCAGTACGAACATTATGGCCAAGATATTTAAATCTGACTGCTGATACATTTCTAAATCTGAATTAGACACTTTGAAAGAGAGTAGACTGATTAAAGACCCTAAAAACCACCACAGAACACTAACAAAACCAATTAATGTGATCCAGAGGAGAAGGGTAAAAGCCAAGAGGCATGCAGAGCGGCAGTTATCCAACCCTGATGAACAGGTTGAAGGCTTCAGCAGACACACCTGAGAGTGACCACTGGGACAGAATGTCTACAAAACAGTTTCCTCCTGTGTTTCTTCAGCATTCTGGATTGCTCCAGGAAAGGTCATGGCAGGTTTACGTGAGTGATGCTATGTCATCTCTCCCACGTTCTCTCACGTGAAGGGAACGTAACAACAAAATCAAAGTCAGAATACGATATGGCCCTACTCTCTGTATTCATATATGTAATATGTATTTGGGGAAATATTGGACTTGGAAAAAATCTGTCATGGCCTGGAGATCTCAGACTAAATATTAAGAGTGAAAACCAGGGCCATGAGAGCCACAAGAGTTATCAGGTATATTTATTCTTTCTCCAGGCTCAAAAGCAGTGCTTTTTATCTAATGGATTGTACCTCCTGTAAAGATGTTTTCTTATTTTTTGTCAACTAACCTCTGTTCACCACAGTGCTAGAGAACCTTGGTCTGAGAGAGCACTTACAGCAGAAGTGCCTGTAAGAAATGCCTTTAAGGAACACTGTTTTCATTCCCACTCTTCTAAACATAGGCCATTCTTGCTATGTTACCTGGGGCTTAGAGCCAGACAACAACTTACCAGTACCTAGCGTGTCTGTGCATCAGCCAGACAGTACCTGCACGCACGCTGTTAGCCTACCACAAACTCAAGGTAAGGCACACTACGGAAACTGCTAACACAAAGCATTTAAGTTGATGTATTTTATTGCACGTTACCCAGGTTAGGAGCACACAGGGTCAGTTGTCAGCTTGTCTGAGCTCTGTCTGCTAAAACTGCCATTTGCTCCTACAGGAGGCGGCTGAATTTGCAAAGCAACTGTGTGGCAGGGTCTGTTCTTGTTTCAGTCAGCCAGCTCTGCATCCCTATTTAATCACACAAGCCTAGTATCAGCATTTATCAGCTCTGCTGATGCAGACTAGGACAAGTGTGTTTAAAAGCAACACGCCCAGAGTTTTCCTCAGTTCTTTGTACGTTTCAGGAGACTAATTTTAAAACTAACAAAACATTTTTTATTGTCACAGGCCAGCAGGAGTGGTTCTGCAGCATATTCTCTGTGTCCAAATGAGCAGGTGTTGTTCCACCTGGAAAAAACGCTGAGTGATGATTAGTGATCAGGTTGGTTTACTCTGATTACAACAACTCTCAAGAGAGGAAAGTCCTGTGAGAATGGAGTGTAGGAACAGCCCATGACGAAAAGAAGGCTTAAGCAGGATCATGCCAAGGAACAACAGCTTGGACTAACATTTCTGTGTAATGTTATTTTAAAAGCACAGGGTAATAAATACAATAGACTGTAGAAAGCGTGTGTACATGTGGGAGGGAATTAGACTTATTTGGGTGAGCTTCAGTCTGCACTTAATTCTGTGGACATAAATAAACATTTGCTGAAATTGCTAAAGCATGAGAGCTATTTTCTGGATCACCTTTCTCAACAATTAAGTGAAAGCTAAAATGTAGATAGGAAGAAAAATCTGTACAGATTGTGCTATTCAGTGGTAGCAAGTAACTGCCTGCAACCGAGTCATGTTAAGTTCTTGGTGCTTCTGGTCTCCAAGGCCAACAAGATCAAAGCAACATCTTCACTCAATATGCAATGGCTGCTATTGTTTTCCATCACATGAAAACAGAGCAGCCAGAAGATACTTCTGTTTTCTGCCATCAGTAGTTTTGCCCCTGCAGAGGTTAGCTCACACTCCTGTAAGAATTTGCTGCTATCACAGCCACACAGATTTCTGTGCACAGATATATCATTCTCAAGCTGTATAAATCAGCTTTCCATTTCTTTCAGGCTATCACTTACAGTTATGGAGGTGGAGAAGGGCTGCCTTAAAACTCTCCATTCTCCAGGGCATCTCATCAGCATCAAGTTTGAACAGGAAAAGTTCAATGGAAAAGGTAGAAAATACAACCACAGCTCAGGAATGTGGAAACTGTTTAGAGAGTTGCAATAACCTAAATGAAATGATTGCAAATGATCGTCAGATGAGGGCTTTCACCAGCCAGCCAGGATGCTAGCATCACTGAGGGGAGACTGTCACAGGGAGTGATGGGGAAAGAACTGCCTCTGATTCTGGCTACACTTTATAAAAGAACAAATACATGAACCAAATCCAAAGGCAAAAGGAAAACAGGAGAATAGAGCCGAGTCTACCGAGCAAAACAGAGACAGAAGATAGCTACAGGAAAATATCTTGAACCAGTGTCAGGTAGAGCTCTCCAGAATAGTGCAAATCTCAGCAGAGGTGAGAGGCGACACCAAGCATGGGCAGCTGCGAGAAGGAAAGCTTTGCACTCACTGGCAGCTGCAGAGGACCACTAGGAAGTGGATACCTATTTTGATATTGAACTACACAGTTTTTGCGGTCTGCAGCAAAAGCTCTCAATTGCAAGACAAAGGAGATTGTAGAAGATACTCTGACTGCTGTGCTCTTAGTACAGGTGACTAGCTGCACAAGTTCCCAGGATCTAACTCTTGGTCAGTCTGGCAAGGGTGTTGCTTTTGAAAGTTCTTCTTTTTCCCGTGGGAATTAAAGGAAATTCAAACTCCAGCAGAAAATAAGAGAACACAAAGCCCCCAGCCATCCTCTTTTCCTTCCAGAACTTCCAAAACACGTAAATTTGAAGTATTTTTAAAGCCAAAGCAGTCCCAAGGATATCCAGTGTGGAAACCACTGTGTAGTCAAGGGGAAAAGGAAATGAAATGCGGAAAGGGAAGGGGATGTAGAAAGACAACATGGGTTCAGTAAAGGACCTATCAATCACAAGCCAACACTGTGGCATCCTGTGCATTGACAGCTACTAAGGACATCAGCTTTTGTAAACCAAAGGTGAGAGAAACTAAGGAAAGATTAGAAAGCAAATGGAGAAGAGGGAAAGAAAGACTTCTCAAAGGCCAGGAATTCTCCTTCCAAAAAGAAATAAGGTAGAGCTGCTGGGATCCTTTACTACAAAAAAGTGAGAAAGCAAAGGGCTTGTCTGGCCAGACACCAAGCAGCATATGCTAAGAAGTTGGTTATGCATAAGGAAGTCCCTCAAAAATGAACACTGTTCTCAGATTTAACTCAACAGTAAATTTGAGTATTTTTAACTCTTTGCTCTTTGTGGTTCTAGCAACAATATTCCTGCAGTTCTGGTAGCAATCCATACTGCCAATACTCACTGCACTAAAACCCCTGCAGAACTACTGACCATAGTGGAAACACCATGAACATCATGCCCAATGCTGTGTTGGTATGCTTAGCTGTGGCAGATTTGCTGTTTGTGTGGAGGGTTAGGATGGACACAGTGCATGGCAATATCATCTCCTCAAAAGAAGAAGTACAAACCTCCTGCATTTCACGCTCTGCAAAGCCTAACAAAACTTAATGCTTGAGGATGTGGCATTCAGACCTGACCATGCAGCCAGCACATCCCACATGTTTGAGATGATGCTGTATCCTGCCTTAATGAGGCAAATCCATCCTGTGCCCCACAGTCCTCCTCTCAGCACCACCCTGCCTTTCCTCCACTACTGCCCCTGGCCATCAAGCCCATCCAGGGGAGTAAGGATGAAATCTCTCAGAGCTCTCATGCAAAAGGTTTGGGGACATTACTAAAATGTTTGAGGTAAATAAATAAAGCATTTAGCCAGGGGCATAGGCTCAGCAGGGGATTTTTTATTTCTCCCCCCTCCCACCCAAAAAAAACAAACAAGTAATTCAGTTTCTGGCAGCATGAGGAGGACCTTGCTGAAGTCACTGCCTTTGGGGAAAGGAATTACTAGACAGCACCCAGCTAGAGCAAGCTGGGGCCTGCCCACACACTTCTGCCCATACAGTTCAGCACATCTGTCTCCACTGGCTTGTGTGAGAGAACCAACTCATCTTCCATGATATTAGGCTTTTCACAGAGTTCTCCATGCCACAGCCCATTGCTATGGGACTTCATAAGAGAAAAATAAATGACCTCTTGGTACTGCAATAAATCCTTCCCAGCAGATCTGACTTTAGCCTTTTAAAGCTCCTCTATCTGATCATGTCATCGAGCTTCTTCCTTATCAGTCTGCTTCATGCAACATCTCACCTCTTCCCAGGCTCACTTTTGCAACCAGCCACATAGAGCCTTCCTTTCCTCTTCTGAGTTGTGCCAATAACCAGGAAAGGAAGCTGGCAAGCAAGCATGCAACCACCACAAAGCAGGAAGAAAGCAACAATGGGTATGAAATCCACCCATCCAGCTAAGTTACAAAACCATATTGTTAACCATCCTGGCTGCCTGACCCCTTATGAAGGCAGAACAAACTAACAGTTTCCACCCCTGGCGGGGAAGGAAGAGAGATATCATTGTTGTTCTGACACTTGGGAAGTGCTCAGCTACAATGGCAATGAGTGTCAATACAAGATCCAAGACAGGCAGATTAGGACATTCTCCAAAAATTCTTCCAGGGTAAAAGAGAGCTATGTGCCAGCCCATGAATGAGCTCTTGCTGGGGCACCAAGACAGTTTGATAAACTGAAGGAAGAAGCCTATGTAATTCATATGTTAAAGATGCACTGCTAGCCTTGAGACTCCTTCCATTTATCCAGTCACCCAACTTCATGCTTATTTTTGCTGATCCCAGATGAAACCATGAATTGTTGAGTGAATGCAGAGGCACAGAAAGGGGAAAGTCTTCTAAAAGCTCAAGCACAATAGAACTAGAATAACAGTTAACTTCACTGCAACAATCTGTGCTAAAAAACCCAAACATTTAGGCCTCAGATTTACAACGAAGTCAGGCAGCAACCAAAAGAGACTTGTATGTGAGCACAGAGCTTCTTTCTCAGTGGTGAAGGTCTATTAGCACACAGCATGCAACCCCATCCCAACCTGACCTTTCAAAACATGTTATGAAGGAGAGAATGCTTGAGGTCTAAATTTTCCACCTAAATGGAATGGGAGCAGGATGGAGGATGGGTGGAAGGAAAACAGCAGAATTTGCCTTCTTGCTTCATGCTCTTATCTGAGCAGATCAGTTTCTCTTAAAATTCGATGCCATGTAGAAGGCTTGCATGCTTCTGCTAGCTTGTGACACCCTAAGAAACAAAACTGCAAAGCCTCTTCTGACATGCCAGCCTGTGAGAGCACTGGCATGTGAGAAAGTGTTCAGTCTGTAGATGCTCTTTCTGATTTTCTACGCAGATCTCACTCTCTACCTCTCAGCATTTAAACAGATAATGTCTGGCAGTTAAATGCAGACATCCAGGTCTTTTTTCTTTTTCTTTCTTTGTCTTTGTGGTAAGAGTGATGATGACTTTTTTAAGGCTTTGTTTCACATTTTTATCAATTAGCAAACAAACTTGGAAGCTACAGTCAGAGCTAATGAACTCTGATGGATCCCCGTTGAGGTCTCTGAGCCTGCATACTAGGACACAAGTAGAAGACAATGAATCTGTTTATTTGTAATCCAGACAGTGCACAATGGAGTTAGTGTTTAAAATGTAATGATGAACCCAAACAACCTGGCATTCCCCAACCCCCTCCCCACCCACCCCCCCTTTTTTTCCCCCCTGAATGCAGACACCTGCAAATGTTAAACAGAAGATATGCCAGTGTCTGGAAGACAAATAAAAGACTTTCAGCAGGGAGTTTGCTCTTCCTAGTTGCCTTTTATGAAGCCCTTCTAAGTATTCCTGCAGGTCATCCAGTCCCAGAAAATCCCTTCCACAAATCCACCACAAATTGACTTTTCTTTTTTTTTCCCCTTCAAGGATGAATATATTTTTCACTACCAGGTAGGAAACACAATGCAGATTTGACCACTACATAACAAACAGTGCTAAGTGTATCAGACCTGCTTTGGTGGAAAAAAAATATAAATCTTCTATTTATAGAACTACTGGCAAAGAATTCTGGCCAAGAATACTGTTTTCTTGCCTTTCTATATATGTGTGTGTGTGTCTACATAAATATATATGTGTATACACACACACATACATGACTATTATTTTTAGCTAACATTTCAAACACGAATCTTAGAAAAAAATCAGATGGGGAGTGCGGATGGAAAAGTGACAAGAGAACTTTCTAGGGTTTTGGTTTTGTGCATTTTCAAGTGTTCTACATTCTCCTAAGTGATACTGGATTCAACTACAAGAAACTCGCAGGACTTAACCCATACTTTTTATAGAATATGTATTCAGTTGCTCCTTTTGGCAATATTCTCCTGTTGAGAACACACTGCCTATTCTATTTCAGTAAGCAGAATTGCCACTTTTTGGCTGCAGACCATCCTAGTTTATAATGTTTGGCCTTCTTTCATATATACATAATTTTTCTTACATACTGGAGGGGGCAGAGGAGGATCCTGCAGTAACTTCTCCTTTACAGCCTTATACAGCTATCAGATGTCAGATATATCTGCAGAGTCTGCCCTTCACCTTCTCCTCTAAGTTTCAGAGTTCACAGAAAATGGTTAAGTAACACATTTCAACCATATATCAGTTCTGGCCTTGTATACACACGATGGTCACACAGGGCAGTGTTCACCCTCATCACTAAATCACATTCCTGAAAAAACAAGAGTTACTCTCATGATCATCACCAGATGACCCTTCTTAACTCATCTGTTAAGCCTGGAGGAAGGTTCTTCTATGAAGAAAAAAGGTATTAAAGCTTCCTTAGCATTAGAAAGAGAGCATCAAAGCTGAGTAATCTAAACAGCATCTATCCACTATCTTTATTCTCATTGCCTAACAAAACCAAGAGCCTTCAGTCTGTTCTAAAACCAAAGCTGTTCTTTGCCAATATTTTCCTTACTCTTCTAGCTGGCCCGCAGCATTTGTGAGTTTCCATGTGTTCTTTCATGGTGTTCCCAGGAACTGAGCATGGGGGTTTGTGCCAGTCGGCCCTCCTCTGATTTCTCTTTCAGGCAAGCTAGCCAAGCACTGCAGAAGAAATGGCACCATATCTCCATGTTGGTGCCCACATGGCCAGGACAATTAAAGCTAGCTTTAGGGTCTGCTTTAGCTGTCA
The DNA here is from genome assembly GCF_014839835.1 of Dryobates pubescens. NCBI lineage: Eukaryota > Metazoa > Chordata > Aves > Piciformes > Picidae > Dryobates > Dryobates pubescens. Next base: position 18,302,883 of record NC_071634.1, on the reverse strand, counting down.
GGGCTTTGTTGGCATTCCTGTAAGGGAAAACACTCTGGCTAGTTTACACAGCTATCATGTATGATGCCTCAAGTTTAACAATGTGGTTGTTTACTAAACCAACAGTTGTGGAAAGGATTTACAAAACTCAAAAGAAAAGAAAGGGGGAAAAAAAGCAGCAGAAGAAACTTCACAGCTATTTTAGCATCTCCTCTTTGTTCACAGTTGGCAAATAGAAGTCTAGGTTGGTTGCTACTACAAAAGCAAACAGACGGTTGAGTAAATATTTCTGGTTTTCCACGCTGGCATACACAACATCCTTTCTACCAGTGCATAACATGGATTAAAAAGCAGCACCACTTGTGTGGGCACAGATATTACCTATTGCTGAGGCGTTTCGTCTTGATGACATTATCTTCCCCCCCCCGTTTCATCTTTTTATTTTCTCTCCAGTTAAGCAGCTTTTCTCCTCTGAAGATCACTAGATCACCAGATAGCAAAGCACAGCCAAAAGATGCCCTAGATAAAAGATTTGGGCTATGATTCACACAATGTGTGGATGCACTATTCAGGACATTCTTGACTGCTACCACTGTACTGGATATTAATTTGCAACATTTTGCAAATCATAATAACCTAAACAAAATTTGGAGAAGATGTTCCTTCAGCATTCAGTTATTGACACGTCATTAAAAATTGCCAGCGGTCCAAGCAGAGGTTAGCTAATGCCACAGATCGATGGGTACAAGTGCAACTCAAAATCTAGCATTTTTATATGGGACTAATCTCAGAAGTCAATGAGTTCCCAGAATTTTCCTTGAATCACCTCTCAGGAATGCACAGCTTACTGGCTCTCTCCCTTTTAAAAGCAACGAGATTCCACAGTATGGTTAGCAACGGCTCCAAAATGTATAGGAAGGAAAAAAGACTTTGAGTATGGTTTAAACAGTGAAAGTGTGATGAAAACAGAAAGCATTCAGTGCCTCCTAATAGAAGCTATGCTTTGTCACACAGCATACAGGAGAGTGAGGAACAGCACAGTAAAACTGAAACCATTACTGGAGATATGAAGACATTATTTTTTTAACGGTTTTAGCAGGAATCAGTAGGCCATGATTAAAAACCCATTACAAATAAGGTATTTAAAGGGATCAGGTTATGGGAATTGCATTTGAGAGAGAAGTAACACAAAAAAAATCCTAAGCACTAAAAATTGATGTATACTTAATTAAATATTACCAATCATTGCACACAAGACTATGTATAGTGAAGATGGTGACAGAAATACCTAAGGACAGTGACTCTAGAATGTGATATGACAGGTAGAAAAATTTACATGAAGCTTTGGTAGCTGCCTTCAGAAAAAAGCCTACCCAAGCACAGATGAGCCAAGGCCAGCGAATGGAAAGGGAAAATATCCACCTCTGAACACACACACACAGAGGTTCAAATCTGCAAGCAGTATTACTTCATGCTTCCATATTGTTTCTGTTGTGTTTGCTCTACTCCAAAAGGTTTGCAGAGGTTTTGATTTTGTGAGGTTTTCAGACTGCCTGCAGAAGCATCAAAATTTAACCACTTCTTGTTACTAATCTAAATCAATGAGTAACTATAGATTAGTAGTAACAGATTAGTAATGATTAATCAGTTGTCCTAATTAACATTGGGAATTGATTATAACTGATGAATCAGTTAACATGACACTGGTGCTGGCTGCTGGCTCCATGGATTTGCTCAAAACTGAACACAAAGCATGAATGATAGATAGGCTTTTCTAAGACACTTGTTCTGTTTTATTGTTTTCCTGTTGTGAACAACTGCACTTAAAATATGCAAGATGCCTAATGGAAGAACAACATCACAGGCAAAGATATGACAGGACAGGGGAACAAGTTGAGATGTACTCTGTAAGGGTTTGGTTCGTGTTCCTGGTGTGAGAAACAACTTGGGGACACAACACGATGGAGGAAAGAAGAGAGCACCAAAGGAGAGGCAAAGCAAGAGCAAAAACTCAGGTACTAAATGAAGGCAGCGTTTGGAGGAACTTCAAAGCAATCTATGTGACTGTGCAGACATCACCGTCTGCCAGATACTTCTCATGATCTGAGCTCTCGAGGGGCTACTTCCCGCAAGACATGAACATCTTCACAGAAGAGATTAGAGAGACATCATGAACTATCTCATCCTGACCATTTATCATGATAAACCTGTCAAGGGCATTAAATTTGCATAAAAGGATGTGGTCTCCTTTAATAAGATACCTATTTCTCGATTTCTCAGTGACAAAAAATTAATTGAAACACATTTAGCAAGAGTGTTGCAACTAATCATGAACGGCCTTTCGCAGAACCGCCATCCTACCAGCCAGCTCTGAGAGGTCGTAAATGTGCTTGCTCATTCATAGCACAAGTTCAGGCTGTCAGCTACTGCAACTTCATGCATCTCTCTAAAAGAAGGAGAAATGCCAGTTCAAACTTGTGAAAAATAAAATAAAATGTCTCTTGCAACGTCACTGCAAATGAAAACCCCACAGCCTCACAACCATCTGTACTCACTGGAGCTGCCTCTATCAGCAGTGAAGGTCCTGAGCGAAGCTTCAGCTAATTGAAGTTTCTGTGCAGGCATGTTTTCATGTGTATATTGTGACAACACAGAAAGGGAAGTCCTGAAGGATATTCAAGTCTTTGTAATCTAGAGAACACGTGGTGATAAAGAATACAGTTGCATTTCCTTGAGTTATTGATTCAGTATAGGCATGTTTTAAATGTAGCTCATCATAGAATCAAGGTAATAGAAGTCACTAAGTCAATGGTCTTCACTGCAGGTTGTTATCCGATGTTGAACTTTCATGTCAGGTCACAACAAATTTCAAAACATCCCTTTAAAGGCACTGTATGCTGCATCCCCATACTGCTCTCCTTTTACTGTTCCCTTTGGGTTAGTACTGTCTACAAAAACATTCGTTCTGTCCGTGGTCAGACGGGTGTATTTGCTGGCAAGCCACTTCTGAAAACCTTTTCCTTTCTAAAGCTAACTTTCATCATTTATTTTATTTTTCTTCTACTTCCCTGAATCCGAAAGTAAAGAACGGAAAATTCTGGTAAAACTCACTATGGGAGGCATACTTTGAATGCACCAATTATCTGCAAGTGTGCATCCTTTTTTCTTCCTCCTGCCCAAAAGTGACCTGGTTTTCCGTTAATTCTTTCCAGATACTGCATTCTGAGTCTCCAGTAAATTCAGCAAGTCACAGAGAAAATCCAAAATATACATTACAAGAGGGTTTCTGTGTGATGGAAGGGACTCAGCCTCAGCTGAAGGACTGCTACCTGGTAACGGGCTCCTCTTTCCACCAGCCACTCTAAGTAGGATTTACAATCTTCCTTCAAAATGCTCTAGGTTAATATATGAGATCTCACCCCCTCTAGTGACTGGTCCCAGTGAGAATAGGACACAGTTATTTACTGATTGTTCACTCAATCCATTCCATCAGCTTTTGCTTTTGATGCTGAGAATCCCAGGTGCTGGCACACTGCTGATCCAGGTGCCTGCATGCGTGCAGTGCTGCCGTACTGCCTGTGCTCTGCAGCAAGGACCCCTCCAGGGGCTTCTCCTTCCCTAAGGGCCATCTGCAAGTACTTGATTAATGAGACTAGCCTACAGGACTCTCTAGTTCAGAAATTAAATGCAGTGGTTGAAAGAGGAGCGAGGCAGAGAATGTTCATTCACAAAGCAACAAGAGCAGCCTGGAAAGCTGAGGCCCAACACAAGAGTTGCTTCATTCAACCATGGCCATTCCCTTCCAGCTGCAGGGCTGCCTTGTGGAAAACCTGACAGCACTCAGCTCAGACTCCTCCTTAACCCACATCCGAAACTGCTCAGTAGCAGCACTTGCCTGTTGCCCAAATGTCTGCCTGTCCTTAGCAGTATATTTAGTCTGCCTGGTATTGTGACAGAGCACCTCTGAGGCTTTCATCCCCCCAGTCCTGTGCCCCGCTCTCTCCACAGGCTCCGGAGCAGTGCCGGGGAGCTGAAGAGAATTAGCAGAGCTTGTGGAAACTCAGCCAAGTTCTGATGAGGCCTGGGCTACTGGCCTAACAGCCTTCTTCCCTCTCCAAAAATATTACATGATTACAAAAGCAAGTTAATAATAAAAAACAATGAGGGTGCGAGTAGGGGATTAGTTGAAGTGCTGTAGTGAGAAAATTCAGGCCATCACTTCCACTGAAGACTCCAACAAGGTTGCACCTCAAAGGCACAGTGTATAGAAAGCAGATAAATGCAATGGGAAGCATTTTCTGTGAGAAGCCACAAGAGAATTGAGGAGTCTGTTATCTTTGGGAAGAGCCTGGTAAAGCTGTTCTATCACTGCAATAAACAAACTGACATTCACCACAGTCACCGTCTTCCTTGCGTCTGCTCTACAATTGCATGGTAGGGTCCCAGCTTTCTACTCCAAATCACTTTGCAATGCAACTATTTGTGTTGTGAGAGCTTTCTGTAATGGATTCATGCTCAAAGCATAAAAGGCAAGCAGCAATACATATTTCAATATTTAAAAGCATTAAAAAAAACATAATAGATCCCAGATGTTTCATTTCCTCCAGCCCTTGTCAATGATTGAGTTGCTGATGTAGATGATTTTTTTAAGATCAGTGGTCAGTTTGATGCTGAAAATGGTTTAGATGTCTGGGAATTTCAAATGCAATTCCTAGAAATAAATAAATCTTTAAGTAGGTGCAAGAGGGACAACTGCAAATGCAAGGGGCTCTATTTTGCAACATTACCTTATGGCCTGAAATGCACCCACAGGTTTTAAATGCAACTGAGTGCAAAGCAGACAGCAACATTTTGTCAGCATACATAAAACCTTGTCGAGATAATTATTCCAGTATCATGTTCTTAGCAAAAGAACTCCAAAGGCTCACATAAACAAACTGAGGGAATGCACGCTTTAAGGTAGACACACAACACCAAGCTGCTGAAGACTTGGTAGGTGCATCCATTTTTCACGTATTAAAGCAGAACATTAGTGTTTGCTATGCCAAAACTCAAAGCACTATATGAGAGTGCACCTACAGAAACACCTGCTGGACCCAGTGCTGCTGCCAAGCACCTAAGTTCACAACTGTCATGGGCAGCTTGATTCTTTCACTCTGATTTTTGCTGGGAAAACACTTCAATGTACTAAATGAAAGCAAGCCAGAGTGGGGGGAGGGGGTGTGGAGAGGTGGAGGGGCAGGGTGCTAAAGCCCATATTTAGCTTGCATGAGCCATGATGTGTGCACTTGACGTCATAAAACTGCTGTAAGTCTGCCAGGCCAGCAGCCACAAACCCCACACGCTGCCAGTCACAGGCTGAGCAGGCACTAAAAGGCTATGAATTTAATTTAATCATCTCCTTTCCCCTTCCCAGGAAAGCAGCAGAAGATAACAGCTACTGGAGAAAAATGGTTGAAAGTATTACCTATGAATATCCAGGATTTGGTTTTGATTTGTACTAAACCCAAACAAATGAAGGAAAAAAATTAATAACATATCTTACAAAATTTGTTATTTATTGATAGGGCTAATGACGTACACTTGAGAATCCGCTTTCAAGGAGTGTGTGGATAAGCTCAGCTAAATGATGTACTTCACACAGCCTGCCAGATCTACCCACTATCCTGCTAGTTCACGAGACGTACGTTTCTCTCCAGCTAAATTTCCAACTGAGAAAAAGTTTACCTCCTTTCTGTTATTTGTTTTGCTACACAATATTCCTTAATAGCCAATGCTGCTAGTTCTTAACCATGGTCTCTATTATACCTTTGGCATTTGTGAAACAATAAGTGCAAACATAATCTAAGCCTCTGAACATGTGGTTTTATCACACAGCCAACTGTGGAAAATACTTGCAGGCTAAATATGCCCTTCCAGCTCCTTTTAACGTGCCTCAAATTCATCTCTAAGAATTAAGTCACCTAAATGTGCTAAACCCGTTAGAACAGGTAGGCTCCACAAAACAAATGCTGCCATACCAGCTCCTGCACCTTCTTCTAGCACCTTTAAACACAGGGGCAAATGCTCACTTCATCGATGTAAATGATGGAAAAGCTTTGCATGGGATGAGGAGCTTCAGTTACAAGATCAGACTGAAACAAACACTAATATATAATACTAATATATAATACTAAGCTTGTGATAGGGGAAAAAAAAGTTTGGTTTATTTTTTTTCTTTTTGAAATCACAACAGCACCATTGGGCCCCCAACTGTGTTATCTGCAACTGTGCATCTGTGTGTCATCAATCTCTAAAGAAGGGAAAGACTGCTGGGCTGAGCTTTCAATTTATGTTTCTCAGGTGACTCTTATAATCACACTCAGTGTTCTCAAGCTTAGTGCAGCTATTCTGGTAACAAAATTTGCACACCAGGTGGGCTTATCCAAGTTCCCATGGTCCTAATAGTTTCATATACTTCCTAATAATCTTTAAAATTATATAGATAATTGTGTTTCTAAAAAGCCACCTTCAGCAGCATTGGGAGAGTTCTTCCCCCTCAACACGAAAAGTATTGTAATAAGTAGCTACTAAATATCTACGAAAATGATGAGAAAAAGCATTTAAAAATCCACTCTTTTTCTAATGCTATGTTTAGATGTGGCATTAATCAAAGGCAAGGGAATTCTGGGGTCCACAGATGATGAAAGGTCCAAAAATAGGATGGGCACTGAGTGGGACACAGATATCCTGGTCCTGAAGTACCCTGGCCTGGCTGAGGCATTAGTATTCCTATCGTGGCCTGCCATTAGGAAGAATGCTCCACAGCTCCTGTGCAGGGGTGCACCCAGCCCAGCAGAGGGGCAGCCAATTGCTTCACTTCCTTATTGAAATTCAGTCCATTTAATTGATACTGCAGAAGGCAGTGACAAAATGACATGGAGCAGAGATCATTTCAGCAGTTTGAGCAAACTATGCTCTTCTGCTCCTGCCCTGCTCAGGAGTCCACTCTTTCCAACTTCAAGCAGTCTCAGGAACAATTTCTGTTTCTATAACATGGTAATCATTAAGATGCTGCTACTAGATCACTGTTCAGAAGTATATCAAGACTGTGACTTGTGTAACATCAAAAATGTTTAAGTTGTGCTTAAGGTGACCCCATTTCTTTCGAAGTAATAATTTAAACACAGCCTTTCCTTCAGAACCAGAATGAAATATTTGTGACTACCTCATTTCTTCACAAGTAAATACAGGTAATGTCTGCTAAAATGCAAAATCTGTTAGACTCTGGGTGGTTTTGGTACTGTAGATAGTCTCCAAAAGGCAACAGATGTGGGGACGGGGGAGGGGGAAGTTGATTTTGTCTTTTTAATATTCAAAGTGGGTCTGTTCTCCCTGGCTAATTAAATCAGTAGAGTGCAAACAATAAAAGACAAAAATATGTGTGGCCTTTCTTCTCTAGAACAACCTCTGATTCATCTCCACTTACTTACTAAAAGTCTTTACAATATTCTCCCCTCAAATCCTCATGAAATAAGGTACCTATTCCACAGTACCAGTTCCCATTGAGAAGAATATGCTTGTCCTGTGGGATTTAGGGTAAAAGAGTGAGTCCACTGTTAGAAGAAAAGAGACTTGGAATCAGCTTCCTTGATTGACATGAAACTACTGAAGAATCAACACTAAAAAAAGTAATAGATTTAATAACAATATCAGACATACAAATCAGCTGGCAGAATGCTGCCCTAAAATATATTTGTTCTTGCTTGGCAAAGCCAGTAGGTTTACATGGGTGTGCTGAATGATTTGAGAAGTAATGAAATGTGTTAATAACACTAAACAGTCATCTTCCAAGAACCTAGACTATTATGGTACTTTCTAGTCAGATAATTATTTGTAGTGCATAAATACATGCAATACAAATTAAAACATTTTGATTTGTGAGATCAAAATGAACGTGGTGTATTTAGATTTGGGTTATAAAGTATTTTAAGCACTACTATCTACATTTAGCCTTCAGTTAGTTACAATACAGAGCACAGTATTAAAAATGAGCTGTAGGTACAGACCAGAGCTCCACAATGCTAGCACTGCACAAGAACAGAGAAGGTGGTGCCAGCCCCAAGAATCTTGTCATGGTACACATCATCAAGATAGGGCTGTGCATGAGCATCAGGAGTCACCCAACTTTAAGATCATAAAGCTTAGCAAAGGAACAAAATACTTATACAGGAAATAAGGTAGGTGGCATGGTCTGGTCCCTATGCTGCTACTGCTCCCCACACCAGGATGTTAAATGCAAGTTTGAACCTGTATGTCTACATCTAATGTAGGCATGACAGCACTCTGGAAGTACCTGAAGGAAGGGGACAACAAAAGGTTGCAGACTCCGTGCATTGCAAGGGAGTGTATTCTGCAGTAAGTCAGCATTTGGCAACAGAAGGCAACTATTTCAGCCCAGTTGTTGCAAGATTTTGACAGCATCAGGGCCAAGGAGAGTGTTACAGGACATAACGCAGGAGTTCACAGGAAACTCCTCTCATGCTGGGGATCATCACAGGAAGAAACATCAGCACGCTTGTTTGAAGATGTAACAAGTCACAATCAAGAGGCTGTGAGATCCTGAGCCTTTAGAGACGCAGGGTGCCCTCTCAGCTCCAAGCATTATTGGCCCAGTTGAAAGTTTATTGGGAATTTCTCAGCTAAACACAGCTTCATTGCAGTTAATGAACTATCCACAGCCAAAACACAGATCTATTTAACCCCAATTTCAGGGGTTTACAGACTTGCATGCCCAAATGCTTACTATATCTTAGTTCCTTTTAATTCTGCTACTGTTTGAACATACTCAGCACCAAAAAGTACTTTACTCCCTTCAAGCGTTCTTTTGTTTAACCAAATTAATGGTTGCAAACAAATAAAATATTTAGCCTGTACTGCAGCCAAAAGAGTGTTTCTTTATGTAATCTGAATGTCAAGCAAACACTGGAGCACCAGGGAGAACAGCAGCAGGTCAGACTCAGTCAAATGACACCCCATCTTCTGACACTTCACAGTAAAATACGTGATACAGGAACCCCTAAGAGAAACGAGCCCACGGCTGCTAAACATAACCAGATCTGGAGAACGTGGTACAGTAACCCGGCAAAAAGACCTCCGTTGATAGCTGTATGAGAGGGCATTGATCAACACCTATTAACCTCTGGCTTTTACCTGCTCGTTTTCTAGGATGTTTGTGTTGCTTCCTAAGCCACAAGGTGTCACAGTGGCTCAACTGGTAGGATTCTTGTCAGTCTAGACACGCAGGTTGTGGCTTCAGGTTACATACCAGCGCTAACACCGCTCTGTACCGGGAAGCCTGTGCTGCGCTGCGTATTTAGAAGTGCAGCCCTCTGGATGAAACAATCGGTCAAGGTGTAACTCAGTTGCTTTAGGAGGCTTTTGAGGTGGGTGTTAAATAATCTTACAGCACCATCAAGGAAGAGAGGGACTTGGTGCATTGGCATCTTGACCAATCTTTTTACTTTGCATTATTAACCCTGCCAAGAGTGTTAAGAGGCACTGAAAAGAACTGAGCTAATCATTCACAGCAAATAACACATTTTATGAATTCCACTTCATTCCAGGTAGAGTTGCTAGGAATTAAAACAATTTATTTGAATACATTAATTATTTTAATTTTAGACACATTTTTGCTCTTTTTTCTTAACAAGCAGTGCACTGTAAGCATGCAATATTCTGTGTGCTGTGATTGGTCATATATTGTGTGACTGCATCAGCACAGATGCAGCTAGAGTTTACAAGGCCAGAAGGCTTTGAAATTTTTTCAGCAATTCTTTCTCATGACATTTTTCTAAAGTAAGCAGCATCCTGTCCCACCAGAAAAAAAGGAGGGAAAAAGTGCATGTACATCACATTTACTGACCTGCAGTTTTCCCACTGCCACCCAGATGCTGCCATTAATTTCCTGGTCAGTCCTTAGTGCAAAGCAGTCAAAGATTCCTCTCTGCTGTATTTGATTTTTAGGTATCACAGCTCAATCTGGGAGGGTTTGGACAGTCAAAACAGGAAACAATGCCTCTCAGCTTAGCCCGTATAAAACAGGCAACTTCTTTCCAGAAGGCTTAACAAATTGAAATTTGCATTCTGCAATTATCTGTAAGAATAAAACTCCGTTGATCAAACATTCACAGAGAGGCATAAAGAGCACGAGCGCAGCCAAAGCAAATTCACTGTTAAACTCAAGTGAATAGTCATGGAAATTTTGCATGTAGTATTTGTTGCACTCAGGTAATGAACCTTTACCCAGTGTGTTGGCTTTTCATGTCCCATTATTCATGCCAGCACGTTCATTAAAATGGGCCTATGCTTTTTAACATAATCAGCAATGTGCATAGGTGTGGCCTTCAAAGAGTTATTACCATAGTTTACAGGCATGCTGTTCAGAACTACGAGCAGAACTCCAGTCAGTGCAAAATGCCAAGCTTCCCACAAAACATATGGTAATTTTTGCTCTGTAAAATGGATAGATGTGCTATATAATGCATAATTGCATCACATTATATCTGAACTTCTAATTGCTTAAAACGATGCTTCAAATCACATCAACAACATTATTACCTAATTACCCTAAGGGTTAACTGATACTCCACTGATTAAGTCTAGGTAGAAGCAATAGAGATACTGTACTGCCTTCATCCACCACAGCTAGTAGTATGGTGGCAAGTGCACATATACAGCCGGTTTCCTGTCAGTGTTTTCTGCATCTTGGTATGGTGAAGAAGAAATGTAGAAAAATGCTGGCCAAGGGCCAAGAGGAATAGGGATCCCTCCTGCAAGATGCTGAAAAACAAGAATAATTTTTCCTTGTTCGAAAGGAACTATTTTACAGAAGTTCTTTTCCTTTCTAATCACATTATTGCGATATGAAATGGGAGTAGTATGAAAGCATTTTTGGTAATTAAAGAATGATGGAAGATGGTGACACTGATCTGAAAAGGCAAGTTACTAACAGGTCATGGGGGACAGAGTAGAACAGTGGCAGGCATTCCTCCACTGCCACATAACCCACCCATGAGACCTTTATGAACTGCATGAAGAAAACACAGCATTCTAGGCACAAGGCATTTCATATTCCCTTTTTCCAGCTCTAAAATACTATCCTGCTTGCAAACCTAGAGGCAAAGCAGGTTTCAGGCCTGCCTTGCCAATTGCACCCTGGAGGATCTCTAGGCTGTAGAAGAGGAGATGGTTAAGAATGCTGCTGCTGACTGCCTTCCTGAGGGACAAAGTATGCTGAGGGTGCTTTAGCTTAAACAATAATAAAATGGAGAAAAAAAACGCACAACACCTTATTTGCTTTCTTGTTTCCTGAGCATTTTCCTCTCTCCATGTGACTACTGTATTTAAAGATTTAGAATATTTCTTTTTGTATAATGTGGTCATTAATATTTCAGAAATCTCTCTGTGACCTGCTCTAGGACAGATGGCAGCTCTGTCTCTGATACAATCCTCTGCTAATGGCCAAGGCAAAACTGCACAACTGGAACACAAATCACGACAGGGCACATGAAATACTTTCAATAAGCAAGGTACTGGAACTCATAATTTTCTCAATTTACTGCTTTAGAAAATAACCCAATAAAAAATGGAGCTAGAAAAAGAAATCAAATGTTTTAAAGCCCAAAAGAAAAAATCTGCTGCACAGGTAATGCAAGACTGCAAATAACAACACTCAAACAGGAGCGGTTGTTTTTCTTGTGGGTTTTTGCTTTGTTTTGTATTGAAGAATGAGCACAGTAGAGCTACAATTAGGTCTGTTCTTGCCTCTGCCTGAATCAGAAGTTTCCAAACATGACCAATTTTAGCACATACAATGATTCATTTGCTATCTGAATGCAACAGGTAAGGTCATCCAGCTAGCCTGTGCAGTTCTTCCTGGATCATGAAGGATGCTTTAGTCTGCAGCTAGCAGTTGTGTGAGACAGAAGGGATCTGGACAGATCTGCTACACATGAGTAATATGAAGGCAAAACTACACCCAGAGATTAGATTTCCCCCTTCCCTGGCCACACAAATAGTATGGCCAGATTTGAACCTTTCTGCTCAGCTAACTAGGCTTGGCAAGCCGACTCTGTGGCTTAGAACTGGGAAAGATGAATATCAGCAGGTACTGCAGATCACTGTGATAGGTATTTACAGCAATCTTCTAATTTATTAGTGGCTTGGAAAGATACAAAGACCTAAGTATGTAGTATGCAGTAACCAGGCAGAAGATTATAAGTACATTTAGAAACCTACACAAAATTGTATTTTTACTGTGTTAGTTGTGAGACTGTGACTCTACCCTGGACAAGTACATGGATGTGAATATTAACATCAGAAAGACCTTAGAGGGAAGTTCTACTTTGATACTTCTATTTTGGCTGTACTTATCAGAGTTATTCATAAAGAGAACTGCTATGCTCAACCTCATTCTTCAAGCCTGTAGAATGCAAATGGGAACACTATTCCAGCCAGCAGCCTCACCACGAATATGTTTTCCTGACAATGGTGTATAAAGAGCAAGGTGGAGCCAAGGCAGCCCAAGTCTCACAGAGAGGACAGCCTGAGTGTCACGGAGAAGACAGGCTGCTCCTGCAAAATGCACAGCCTTTGCAAAGCATCTACCAACACTTGAACCCTGAAAACTTAGAAAACCACCAACTCCTAACTCACATTTGGTTTTGCAAAGGTCTCATTTTCCCAGGTCAGTGATTTTACAGTGTCCCCATAAGGTATGAAAGTGCCAGAGTTACATCCAAAAGCATCAATGGTTCCCATACTGAGGTTTATGGTCTGCAAGTGGCTCTAGGTGATCCCCAGTTACCTCAGGAGTATCAAGTGTAGTACTCAGCTTGGATCAGTAGCTTACAGGCTTTAGAAGGCATGGCTGTCCACAACATGGTAATAGAAATGGAAACAGTATTCTGACCATAAAGTGTTCTCTCTCCTAAATTCTAACAGTAACCAAGCACAAAGAGAATGTACTGAGGAAAAGTAAACCACAAGCCTAGGGAGAAGATTTTGGCCAGCAGTGCAGGGAGATTTCTTTTGCTACTATTTTTACCTAATAAATAACACCATTGGGACCAGCCACTCTGGGACAATTTTGTCCCTGCAAGGATCACCCTCTGAAGCTTCAAATAGCCCAGGACCAACTTCTGGAAAATAGTAGTCAGCAGAACCAAGGCTATAGACTGCTGGTTTGTTTACACAGTACAGTGCAGGAAAGAAAGCTCTTCTCGGGGAGGAAACTACCAGCAAAGTACCGGCATGGCTGGAATGCCTGCTTGCAGCAGATATGCAACTCTGGGCAAAAAAAGAAAACCAAACCAAGGAAAACACCTGAAATGAGGAGTCCAGCAAAAAATACTGCAGTCAGTTTAGCAATCGACACATACACTGTTTATGTAAACAAAGAAAGTGTGTACAGCACAAACAAATGTCGGTGGTTTGGTTTCTTTATCTGATCTTGCAATACTACTGCAGACTAAACTCCAGCTTAAGTAAGAGCACAGGACTGGGCCCTTGCTATGGTCTCTGTTTTGTTCCTTCTCACCATCCAGAGGCTTCTATTTTTGAGAATGGATCAGCATAGTAGATCTTGTTTACATCAAGGAAAGACTGAGTTTAAAGCTTTCTTTTAAAAGTGGATTTACAGTTTAAAGAGTAAAGAATGAAAAGGGGAAAAGGAACAGTTGAAAAGGTTCCTTTGCAGAAAATTATCTAGTAAGTATCAGAGTCATTTGCAGACAAGATCCATTTTTACACTTTCCCACTGATTCTCTCTCCCGCTCACCAGTCCCTGCCCCCGAAAGCTCCCTGTTCCTTACGGCTGCAGTTTACATTCTATATTATAACTTCAGGGGGGAAAAAAGCAGCAAGACATCTCCCTCCTTGTAGGCTAAGGATCGGCAAGAAAAGGAAGTCGAGTCTTTTTTTCCTCCCCCAGCCTCATAAGAATTGTTAGTTTGTAGCAATTGTAATTGAAAACAGCTGTAGCTGATTTATTTATTTATTTATTTTAAGGGATGAAAAAAGCCATATGAAATAAAAGACAATCAGTAAAAAGAGCCTTGAATCCATTCTGAAGTCAGTGTCTGCCTAAAGGAGTTCAAGGCTTTTCTTTTAAAATTGACCTCTTCGTTTCAGCAAAGCATGGTTTTGAAGTGCTCTTTTAAAATCCTTTGCTCATGTTCCTAGAATTGGTAGGCATGAGTATATCTGTGGGTGAAAGAATACTTCCCCCAAAATACTCTGAGACAGAAATTTATGTGCTTGCCCCTCAGCAAAACAAACTCGCTGAACAAACTCAGCCTTATGTACACGATATGAGAGATCTGTTTGCTATACTAAGTTGCTATGTGAACAAATGTGATGTCACAACATAGATTTTTATGACCAATCTATTAAAAATGCATCAGGAAGGAGAAAAGATTATTTCATCAGACAGCAATGTGAGGAAATAAAATAAGCAACTTCCATCAAACTGCAGAAATTTTGTTTTGCTTTGATTTGCTTCAAATATTTGGTGGAATATGAATGTCTGTGTAAGCTTCCAGTCCATTTAGCAGCTTTTAAATAATAACAACATCCTCCTTTATTTTCCTTTTCATTTTCTTTACCCTTTCTTCCATCGTGAAACCTCTGCTTTTGCTAAATTCACTCTACAGTTTGACAGGGTTTGGTATCGCTTGATTTAGTTGGTCTTTACAACAAATATGCTACTATTCAAGTTTTCCAGTCACCCCAGTAACACTGCTCTCTTAGCCAGAAGGAAAGCTGTGCTTTGCATATGATGGTGATGTAAAACATAATCTCTTGGAGTGACAGGGAGAGATACAGGGGAATTTAATATACTGTGATACACAGAAGTTCTAACAATAACAGAGGACAAATAAGCGAAAGGCCTGATAACTTTCTGTGATTATTGACAAAAAAGCAACACCTCAAACTTTAACCTGTCAGCAACTTCAAGTGATGCAGCCGTAGCACACCATAACGTTACTGAAAAACAATTACACACAAGATGTAATCACCTTTTGTTTTCTTTTCGGTGCAAGCAATTTCAGATGATTAAAAATTAGAGCAGAGAAGGATTTACAGCATCAAAGAGGAAATGAGCCCTTTTTTTATGACAGAGAAAATATTTAAACCAATTCACCTGGTCTGTGTATTGCTACCTAGAACTTTAGAAACTGATGCTGACGCCCCAGCAGCACTGCTTTATTGCAATGTTAAACTAACACAGACACAAAAATATTAAGATAAACCCAGTCTGAGCGAATGGTAATGAAATCCTTAAAGCCGCGCACAGAGCGGGGAAACAGCTGCATTCTGGTTAACCAGAAAGTTAATCAACTACGATAGAAGTAAATAAGATTTATCTTTATATCTGCCAGAAGTTATTAAACATTTAAATATTAATTTTGCTTCTTTAAATCGAGATTGTTGATGCATTACAAAATGGCACTAGATGCTCCCAAAGCAAGGATTAATTCCTCTCTTGAAAAGAAGCATGGCCAGATTAGGCTTCTTTGAACAACTGTTAAGGAAGGTAAGGTGTTCCTGCGCACCAGTTAGTAACTCAGACTGCCTGATTTACTTTAGATCACATAAGAATTAGCTAGGTGGTGGACTTCTGCCAGAACTTACATCATAAAACCACCCCCTGCCTGGGTGTGATTGGAATTCTTTGCCTAAGACTGACCCTGAATTTAAAAAGGCAGTTGTAGGTTCTGCCTGAGGAGCCCATAAAGTTGTAAGAAGTTTGGACACCAAAAGTTAGCACATCCAGCACAGGCTAGAGCTGCTAATTCTTTACCTTCACGACCAGCACTTCTTCCTAAAGAAAATAAGAACACAGATAGCCATGCTGCATCTAAATGACCTTTCTTTTTCACTCTGTACTTTTACCTGCTTAATACACTAGGCATATCCTTCACACTGACTATTGTTCCCTTCCACCCAAAGCTGACACAAACAGGACTGGATGCAGTGGAGGGTCCTCAAGTGCAGAGACACTTTGAGGACACGTCTGCCTCCCCCAACATACCACAGACCCTGCTGCTGAGAGAACAGTAGTAGAAATGACATTTACCAGTGCATCCCTTAATGGTGAGGTTTTGGGGGATTGGTTTGTTTGTTTGTTTTTAAATCGTTTTCCACCTACCTGCAAGCTCTGGAAAGCAGCTGCAGAAACTCACTACTAAGGTGGGCTCTACAGATGGAATGAAGAAAACAGACATGACAGACAGATACTCTGTCATTGGCTCTGCATCCAACCTCTGTACAACTTATTATGTACATTTTGCTCTGCCTTGGTACTTCACTGCAAAGGAGAGCAGAGAATATGACTATAAAGGATTATTAAGAACATTTTAGTTTTGTAGGAAAACAGGAGTATCCCAAAATACTTTACAAGGTTACATTTAGGATAACGAGCTGTAGGTTCCCATGTTTTAACCTATCCTCACTTGCCACGGGCTCTCTCCACAAGCTGGGTCCAAGTGGAATCTGCCACTGCTCCCAGTCTTTTGGAGAGTTTCTTTGTAATTCCTTTTCCCTTAAGCTGCTTTGCTTGTGCTCACCTACCCCCTGGGGCTCACAGAGTACAAGCAGCCTCCTTCAGAGACCAGTGCCTACATTATTCCAAGGCCTGCCAGAAGAGAAACGCTCATGCAGTAAGCCTCTATCACCCACAGCACAAGCACATTCCTTCCATTGCATACAAGGCTCCATCGGTCTGGACTCAAAAAATTCAGAGCTAGTTATGCACGCTCCAGAAGCCTTCAGACACCAATCCCAAACATGCTTAGAAGTGCTAAAATGAATGTGAAACTTCCACTCCCAACCTGCCCCAGAAGCCAGCACCATTCTTTGCAGGTTGTCCACACCTAGTCACTCTAAGTGTCCCAGGAAACTAATTTTTTTTTTTATTTATTAAGGAAGGTGTTTCAGTTGGAGGATGAATGAGATGAGCTGAAGTTAGCTAGAACACACATTTCAGCAAACAAGAATGCTTACAACACAGAGCTCAGACATTATAAACAGAGAAGCAGAACGTAAACACCGAACAATCACAAGGCAGAAGTATTTCTACTCTGGCATAAGGCCTTCATTAGCTGAACACTGCCTGTCAAAGTAAAATGCTGCTGAAACCCATGACAGTACTAGCAAAGGAGAGCGGATTATTGCTCTTTGCCAACCACCATCCATGTGAATGCACACAGCAGAAACTGTAATTAAATGCTCTGAAGTCTAACTCAACACACCTCAGCAACACAGGAGGAGGAAGTTGTTTCACAAGTCCCTCCAAAACTTTTCTAGTGTAACATCTACAAAGGAGCTGCAATCAGAAAATGGACAGTTACCAAAACTACCACTAAAGTAACATGTGAAAAGGCTAAATTAGCACTATCAGCTTTTTGGATCAGCTTGTATATAAAACCCTGAAGGAATCACTTCGTAATACATATTGTTTGGTGGTGTTTTTTTTTCACTTGAAAAAGGGTAGACATTCACACACCAGTATGTACAGGAATGTAAGGAACAGAGCTGCAAGACACTGACAAATCAACAGCAGCAAATGAGCCCCCCACATCCTCTCATTGTATCTCAATATCAGTGACCCTCTGCAATCCACAACCCGGAGCAAAACTGAAAACAGATGCCATGATTTGGGTACAAGTAGCTCCTTGGAGTTTTTAACCAGCACCACAAAGTGTATTTACCAACTACTCCAGAGCAGTGCCTGAGAGGAGCAGCGGTGAGGGCGTTGGGAAGCAGCTACCCCGCGGCGCTGCCCAATCAGAAAGCAGGTCACAGCTCGTTAGCTGTATCATATACGTTAAACGTCACAGACTCGCCATGGCTTAGCTGACAATTCAACCTGTGTTTTATTTTATGATAACCTCACGTTCCCTTAAAGACCTACAGTACAACAAACGGATCCATCCCAGATCCTTCACCACGCTTTATGGCACGAATCTGGCAGAGATTTGCCTCGATAAAGCTGTTCACTGTAAAAGATTAATACTTTTTAGAAGTGTTTTCAGAGCACCACTACCAAACTACTATGAAAAATTGCAGCCCCAAGAATGTTTGCTGCACAAACACAGACACATGGGCAGAAATGCAGACTGATTCAGTCCACACACTTTTCACTTCAGCAGGCTAAAAAGTGTGTTTTATTTGACCACATAAACAAGAAGATGCAGGATCCACTATGGTTTTTTGGTTGGTTGGTTGGTTGATGGTCTGGTGTTTAAGTGACAAAAGTATTTCCCCTTCCGATTCAGCATATTCTTTGTGGTGGCTGAGCTGGATTTAGAAGCTACTAACAAATTATACAAAGCATAACCAGCAATGGATGTAGTTTACATTATTGGGTACTTTTGACAGCCATACGATAAAGACGTGAACCCATCACCTCCTCCCACTAAAAGCAACTGCATTCTAAATGTAAACATGAATTTCTCTTGTTGTCGTGCTGAACATGTGTTCTTTAAGTGCAGCCCAGGAGTAAGTTTTCAAAACTCTGCCCCTGTTTTCTGTTATCATTCATTTTTAATTTCAACGAGTTCACAAAACAAAACTAGAGAAAGGCTCCTCTCTCCCCCTAAACCTGCAACATTTCTCAGTTTTGTGCACAAGCTCAGGCAATACCTTGCAGTGTTATAGCTGTAAATGCCAATAGGACAGATCCTGAGCAAACAACACACTGAAGCAGAGAAATTTCCTGAGACCAGCATTATAATCAATCCTGAAGTGCTGTACTGTAATTTCAAGATTTCAGCCTAAGCTGGTGTCTCCTCAAAGAGTTGCTCTGCGTGGAAACATAATGAGGGATTACCCAATTAAACTACTAAATTAATTAGGGTCCGTGCCTGCATATACTGTACTGTCTAGTGGGACGCTTCAGCTGGAATTCGGGCTGAAACCTAACAGGGTCCATGCACAGTAAAAGAAGGCTGAGGGACTTACCTCCGTCCGCGACTGGAGCCTCTTGTTCATTTCATATATTCGGTACTCTGGTTGCACCATGTATGGTGTGTGTCTCCTATAAAATGGGCCAAAAGGAGAAGAATAGAAAGGGTCATGTGGTGTGCTGGACATCTTGCCTGCTTGCAGAGATTCAAGCTACACAGAGTATCATCAACATCCATACAGAGCACATGGGCTGTGTGTTCTTCACAGTACAAAGTAGCAGCGCGCACACACACACACATCCAGGCTGCACGCACTGGCTGGGAACTGCTGTGGGAGCCTCTATAGCGGGAGACGGGGGGGCGGGGGAGCGGGAGCGGGAGCGCTCAGGCTCCGGAGAGAGGGAGACTGGAGAGCTTCAGGCACCACCGCTCCTTTTTAAAGCAGCAGTTTCTCGAGAGGTCATTTCCTGTCCACGCTGCCGACTAGTTCCAAAATATCATATCCCTCCCCGCCTGACAGGGGTCTAAGGTTGGGGTTTGATTTTTCCCAGGCAGGACCCCTCAGGAAGCTGGCAGCAGCGCTGGTTAGCATATAGGTGGTTTAAAAGCTGCCTGAGCCAATCCCCCTCTGCCAGGAGCACGCTCGGGTAATGTCAGCAATGTGATTACTACAAAATACATAAACACAGGCCACGGCGAGCCCCGCCGCTCGCAGCTGCCGATTCAGCCGCTCCCCCGCGGCCCCGCCAGCGAGTCCTGCCCGCTGGCACTGCCCGTGTGGGGCTCGCCCGGCTTCGGCTGCCCGAGCCCCGCGGCCGTCCCGGGGTGGGGGTGGGGGGGGTTGCCCCTCGCATCGGCAGTCTGGGGGCACGGAGGGAGGGCGGCCTGGCTGCTGCACCAGGGGCGGGATGGCCGGGCCCGGGCAGCCTGCACAAAGAAATCACCTCCGTGCTCCGCACTCGCACAATGGAGAGCAGTTAAGCACAGAAACCGCAAAAATGTCAAAGCACAAAGAGCAGGGGCTGGGGGAACCAGAGTCCCGAAGAGCTGCCGGCAACCCCGTTCGGCAAGAGGTTAGGAATGCACATGGATTGGTTTAGCAGCAGCTATCCGGTGAGAGGTGGCGGCAGATAGGTAGGGACCGGTCGCTATTTTCAGGTTCGTTGCCGGGCATCAACTCGGGAGCGGACAGAGCACGTTGCAAATGAAAGAGATCTAAAACTGGAGGGAAAGCCGAGGGAGGAGGGCAAAGGTGAGGGCATCCCCCTTTGGAGGTGATGGATGAACTTTATCTGTCGAATCGCACTTGGAGAAAGTGCCGGGAGCGGACCCCACGTGAAAGGAAAGTCCTCAAAAACCAGAGAAGACAGACTGGGCTGATCCGCTACCTGGGGCAGTGCCAGGATGACGAAGGGTACCTTCGGATTTCCCTGCACCAAAAAGCCCTTGGCACACAGACCCTCTCTCTACACAGCCGTAAAGCATCAGACATTATTTACAGTACTAAATAAATGTAAAAAGTAACAATAAACAGCGCTGAATTAATCGCCGATGGAAATTAATTCAAGCAAATGGAACCAACTCTAGGAGCAGATTTAGTTAACTAATATGATTAAGAGAGTAACCCCCAGGCGTGGGCAGAGCGGCTCTCAGCCGGGGTGCTTGGCAGGCGCGCCGCAGGGTCGCCCATGCCACAGATGGGGAAATCAAGGCACACGCCGGTACGTTTCCTACATTTATGTAATAATCCCAGGAAATATTTGAGCGTGCTATGGCTTCAACCACTGCCAAAAAATTAATTAGAATCTGACTGGATGTAGGAATATTTCAAAAGACAGATCAGAAAAATTCCTATTTGACTTGGTGCTTGGCTAAATCTGGAAAACCTCGAGCTCTCTTCCCAGGATAAAGTACAAGGGTTCATCATTTCATTCTAGTGACCACTGATGGGGATCAGAATTAGTCTTTGACATGCCAGTTGCTGTTTAGCAAAACTATTTCTGTGTGCTCTTGTGGAAGAAGAAGTGACGTATTGAGCTGTTTTATAGACTTCCCACAGCTTCTGTCACTACAGACCGAGCCAAGAGATAATACATTGGGTATTTTGCCTCTCTCTTTAAATGCTCCCCAGCTATGTAGCAACACTGCACCCTCGCTCTGGTCCCATCACAGGAGGTGCTGAGTTCAATAAATAGCATGTACAACGTTTGGCTCAATAGCACTGCAGTGACAGTGCCCCCAGAGTTTACTGGCCTCTACGTATCTAGGAGTAAAGGTTGGAGCAGATGGTCCTTGAGGTCCCTTCCAACCTGACAATTCCATGATTCTGTGCATCTACCTTGTACCCTTAACAGGTCCTACCAAGGTTACCATAAAGCCTAAACCCATAACAACCAGGAAAAAATGAGTTACAGCACTAATACACAGAAATTTTATGGCTCAAGTACCATATACTTCAATTTTAAAAATAAAAACCTACCCACCAAACTGGATCTTACTTTGTTTACAAACCAAATCCAAAGTAAAACATATTTGCCTGAGAAGGGGCACACTGCTTTGGGTAGTTCAAATGGTGAAATTTTACACTGCTTGAAAACTCTGTCTTAAGGACTTTTTGACTAGGCTAAAATTCACTGTTTCAAGATGTAAACCATGGCAATAATATTAGTGTCTTCTACATTGGCAGAGGGAGGGGAAAGGAAGAGGTGGATTCAAAATAAAATAAGAAATAGACAAACTCAAGAATACTGCAAGTGAGGGAGCAGCAGGATTTGCTTTCATGACTGGGAACCCTAGATTCTCCCCCCACATCCTAAATAACTGCTTCTGTCTGTGGTTCTAGTGCAAAGCGAAGAGGTGCAGTCATGTTTTAATAATTCTCATTGATTAACGGGGAAATTATCACACACCTACATGCCACCAGCAAGAGCCAAGTCCCAGGGTAGGAACCTGCTAATTACAGGCTCCAGCAGCACCTCCAGTTGCCTGTTATCATCTAGACCAGTGTGATGCACAGAACAGTGAGACAGAAGGCAGAATCAAAGGAAAATGAAGTTACAGGGATCCTGACAACGTGGACTTGATTCCCACTTGGATCTGCCACCTTTGAAGTTTCACATGCTCTCCAGGAATACTGGTTTGGGCCATTAACATTAGCCCACTGGAGTCCAAACATGAGGAACTGTAGCACCACCTTGTTTATCCAGTTCTCAAACCTCTGTGCTGCAGGGGCTCAGCCAGCCTCACATGAGTGCTGCACCCAGGCATGAAATGAGACAGCGCACTGTCTCAGAGAGGCCCTGGGACTCGGGCCCACTGCTCCCAGCTGAGGAAGTAGAGCTGGATAGAGGTGTGCCTCAGACCACACCAGCAGAGACAGAGCAACGTTTTGCGTCCCTCTGGCCAGGCACTAATCACACAGGACCCAAAGGAATCTCACGACTTGGTGTGCTGACCTGGCTGATGTCTGGATGCCAGGTTGCCCTCTCCTGGGCAGAAACAGAAGGACCCACGTAAGTCAGGGACTGATAGCTCTGGAGAACAATTTCCCTTCATTTCAGGGGAAAATGTGCATTTGGTGGAGGATGGAGGTCCTCTTCCTCTGCACCCACCAGTGTGAATCTCTCACTGCCTACAAACAGCCGAGGTGCTCTGCAATAGACAGATCGACAGCCAGCAGCAAAACTTCCTCCAGCACATAAGCAGGAGGCAGGATGGGATGAGCAAGAAAGGTTTGTTCATCTGTCTCTGCTGTTTATGCTGTCACACGTGGTCAGGTGCTGCCTTCCCATCGTGGCACAGGGGGTGCACGTGCCTGCTGCCATATGCCACACTATGCCACATCATGCCGTGCCAACCCATGCCACGCCACCCAGGAGCGTCGACAGCCCTGTAAAACACTCTGCTGAAAGCACCACACACAAGTGAGGCACAGTCCTCGCTTGGCCACGCTGACAATCACAGCAGCTCTGATGGCTGCACTATTTTTAATAACCACTTAGTAATAATAATAATGCAGGAAAGAGATCCAGCTGTAAATAGGTGTAATTGCTGTATTTATCCCCGGTATGCATTGACTGCTCAGTCTCTGTCAGTAATCAGGTTTACAAGGATACATTTAAGGTGGTTTGTAGCTGCTGAAAAGACAGGAAAGGAGAGACTGATTTTAACTAAAGACACACAAGAAATGTATGGCTAAAAACCAGAGGTACTTGAAATCAGATTTCTTGAGAATAGTCAAATAAATATAAATCTCTTGGAAAAAAAGTAATATCAAAACTACCTTTTGAAACTGTCCTTTGTTTATACAAGAGCCAGGCAGCGTTAAAGACTTTTGGTGGAGTGGCCTTAGGTAACAAAATAAAACTCTTTTCCTGTGGATGGTCAGAAGTGACTGAATGAAATTTACTTAGTGAAAGTTAGGATGCATAATGAGGAAGCACCAGCAGTACCCCATCATCTGTAACAAACACTCAGTGGCTGAGGCCAAACACAGGATTCTGACAGGTTTCAGAACTGAATACTCCCCTTAATTTCCACAGCTGTAGAACACAGTGTGCCAGATGCTTGCTCTTTATAAGAAATCTAGAAGCTGTAATTTGTTTGCATTAAATATTAATGCATTGAAATAAAAAACATATTCCAGAAAACACTGTCCTCTCACTAACAATTTGTGGACAGAAAACTAGATAAATCTTGTTCCTAGCATCCCATCTAAATCTGCTCTTCTCTAGTTTGAAGCCACTGCCCCTATCGCCACAGGCCTGTGGAAACAGTCTCTCTCCATCCTTCCTGTCGGCCCCCTTCAGGTGCTGGAAGGCTGCTATATCCATTTTCCTCATGCCATTCATACCCTCTGTATAGATGTGCAGAGTTCCTTTTCCATGAATCATTTCTAAATATCTGCCTTGCTAATTTCTCAACCTACATGTTCCTTTCCCCCCTCCTCTACTGCTATCTATGCCGGTGAAGTTTGGGGTGGATCGTCACTGAAGGCTGATGCTGGTAAGTGCTATTTGAGATTCTTCACCCAAAGCCCTCAACAAGTTTATCTGACTGTGTTCTCCCTCAAGAAAGCCTGAAGAGCTGATGGTCAGGGTGTTAAGCAAGGAAAAGAGAGAGATGGAACTCCCGACCCTTGCCTCTTACAGCCATTCCCCACCAGCTGAGGAAGAAAAGAGCCTTCAGCAGCAGAGAGGACAGTCCTGCGGTTTATAGCATTGGCTGACAGCCAAGAGCAAAACACCCCCAATAATCCAGAGGAGTAGTGGGGGAGGCTATGGGAGCAGACTGAGGTTGGTAGGTTGACCCTCCAGTGAAAAACCAGAGAAGCCAGCACAGAAATAAGAACCTGAAGAGTCCCAGCCCCTTTCTGATACATGAGTTTCTCTCACAGACAAGTTGAATATGAATTAAATGCAGGTGGCACAGGAACTCAGCTCCAGTGTATTACCCAGTGTGTTATTAAAAATTTCTTAAGTCTCTTTCAGTCCAAAGCAAGAATCATTATAACCACCCATCAACACAGCAAGAAATAAGCACCACCAGACTTCAGCACAATCTTTAAGCAACCCTTTCTCCCTGACTTGCCCTCATAAATATATGGCGTCAGAGGCTGCCTGTGACAGATTACAAACTGGGCCTCAGAAAGGGAACAGATGTGTAAATATGAAAAAGAGATGTTCACTTTGGCTAGCATTTCCCTCCAAAGCCCTGGTCCTTACCTGGAAAAGCTTAATGTTCCTTCTACATGCCCGGCCCTGCCACACTGATTTACCTGTTACACACCTCACTCACTGCTCAACTTTCAGCATATTTCAATTAGTTGAAAGCTTACTTTTTAAAGGACTCAACTGGGAGCACTCAGCTTTGGAGGCATTTCAGTTGAGTGCTAATTAGCAACTAGCTGACTGTCAACTTTTCTTCTTCGAAGAGGAGGAAGGGTTGGTGATTCCCTTCTGAATTACCTGGCAATCAAATACACGTTGAAATTTATTCATTAACTTATAATAATCGTCCCTAGCACCTCATTGGCAATTTTCATCTTCAAAGCACTTCATAAACATTCGTAGGAACACTGTGGTGATTAGCACTGTGACAAACCCCTGCAACTTCCTGCCTGTGGGTCTCTCTCCCTATTTTGCAGATGAGGAAGGTAGGGAGAGAAGAAGTCAATGGCAAAAATATAGTTATACCTCAGGAAATTATAGCTTACAGATTTGTATTTGGATCTTGCACAGCACAGGCATTCATACTACACAGAACAACGATGGACAGACAGAAGTGGTGTGAAAGGAGAAATTCCATGCCTGGTACCAAGGTGGGATTCATGCTTGGATC
Source organism: Dryobates pubescens (assembly GCF_014839835.1). Classification (NCBI taxonomy): domain Eukaryota; kingdom Metazoa; phylum Chordata; class Aves; order Piciformes; family Picidae; genus Dryobates; species Dryobates pubescens. The sequence goes on along the minus strand of NC_071634.1, from coordinate 18,277,615 downwards.
TTGTAATTAGGCCTTTATCGTACGACAGCCATGCTCCTACCTAAAGCCTGTACTGCACTCACCTTGTTGCTTTGAACCAGTAGTTATCCCTTAGTACTAAACATGCAGTGTCACTCTGCTTTATTTATTCTTTCAACATCAAGTCCCAACCACAAGTGGAAAGAAATCTATGTTGGAAAACATTATTTCCTACACAGATTTTTCTAGAGTCTTTTGTTGCATGTTTCCATCTCATTCTCCATTCTTTATAAAGATTTACCTTAAGCTTAAATCTTTGCAATTGCAGAACACCAGCCAAAACTTGCCAGGAAATGAAAGCATGCTGAATATGATCCACTAGGATTTTGGATATCACTCTTGCAGGTACTCTGGACACTGCTGTAGCCTCTGCATTCAGTACACGACAAATGCCATCAATTACCTGTTTGCATATTTGGTAGGCACAAAATGATTTTATTTTTCTTAATTTGGCCTTTTAAATTTAAGCATATGCTATTAGTTTAAATTTTATACTTGGAAATGTTATCGTGCTCTGCAGTGCTTGGATTTTGCCAAGGCCTTGTACGGCTGCATAAATGTGACTGAAATAACCAGGAGTTTTGCTTGGAAAATCTGATTATGCTGCAGGAGCAAAATGTTCCAGCTCATGAGGGTGAAAGACGGGCTGTGCCTCTCCTTTTAGTGAATAATGATTTTGCACAAAAAAATAGAGCCTGAGCAAAATATATACAGAATTTTTATCTCTTCTGTGTCATAGGTTCTGTTTCTTCTACCCCCAGGCATGACACTCTGTGACCTACACCCAAACAGTGACCAGGGAAGTGACCACATATCTAATTCAGTACTTGAAACATACCAGGCACGTCTTAAACATCTCCAACATGCACATATTGCAGAGAGCATGGAAAGATACTGACATCCCAGGAGATGCAGCAGATCTGAGCTCCTCTGACTTGTAACTCAGCCCACATCAGGAGCTGCTGCCTCACAGAGACAGGACACCACCGGCCAGCTGCTCATGGCAGCCGCTGCATCCCCCAGCTTCCACTCTCACTGCTAGCTTTGATTTCTGATTCTAAGAGTGCATTCTGCTGGCTGTTGTCTTCCCAGCGTCATCCCATCTCGCAGTTCTGCAGCCATGCATGCCCATTGATCCTGGTGCATTAACAACCTGCAGCTTTGACAGCAGCACAATGGTTTGTGCATGGAGCGCAACAGTCTGCAGAATATTTGCCCGTAGCTTTTTGCTTGTGAAGTTTGATGTTTGAAGGTTATTGATTAGAAAGCTTTGTTTCTAATTAGAGAAACAGGGAAAACCTCCAGTACACTTTATTTGTGCCTGACACCATACCCAGGAAACTGGCACAGCATACTGTCTGTAGCAAGCCTTCTTCAGTGCAAGCATCCTAATAAGTATTACCTGAATTCCAACATCTGGTTTATATTAAATAAAACTACAGATACGAATCCAATCCTCCAATTTGGAGGGAATGTAAGAGGCTTTAAATTAACCAGCAAAACATTTGTGTTGATTTGAAAAAGCTAAAAAACAAGTGAAGTTACTACAGGACCTGCAGTCAAACTTTCCTGTTTCTCAGCTAGAAAGGGTAGAGCAATAATGCCAATTATTTTAAAACCACCTCATCCTTTATGTGATATGAAAATTTGGACGGAGTTCAGCTATTGCAGTTCTATAACTCAACAATATCCTCGGATTTTGCACTTTTAAACTTAAAATCTTGAGATTTAAGGGAAGGATAAAAGAAAGTGTGAGATCAGTGACATTTAGTCAGCTAAAGAATTATGAACATAATAAGGACAATTATAGGGCTGTTTTACCTTAACAGCACGGGCACTGAATATTTTCTTCTCTTCATACAACCTTTGTATTTCCTGTATATACACACATTATAACCTCAGCCTGGTTAGTGACGTGTGTTGTGTAGAGATCAAAACAAAGGTGGTGTTTGTGTGCCTCCAGTTAAGCCTATACCAAAATCTGCCATTAAAAAAAAGACCATTTAAATCCAATCATTTCACATTTTGGTGAAGTGAGCTCACATTTTCAGAGTACACAATCAGCACACAATCAGCGTGTGTAGTCAGGTTTCTGGGGGACATGCTCACAGGCTGTCTCCTTGCTGCACTGCTCCCTTTGCAAAGTAGATGGCAGGTAGTTTGCACATGGTCTGCAATCACACCTCCATTTGTCAGCTCAGGCTCCTCTGAGGAGTTTCAAGGAGCACATATGATTGCAAATAAGTTATAGGCAATAACAGTTTGTTTAAGTATTCCTTGCTCTTAAGCTTTATTTTTCTTACACGGTACAGAGAAACTGTTTCAAAATGAAACTTCTCCAGACCAATTTCTGTATGTTTGCTGCTGTTACCTCTTTCACACCTCCCAGAGGGTCATACGTATATGTATTCAACTGGGCAAAATGTTAAGCCTTTGCCACTTTAGAAACTGTAAAATGCAAATTCACATTCATGCCCTTGATTCAAAACAACAAAATTCATAGACTCATAGAATACCAGGTTGGAAGGGACCTCACTGATCATCTAGTCCAACCTCTCAGGGTCAGAGTCACAAACTGAGTCACAATAGGAAAAGCTTCCAATGTTCCTTGCCAAGACCAAAAGCAGCCCCTTGACACTCTGGGGAAAACACAAGCTTTCATGAAGACACAGATCACACTTGTCATTACAGGCTCAAGAGTGTGGCAGTGAGGCCAGAATATGAAAAGGAGAGACCCCTCTGCCTCCTCTTCCACACTTTTTATTTGCATGTATTTGGTTTCTTCATGCATCTCCCACGACGACTCTTCAAAGAGATTGCTCATTGAGATGAAAAGGCAAGAGGTAAGACTGAGATGGGAGACTGGGACAGGCAGCTGAGTGACTGTACTCGCTATTTCTTAGACTATTGCAGTAAATGATGGTGCTAAATGAAGTTTAACAACCTAAAATTTAAGTTAATGATGTTTCCTGTAAGAAAGCAGGAGCGTATATCATGCATACAGCTTGACATCATTTATTGCTGATTTCAAAATGGCATTTCCATAGGCATATTGTGCTCAGAACACATTCTGCCATTCCTACACGTGTCATTAGAGCATCAGAGCAGTGGAATCTGGTGCTGCATATCAAGGCAGATACACTCACCAGTGTGTTATGGCTCTGTTTGCCTAGCTGTCCAAATTTATGTCTTTAAAGGCATACAAGGCAGTTCCTACATCCAGGTTGTCTTCTGCTGGCAGGGAAGTAAAGGGGCAAACAGCTCACCCTATTGTCTTTCCAACACAGGATCGGGGTGTCAGTGCAAGCTCCCCAATGGGATCCTGGAATGCACCTGTCCTGCAGTGTAGACATAAATCTCATCTTAGGTAGGCTAACACGAGGGGCTTTGTAGACTGACAGAGTGCAGGCAGGGACAGGCTGTTCCACAAAGACAGGAAAGCATAGTTCACTTCAGCCCAAGGCAGAGATACAAAACCTCTTATTTTACTGAATACTGATGAAGCTTCCCCTTCATCGTCGTCCTGCTCTGCAGTCATCATTCTCTCAATCCAAACTCACCTTTTTCTTTTTCTTCCATTCTGTTTAATTCCCAATTTTCCTTTCCCCCAATAGCCTCTTCCTCACATCTTGTTCTGAACCAGCACATTTCTATCTTCCCCTCAGTTTCAGACATTCCTGAAACACCTACTAACTCATTCCCTGCCACTGTTTTTAGACCTTTCCTCCCACCCAACATCTACTCTGTTTCAACACTGTTCCTCCATCCCTCACCAGCATTTACTCATCTTTCTTCAGCCCCTTGTTAGGTCTCAGCACTTCTGGCAAAATGCTAGGGGAAGCTGGAAGCACACAAACCCTGCCTGGTCACAGCAGTCCAATGATGTATTGTGCGTCATCAGTCCCACAGAAACCCTGAAGTACATAAAATATGGTCATGGCAGCCAGCCCAGAAGAAACCATCAGATCTGCTGATATTCTGCCAGGGTTTTGTGGGAGATCAGGAAAGGTAAGAGGGAATGCATGGGAAAGCAGAGAGATAAGAAATTTGGAATTGTAAGGAAATCAGTGCAGCTAGCCATAGAGTTTGTGCCTTTAAGCTTGATACCAGGTTCACCGTCAGTGTGAAGAAGATACACTGAAAGTTTACTGCTACTGTGATCAGTCGTCTGAATTCATGTCTGAATTCATATGCATTCAAGAGCTGGGTATAGTCAGAGGGAAGAGAAGATGCAAGGGTGATCTGTGTGGCATGAGTCATCCCCATTCAACCCAGAGTTATGTCCATTTGGGTCCTCAACCAACTCCTGTTCTATGGTTAAGTCAAGCAGGTTACAGACTTCTGTTTCTCATGAAGGGAGAGGCTTAGTGATTTTATTTCTTTCAGGATATAATAGACTATTGTGCCCTGTCTGTTCATTTTTCCTACCTGAGAACTGACCTTACTTGTTTTAAATAAATAATGTCCTGGATTTTCCTTTTGTTTTACTTTAACCATGACTCCATCTCAGATCAAGGATTGAAGATCTTAAATACAAAGAAGAAGTGTTGCCAGAACTAACCTGGAGACACATCTGCAGAAAGCTTATGAGAGTTTCAGACAAACATCTGAAGTTTTGGGTAATGATTTGAGTCTAAAATCATGCCTTTACAGATTTCCTATTCTTGGAGAAGGCTGGAGCAAGAAAACCAAAATAAAATGGGAGCACTCACATCAGGTAATTAAAAACACATGAGAACACAGAGTTTAAGGAAAAATCTAACACATAAGAAGCTTCTCTGTTGACTGCCATAAGGTATTGCTTACTTCTGCTCCCAGGCACACATCTCAGCTGTCTTGAGCCCACTTCAAGGCACAGATTTCTAAAGGATGTTCTCTATGGCTGGCTACAAGGTGCTCCTTCAGCTGCAGAGGATCAAATGCTGTATAATTGCAAAGCAGGAGATTCCAGGCTGCAATGCAGCTTTTGTTGACTGATCCTCACTAGCTCCTGTATGGGACAGGATGTGTTCTGCTGGTCAGCTCAGATACACTGTTGTACAGCTGCCATTCTACACATAATCACTCATTTTACTTATTTTCACGATACTGGGTGTAAGGACCCAGTCTTCTGTTTTCCTATCTTGTGCAGCAAATGATGTGCGTGTCTTACAGACAGGGTCTGCATTTTAACTACTCATAATTCTGTTCTGAGAATGATCAGCCTTGAATAAAGCACATCTTCTGGAGCAATGTCCAAATGCAGGCATTTAAACACATGTTAGGGAAAGTTAGTCTCCATTACACTGAGCACTGTATTCCAGACAAATTCATTATGTATTCTCTGACTGATTTTAGCAGAAGATCTCTGTAAGAGCACTCTTAAAAATCAGGTCAGCAATGTCTTAGCTGGTATCTATTTTTCTATACTCCCTGTGTTTTGGGGTTTTTTAATCTCATGGTGGCCCAACATAAAAGAGAGTCAAACCAGCAGAACCTTGGTGTCCTCCTCTCAGCCAGCTCTCCTTACCACTTGGACATTGAATCCTGCTTCTATGATCTACATACGTCTTTAGGACTTTTCCTGAAGGAAGGGGAGAGGGATGGCCTCTTAAATACTAAGACATAGCCTAGTCCTTAGGGCATACTCCTAGGAATTGGTGTGTGGACATGTGGACCCCTTAAGCACAAGAGGGCAATGAAGTTAGCTTTTCTACTTTGTAACCACAACAACGGGTGGAGGCAGCACTGCTCCTCATTTTGTGGAGACAGTGGGACAGTGAAGCACTGTCAGTCAGTCTCACCTCTGTGCCTGGAAAGAGCACGGAGCAGATCCTCCCAGAGGCACTACTGACTCAGCAGAATAGTGAAGAGGTGATTGGGAACAGTCAGCATGGCTTCACCAAGGGCAAATCCTGCCTGACCAACCTGGTGGCCTTCTCTGAACAGGTGACAACGTTAACAGCTGAGGGGTGAGCAACTGATGTCGTTTGCCTGGGCCTGAGCAAAGCCTTCGACACTGTCCTGCACCACAGCCTGGTCTCCAGGCTGGTGACACAGGGGTGTGATGGGTGACCACCAGATGGATACAGAACTGGCTTGATGGCCTCACCCAAAGAGTGGCTGTCAATGGCTCCATGTCCCAGTGGAGGCCAGGGACAAGCAGAGTCCCTCAGGGATCAGTCCTGGCACCAGGCTTGTTCAACAGCTGTGTGGGTGCCATGGACAGTGGCATTGAGTGCAGCCTCAGCAGGTTTGCTGATGGCACCAAGCTGTGTGGTGCAGCAGACACACTGGAGGGAAGGGATCCATCCAGAGGGACCTGGACAGGCTGGAGAGGTGGGCACAAGCCAACCTCAGGAGGTTCAACAAGACCAAGGGCAGGGTCCTGCAGCTGGGTCGAGGCAATCCCAGGCACAAATGCAGGCTGGGCAGGGACTGGCTGGAGAGCAGCCCTGAGGAGAGAGTCTTGGGGGTGCTGGGGGAGGAGAAGCTCACCAGGAGCTCTCAGTGTGCACTTGCAGCCCAGAAAGCCAACCAGATCCTGGGCTGCAGCAAGAGAAGTGTGGCCAGCAGGGCAAGGGAGGTGATTCTCCCCCTCTGCTCAGCTCTGCTGAGACCCCACCCCCAGTACTGCCTCCAGTTCTGGAGCCCCTATTACAAGAGGGATCTGGAGGTGCTGGAAGGTGTCCAGAGAAGGGCCATGAGGATGAGCAGAGGGCTGGAGCACCTCTCCTATGAGGACAGACTGAAAGAGTTGGGGCTGTTCAGTCTGAAGAAGAGAAGGCTCCAAGGTGACCTAATTGTGGCCTTCCAGTATCTGAAGGGGGCTACAAGCAGGCTGGGGAGGGACTTCTCAGGATCTCAGGGAGTGATAGGACTAGGGGGAATGGAATGAAGCTGGAGGTGGGGAGATTCAGGCTGGAGGTGAGGAAGAAGTTCTTCCCCATGAGAGTGGTGAAGCCCTGGAATGGGTTGTCCAGGGAGGTGGTTGAGGCCCCATCCCTGGAGGTGTTTAAGCCCAGGCTGGATGAGGCTCTGGCCAGCCTGATCTAGTGTGAGGTGTCCCTGCCCATGGCAGGGGGATTGGAACTGGATGATCCTTGTGGTCCCTTCCAACCCTGACTGATACTATGGTACTATGAACACGCCAGGAGGGTGTTGAACCTAGTAATCAAAACCAACAGTGGCATACAATAGACCACCCAAAACACAGCTGTAATAGTTTTTCAGCTCTGCCATGGAAACAATGAATAGAAACAACAAGCAGAATAGATTTGAATATAGCATTTCTACTTTTCAAAGTAGAATTTTAAACTTTGACCCAAACAGGATAGTATTTTAAAACTTTTTTGCAGATATAATTTTTGCTGCATGAGGTCAACCATGCTAAGAGTGCTGGAGAGGCATAGACCCTAACAAAGTGATAGGTTAGCGAGCTGTGTAGGAGTCAGGTATGCTACAGAAGCTGCTTTAACTGGGTATTTCCTGTTATGTAAAGAATTGCATTCACTGGTAATGGCTGTCAATATGTAATCAGAATAACCATCATTTCATTTCATACAGAGATCATTACATAGAAAAACTACATTAAAATAGTTCTGAAGTCTTTCCACTTTCATTTTGCTCAAAAAATAATGAGCTTCCTGGTAGCAAAATCACTTTGTTCCGAACCAGATCTGCAGAATTATGGCTAATTTCCCTAGCAGGCCTTGAAAGGTGTGGCAGATGTGTACTAAGAAAGGTGTAGTTGATCTGCATCCAGAGAGAAACACGGGGGGAGCACAGTTTATATTTCCAAAGTACCTCTGCTCCCCATGGGGTGGTCTGTGGGGCCACCTCCTCCCTGCTGTGGCTGAATATCTGTACTCAAGTGTTTCTTCCTGTAGGCGAAAGGTCTCGGGACAGGATATTCGTAACTGGGTATCTCTCAGGCCACATGGGAACCGTTTGTATGGGCTCTGAAGCAGAGCAAGATTAACACTAAAATGCATGAATTCCTCAAGTTTGGGGTGCCTCAGTGATTAGATGTCCAACTTAACATACCTAGGGTTTGGGTTTGATTTCTGTGAACTATTGATCTTCTACCACTCCTTCAGATTTCATCTACAGTGAGAATTATTAGTATGTCAAGATTTTCAGAAGTAATTACTTTCTTAGCTATTAAAGCTTCACAGAAATAATGGTTCTCTCTAATCCAAGTTGGAGGAAACATTTGGAAGAATTAGGCAGAAAGACTGTCACCACGGGAGATGATTGGGTAGACAAATCCTTTGCCTGAGCACAAAAGCCTGAGGTACAAGTTTCTGCTCTGAACATGATGTTTCAAACCCAGACCATCTCTTCCCTTCACCACAGTGTTGGTTACATAGGATGGTAATACCTCTTTCTCTTACTTAAAAAAAGAAATTCACTAGTGACTGAGACTTTCCATCAAAAGCAAGGGGGAATCTAATCCTATTAAGAAAAGTTTTGATAAGACAGCACTGTCCTGTGAGCCCTCTCTTTCTTCCTACTCTCCCCAAAGCGTTTGACAAAAAGAATGTAAATCTAAACTAGCTCTTATCTTAAGCCTTGCAGATGAAAAAGCATTCCAGAAGCTAGTTATCACACAGGAATAGAAACCAGTCCACTTAAGTTTTGGTGAGCCATATAACCACAAAAGACCATCTGCCATCTTCCTGCTGTCTTTGCTGCTCTGCAGAGGCAGGGGAATATGTACCTACTAACTCTGGCAAGTCATAACGCCGGGGGGATGGTTCCCAATGCCAGCTTCATTCATTAGAAGTCCACATTCATTCTTTGAAAATCTTCCAGCTCAAGCCCCACATGAGGCAGAGACTCAAGGAAAATTCAGGCTGGAGAGAAGGGTCCTGAATCCCACCCTTAGTGGAGCTGCAGTGAAGATAGGCAGAGCTGAACTCCTCAGGGGTGTTCAAACTGTTTTCAGCATTTGAAGACATTTTATGGCATTCTAGGGGCCGGTGTGTGTGAGAGAAGTAAAATGCTAGTACCTGGTATGATTCATGTGGCCCATGTATGGTACTGTGACATTTAGGGATCACAAAGGGAGAATCATATGATAAATTATCCACATTTCTATAGTAATAGATATCTATAATTGCATAACTTCAAAGAGGCACAATGCTTATAAACAATGTCAAGCTTCAATCAAAAGGTAAGGACATTTTTTCCACTTGAACTAGAGGAAAATAAATAAAATAAATAAATAAGTATTAGCACTCTCAAACTTCTGTGCCCTCTCACCCCCAGCCTCTCAATCTCCACTGAGCACACAGAGATCATGTCTGCCTCAGAACATAAGTACACAGCAGTGCAACAGAAGAATTAAAATCAACTGATGAGTCCGAGGAACAAAACCAGCTAACAAATGTATCTTGTTGGACTGCTGTCAGAAAACACTATTTGCATCAGAAATACTGGGGGCTTTTCCTCCTAATAAATTCCCATCTGATTGCAAGCAGCTAACGTTCTGCCAGTCAGAGGGAAGCTCCCAAGGGTCTGCCTTACACAGCTCTCCTACCACAGAATTAGATATGTGCACGTTTGAAAATACAGTGAGTCCAGAGTAGCCCTAAGAGCGTGTCTGGGTATTCCTAAAGACATTTAAGAGTGATAGAAGTTTGCCTCGTTAGAAAAAAATGTAAAAAATTCCCTCCTTTGTTTATGGCAGTCTCTTCCCCTGGATTCAGAGGAAATGAGTGTGCATAATTCCACAGTCCCTGGAAGGCAAAAGGAGGCATCAGTCTAACCAGTTTGTGCTATTGTTTTGTAATTTCCATGAATCGAAGCACATTTTTTCACTGCATCACCTGTAGTTTTTTATGAATCTCTCTCCTTTCTCTTTAAAAATATTTGGAGGAGAAAAAGAACCGTGTGTCATAGGGTATTAGCTGATTAGTTCATTCAAACAGTGCTAATTACAGGTTTAATTGCCTAAATGTGAAAGTCATTTATTTAAATTAGCTGCATCAAACATACAGTATGTTCAAACCCTGAAACATTTTGGTGCTGGGAACCAGGGTTATTGCCTGTAAACAGAACATGCAAAATATAAGACAAGAAACAATGTGCCTCTATGTACTGATCGGCAAACTCATTTAAACCCCAAACTCCCTCCTCCCCTGCCTCTGGGGTCGGAGAACAGCCTCATTTGAACAATGACTAATGGAATGCACTGAAATGTGCGGAGGGTTGAAAGGAGAAATACTATTCAAGCCAACAAACTCATTTCATGTGTGATTTAGAGGGGCGCTGCACCTTTCCCCTGAACTCCTCCTGAGAAAGAATGAATAGGCAGCTCAAGGTTATGTAAAACCAGCTATTTCTAGTACAAAACTATATGGCTTTTAAAAATAATAAATGAAGAAACAAATAAAGGTTTGTTATGTCACAAAAACACGGCAGAGAGAAGATGTTTGAACGGCCAGAGCCACAGTGTCTGTAGCAATGACAGAAAGAGTACGCCTGTGGATTAAAAAACTGCGCTGTGTCAAATACACAGCGTGAGAACCATGGTCAGAGTGCAAGAGATGGGCTCAGCTTTTCAGTCTGAAAAAGAGGAGAGAAAAAAAAGACAGGAAAAAGGAAAAAAAGAAAGAGAGAATTTTAAAGACCAGAAAACATTAGATAATTAACATACTGAAGAATGCCTGGCTACCAATCCCTCCATCTTCCTGTACTGACAAAGGAATGCATACATACATATAGAGAGACGTTTATTTTTTGAGAAAGAAATTTTGTAAGGAACAAAGAGACTCAGAAGAGCTAGATTTCCCCAGACAGATCAGTTTTCATGTTCTGTATCTCTGTTCTGTCAGTAATCAAGTTGTGTTTGAATGTTATTGCATTTTTCTAAGCCTTCAAGTTGCTATTAAGCTCCAGTATTCTCAACAACATTATGGAAGTACACACAGCAGCGCAGCACAGGCTGCTGGATGCAGAGAGCTCCTCTTAATTTAATAAGGGTTTTTAAACCCAACGCTATGCACCATTGACTATGCAGGAAAGCTATTTTTTGCTGCAAAAGTTCCCAGCTCATGAATATCCTTGTAGGCTGCTCTGTGCACAGCCTCCCTCCGTGCCCCCCTTTCCTGCTGAGAGGGTCATATGGCCACAGGAGAGCCTGACCCCCTGTTTACATTTCACTATGCACATTACACAGTGAAGAATAATACTACAGCTGGTTACTGCTTACAATTATTTCATTTAAAAATAAAAATTAGTACTTTAGAAGATGAATTTATATAAATCCATCTGTGTCTCATTTTTCTCCACACACAACTTGCCGTTTATTTTTTCACTTGTAAATTTGGTATACTCATTCATTAGAAGCCTGGAGCTTCCTTTTGGGATGGGGAGAATGATTGTACTGTTGCTGCATGTAATGCAGAGCCATGGCTTGGAAAAAATTAGAAAGGGAAAAAAGTGTTTGGCAAACATTATGGTCATATTTTAGATAAGCAAAGTAAGGCAGGGAGGGTGCACAATCCTAACATGGATTGCAGCAGTGACAGAGGAAGCAATATGCTCCCATACCGGAGGCTGAGCCAACAATTTCATCTCCAGTTTTTAGAGCCCCCTTCCCTTCTGACACACAGTGGTAGCCTCACAGAGAAGCAGGCTTGAGGATGTCTAAGTAAACATGCAGTTAAACATACTAGCCAAAAAAAAAGTGTCAAAAATATAGTACTGCAAATTTAGAAAGTCAGTCCTGGGTAGATTTTGCTGAGATTAAATCTAAATTGAGTGGATTTCCAGTGTGATCAGGGAACAGCATGTTAAGGGAGAGAGTTGGAGACATATCCTCAGGGGATTTAGTGGTTATACCTCCAGATGATCCCAGGCAGTTGGGAAATTAGATACAAAGGGCTCTATTCTGCCCTCATTTACACAGCACTTAACTCTGATTTTCATGCCATTTAAGCAAGAATGTCATGTAAAGTGTCTTGAGCATTGAAAATGGTGCCAAATCCATATTCTCCTCTCCAGATTACTGCATGCAATTCAGACCCCGGGACATTTACATGAGTGGAGCTGGCCTTTACAGAAGAGGTACAGACATTAAAATACAGGTTGCAAGGAAACTAATCTGGATTGGCCTATTCCTCAGATACTCAGTCAAAGCAACCATGTAAAACACGGTTTCCTTAGCAGTCTTACACTGGTATTTGTCAGAGCAAAATGGTGTTCATATACTAGACAAACTTCATATAAACATCCAGCATGCAAATTCAACATTCAGAACGCCCTCCTTTATCATCTCATTTGCTTATCTATGTAAAGCCATAGCCACTGCCAGTAAGATGCAGTAAAAGGGGTGCATCACCTCCTCCATTCATCATATGATACCATGGTCATCAGTCTCCTCCTTCTTAGGTGTTGTAAAAGCTTTGTACTTCCCAGTGACAGAGTTATGTTGCCCTCTGGATAAAAGATGGAGAAATACATGGCAATGCTGACTTTTCAATGACAACTCTTATACAGCAAAATAAATACACGTTATGTTGGTCTACACGTTATGTAGATGTGCTGGAACATGCCGTGAGCAAGACAGCCCTATTCCCAACATGTTAATCCTCAGCCACTGAAGGGAACACAAGACTGTCAGATGAAAGGTGTGAGGATATGTTGTTATATTTATGGTTGCATTTCAGTCACTGGCTTTATTATTTCTCTGTTAAACTCCATACTCAAATTAAGGCATGATACCAGCAGGTAAAGTGCTATTCCAGAGAGGCCCGTGCTTAAAAAAACCAACTCCAGCAGATTCTGTGAAGGCACATGCCACAGGTATCCTTGAAAATCAGAAGTTACTAAAAGGCAAGATAACATCACAAGTCACCCTTCCTCAGGCTAGCTCTGTATTGAATTTAGAGTGCCAGGCAGAAAAGCCCAGAAACAGAAAGCAAGAAGTTCCCTTGTCCAGTTTTATGCAGCCACATTGCTGTCTTTGGGTACTGCAGGCTGACCTAAGGGGTGGCCATTAAAGTTGACTCAGACTCAGAACTTAGACTAAGCAAAAGTCCTCATTTACAAATTACAAGTAAGAAACAAACTGGGTCTCCAGGCTCATGCTCAGAACAAAGGGAAGAGTCTTCAATTAATCAAGAACTTCAACACACGTTTGACACATTGCAGTTTATGGCTAGGGCTGTTGGATGACTGTTTGTTGCATATTTGGTGACTTAGGAGTCATCTTCTCTTTGGGAAGTAGACAAATATAACAGGAATATACACAGGACTCTGTGTTACAGCAGCAGGGAAGCATTTTTGTGCCCCTCTGTTTACAATCTCTGCAAGTAACGCAGCAAACACATTGTATGGTGCATTATAAATTACATGATACATAACAGCAATCATCACCACTGCCCAGAATGATATAGAGCATAACAAGAAAGTACCAGCAAAGATTCAATGAAAGGCAACTTTGAAAGTTTGTGACAATTTATTCTAGGAGCTACTCCTAAAAGAACAGAAAAAACCCCAGTGTGCAGTCCACCGATAACCAAAACAAAGCACAAGGTCTATGTTATGTAACAGCTAGAACCAAACAGCCAAAGATCTACTTTGTCACCAGATTCTGAGCAGTCTGTATACCTAGGAAACTGAAAGCAAGTTTGAAAAATGCTCTTGGATAGGTGTGAAAAAGGGTGAGATGACTGCGCTGTTACTTCCCTAGCCTGTAGGCTGAACTTGGTGGCCATGATCCACGAGCACACTTCTTTCCTAAGGATTCTGCTTGTGCTCTTCAGGCTTACAAAATGCAGATACACATCAAAGTAAATACAGAAAAGGCATTAGCTTTTCTTTCCCAATATTCATTAACTTTTCAGTTTGGATTTGCTGTGAGTTGTGTGGAAGAGATCAGAAAGATGGCAGCTGTGGTGGTTTTCCCTGTGAGACACCTTTATGTGTGCTCTGAAATGACCAGGAGCTGGTGTAAGCTTGGAGTGAACATATGGTCTGCTTTGCCACATATTGTCTAAGACTCTGTACAAACAAGGGAAGTATGTCCCCATTTCTAAGAGCTGCTTCTTTATTAGCAATAGAAAAGTTGGTAAAAACCAAAGCTTGCTAGCAAGGGAGTCCAGTACTACTTTCTTACTGAGTACTGTCTTGATTTTTGTATTTCTAAACATTATTAACTTACTGACTGCAGAGAAGGCTCAGACCCTTAACACAGTATGCAGAAACAAAGCTATCTGGCTGCACTGGCCTCATGCTACTATCACATCAGAAGCTGCTGCACTAAGGAATCACATCTCCTACACACACACACAAAGCAAAAAAAAAGGAGAGAAGAGAAATGTATTTATAACAGTCTTTGAAAGTTGTGTAAATGCACTGCAGGCACTGACTGCGTTTCACTGGCACAATGCACGCCACTGACAGCAAAGACATGAAGTCTGTGTCTCTAGCAGAGACAATAGAGGAGACAGAATTTAAAGTTGCCATTAGGGAGCACAAGTGAATAAGGAGTGGTGTTTCAAATGGGATCTCCCTTTGAATTGTTAAAGCATGATAAAGCAGCCAGAGCACCAGCTATGCTCTACAGCCATACTGAGCAGAGGCAGAGTGGCCATTCCTAAAAATACGCTCACTAAATCATCAATAGCTTACTTCACTCAATTTTTATATCAAATACTTGCAAAAGAAAAGCAAACAAACACAGAAACAAACCCACAGTCTAGTATCAAAATATTGTCACTTAAAAGAGTTGCACTGTGATAACAATGGCACAGGAAAAACAACTTTGTGGTCCGTAGTAGCTTTGCAGAAGCGTACTCCTGCACCCCATAGAGCTCTTTGGGGTAAGAACCTCCTTGTGATCTCTGCTAGGCAGCCAGGGGTGCTGGGGGTGAGGAGTGGGTTCAAACAGCCAGCTTCACACAGGCAAAGGCTTCTCCACCTAACTTTTAATATACATCTTCTCAAGTAGGGACATCAATCATAAATAGGAGGAGATAATTATTAGCCACCAAAACTTGCCTCTAATGATAGGAAGTTGAAAACAGAAAAGATAGGACAAGTTGAGGTTCTGTTGCTTTGCTTTTCCCCCCAAAATGTCTATCAGAAACATGGGACACAAGCCACACACGAATTACAGAAACTCTTCAGCATTATGGTTTACTTGCTTATGCGTTCGTACAGTTCATAGAACAGGGGTCGTTGGAAGCCATACCACTGCTGAAAGCCTCTGTTGCTTTGCATACTGTTTGTACATATGTGCTGTATCAAAAATACCCTGGCCTTTATTGCCAGGTACAACCTTTCACAAACATGTGTTGGGGGTAGCAGTTCAGTGGAGCTGGCAGGCTGCAGCTGATCCAATGGTGTAAGGTGATGTGGGCTTTTCTATTTAATGTGTTGTGAGAAATCTAAACACAGTTAAACATTTTAGTACTTTTGTTTTCACTTTTCCCCAATGTTCGTTCAGTAGCACGAGCACTGAAAGCTGAACAAGCCCCATAACGTGATGTTTAAAGTAGTTACTGTTTTTCAGGAGCATTTTTTAGGAGGTGGTAGAGATTGAGAGATTGTTTTCTAAATTAAGAGTCTGGGATTTATGGGCAATTTGAGTGGTACCTGGAAAATCGAAGGAGGGGGGAAGGAGAGAAAGAAGTAATAGTGCTGTATTCCAGGGCAGAAATAAAAAGCTTTTGTTGTCAAATTGTTATTACCAAGATTTAATACTTTTGCTTATTTGAGTAAATACTTAACTTTGTTCATCTCAGTCTTGAAATACAGCTTGAGACACCCTGGGGTCAGGCTATCAACTCTGATGGCCTCTGATGAGGTCCCAACAAAAACATACCTGAAATTCTGCCACTAGCATGGAGTGCATGGCACACTAGCTGAAGCACAAGTCCTAACACCTGGAGTGTAAAGGGGAGGTAAATATGTGACATTCACATGGTTAGACTGCTGTGAGATCCAAGGTAAAATGGACACAAGGCTCAGGCTGCATGTAATTCATATCTCCCTGTAGCATCTCAACTGGTAATTCAGATGTGCAAAGAAGGGTGCGCTGGCGGCTGGCTTCAGAGCTAAACCTCCTCCCAAAGGCAACCCAAAGCTGCTGTGTTGTTCTGCAGAGGTTCCTACAGCACACTCAGGACTGTCTTGCTACGTACGGAGAAAGATGTACAGCTGTACAGGAAGCAGCATCACTAACACCGCGCTCCGCCTGCGGAAAGCCTCTGTGCTTGGTAGTTTCAGAGCTGTGGTCACTGTTGCTTTTGACATGTATATTGGTAAATATTTACACTAGAGAAGATGGGGTCAAAGACCACTGCCTTGCAACTGGAGCAGAAGGCAGTGAGGTCTGTGGGGATTTCTGAAATTTCTAGAGCTCATTCCAGTGTGAGATCAGCCCTGAAGAAAGTTATGCTTTCCACAGGGATGAACAAAAAAAGCCTAGTCCCTTATCATCAGGGTGGTGGGACTCTGAAAAAGGTTGCCCAGTGAAGTGGTGGTCTCATCCCTGGGGACAATCAAGGTAAGGCTTGATGGGGCTCTGAGCAACCAGCTGGAGCTGCGGATGTCCCTGCTTACTACAGGGGGTTGAACTAGAGGACCTTCAAAGGTCCTTTCCAACCCAATGCATTCTATGATTTCCCACACGGAGTACTCCATTTTCCAGAGAAGTGTAGTGAACATCAAATCTCTTCCACATCTTTTACATATCCTGGACAAGGCAATGAAGTATGTCATCACTAGCATACAAGGCAATGAAGAACAAGGCTGAATATAAGCAACAGCTCCTTGAATCCGCTTTAAAAATCTAAGGGGAACCTAGTGAAAGCATAAGGAAGCAGATCTGATGTGCTCACAGCAGGCTGCCTTGTTGAGGATACACTTGTTCAAGTCTGTGTTCTTGGGCTTTTACATGCTGAAGACAACAGAATAAGTGTCATACATGTTCAGAGTTCATATGTGAGTAACAACTGTACAGGTATCCAAATTTAGATCCCCAGCTGGGGATAACACTGAGTATTCAACACGTAAGCTGTGCTCTGGGTGTTACAGCACCTGCAAGGGATTCAGCAGCAATATCAGCCTGAGCTCACCACTTCCTTGACGTACACTTTGATGCACAAAAGAAGGCAGAGAAGGCACCCCTGCAGAGAAGGGTGGCCAGTCTGCACTACAGAAGTATGGCATCCTGCCTAGGCAGCCCTATGGACCTGGTCTAGTTTCTGCCCCTCTGGGAGACAAGTACAGTGGAGCACCCTGGGACTATGTCATGTCACAAAATCAAACCTGCATTTACATTTCTTTTAACAATCCATGCATTACATTTTCTTTCAAAATTACAGGTTTAGTAGTGTGGAATATATGCCTTCAGGCTACCATTATTCTTTGGCCAAAGTTACTGATACCACTCAAGCAGCAGGCCCCCACTGCTCCTGCAAATGAATTACTTTCAACATTGTGCTTCTGTCCTTCTTCCTCATGTAAATACTCCTGGAAATAGTCTCTGGTCAAGTAAGTAAAACCTGGGCAGGGCCACTCAAATCCATGAAAGTGAATCTAGCATTTCCTGAAATCAGCTTAGTATATCCCCCCTCCCCCCCCTTTTTTATTTTATGCTTCAATTTTCAGGTTTCTTTCAAAATCACAGTCCATGCCTGGCACTTTTAAAAGAGAAAGTCTTCATACGTGATAGATTATTGTCTCTAACTGTCTTGCTGCTTGTTCAAAAGTTGTAAACAAACCCTATAGCTAAAACATGAATCTGACTTCATCCCCATGCCTGACGCTGTAAGCCTCTTTTTGTAGTGCTACAAGTGTAAACATCAACTTTAACGAAGTGTAAGTGATTTAGTTTAGTTTACATCCCTATATTTTAGAACTTAAAGAGAAAACATTGTGTTTTCTTTTTCTTAGTATTCAGAAGGGATAAACTGGTTATCAGCTGTCTGTAGTTGCATCCTATTAAGAAAATCTGCCATTATCAAAACCCCTGATATTTTCAGGTTTTCCAGAGATCATTTGTGCTGAAAAGTTGAAGCTGACAAAGAGAGAATCCTGGAAGCTAGCCCACAGAAGAGAGCTTGCCTGTAATACACAACATAGTGCTACGAAACAGTTGCGTGTCACTTTATTACTTAACCCTTCGTTTGGGTATATAAACGTGGTCCTAGTTCACTCAGGAGGTAGCATCATTTGTATGAAACGTGGTTTGATGTCTACTTGGTGTGCAGCAAATTGACAGCAGTACAGCATGAGCATTCATAACAACCCAGACAAACAAGCTCTTAGCAGTTGTCCTCTTTCTCTGAGTTTTAGACATGCATTTTATGGCAGAGGCAGTGGCTGCCTATTTATTTTAGTTGATCCAAATAATGTATTGCTGGCTAATTAGGGACGAGATGTTTACTTATCCTCTTGCAGATCTAGTTTACTAAACAGTTCCATTTGCTGTTCAGTGTAACTAAAATTTTAGTACTCCTGATATGATACCAAATATGCTTAAACAGCTGTGACAGCTGGAAAGAGGCAGACTTGTTTTATTTGACTATTTTGCAAGCTTCAATTAAATACTCGCAATTGAAGCCCTCTCATAAAAAAAAAATCATAAAATTCTTCTCCAGTAGAAAACAGAGCCAAAATAATGTTATTTTTAAAGGAGGAGTGGCAAGAAAGTTTAGACTACTTACAAACAATCCAAAACATCCACTTTTTAATAGGTACAGGAACTGTGGGAGATGGAAGGGAGATTGGAAGACAGGAACTAGCCCCTCATGTGCATGCATACACAAACCACAAGCATGCTAGTACAAAGTCAAGCTGCTGACCAATGTCTGTATTACCAGTAGCAACACAAGGATATCTCAAAGCCCTTATTGATGCCACACTGTGTTGGAATAAACAGGAAAAACTGGATGCCAGTTCATGCGGGGAAGTGCATGAAGCTGGCATGGTTACAGGAACTCTTGCTCTATACCCTGTGTCCCACCTTTTTCAGTAGTCAG
Source organism: Dryobates pubescens (assembly GCF_014839835.1). Taxonomy (NCBI): domain Eukaryota; kingdom Metazoa; phylum Chordata; class Aves; order Piciformes; family Picidae; genus Dryobates; species Dryobates pubescens. Next base: position 18,258,617 of record NC_071634.1, on the reverse strand, counting down.
CATCCCCAGAACCAAGACACACACACGCTCTGCAGCCAACATTTTAATCTGAATCGTAGTTGGAGAGTTTTAAAATCAAGATCTCACTCCACAACTACATAAAAACATCCAGTGTGAGAGTTGAGATAGTTTGAAACCTCTGAAATGTAGTTGTCTGCTCATCCAAAAAACTTCTGCCATTCTTGTTCTATTGCCTAGAAGGAACAGTAAAACCCAAAGCCTGGTCTGTGCATATATAGTCTGTGAAAATTGTTTTGGAAAGCCAAAGGAAGAAGAGTGGATATCAGAAGAAACTTATCCTTGAGACAAAGATATCCTTGGGACCAAGAGCAAAGCTTTTGGTTTGCACTTGACAGGCCTGGAAAGCAGGAACTGTTACAAGACAAAAGTGGCTTGCTGCTTTTCTTCTCATGCTTAAACTGGAGAAATTTAACTGCAGAGCAAACTTTTTCTCATTCTACCTCCCTGTCTTTGCTAGACCTTGCCTTTAAGGTTATTGTTGGCTGGGTAAAATGGTGGAAAAAGTAATTCTTGAATACTAGAAAAGTTGCTGTAAAATATACTTCAGCAGGGAAACAAAAGTAGGTTTGCTCTCAAAGATCAGAAAGACATTTCTGCATCTGAAAGAGCTGACTATTCATTTTCAAAATAGCTTTTTTACTTTGACATGTGTGTTCTAAAAGTTCCACAACAAAACAGTGTTTTCTCTCATGTTCATCTAGCAGTTTTAATTATTTGCTTCCCCGAGAGTAGAAAAAAAATGTAGTCAGAATTTTGCAACAGATCTCAAAAATCAGTTCTTTGCCTAGTCCAGTTAAAAGCTCACAGTCGTTTCCACTGAGACAAAGTCCAGCAACCATGCTAAGAGTGCAGGGAAAATCTATCAGTAGTCTCTGAAAGGGGATATGGACAAATAAATCTATGGTCTCCTAATGCTCTATATTGCCACTAGAGCTATCAAACACCACACAAGAAATCAAAGAGCAGAAAAGTGGCAGGAGCATGGATCACAGCAGCTTGCTAAGGAAAGATGCCCTCCATTATCTCTGTCATACAAGACCAGCCAAAACGGAACAAAGATAGGGATGGGGATATGTGGAATAAGGCAGCAAAACACAAAATACTTTGTGTTGCAAAACAAGCAACACTCATCCACCAGAAAATTGCCAACCTGTCCTTCCTAATTTGCTATCTAGTTTTGTAATACATGTGCAGATAGACCAGGCCTCTTTCATTGAGGTGTGTGGAACCTAGGGCAAAAATAATATTAAATGCAAAAGAAGTGTGGACTTCTGTTTCTGTTGCTCTAGTTCACCTGCCCAGTTGTGTTTACAGAACTTTTTGATGATACTATCATCTTCAAGCCACAACAGCTCAGGACTGCTCGGTACTTGTCAAAAGCTTTGCTGTGCACCTTCTGAGGATTCTCTTTGGAAAGCGTCAACACAAAATTAACAAGATTTGTACACGCATTCGCACATCTTCTGTAGGACAAAATCAAATCTGAAGTCACCAGGCCTGTAACATGAGAGAATCAGCTCTAAAATATGTGAAGGAAATGAAAAAGAAAATAGTACAAGTATGTAATGAGAGGATGTTATTAAACATCCATTAGATTCAGGAGTGTTTATTTTCACGATGTGTCCGATGCTGGTTTAAAATGGGCCAAATCCAAATGTAGAGGCATACGCCTTGAAGAGAATTCTGCCTTCAGGGAATTCACTAACAGGAAAGCTTTAAGAGACATTGAATTAGTCCTAGGATTTGGAATTGATACATCTGCCCTTTGCATCTTTAAGATGTTGAACAAACTACCTTAATTACTAAATAAAACAGTTCAGATCTCAGAGGAGAGCTGTTGTCTATTTGGCTTAAGGAGAGGGAATCTCATGAAGCAATCTAAATGCCTTCAGGTAATGCAAATACAATTGTCAGTGAGTTACATGAATGCGATTCAGAGCAAATTTTGGGCCCATTTGATGCAATTAAGTATCAATTATTTCATCCCCCCCCAATAGATAATTAAAAAGGAAAAAAAGGTGCACAGTGATGCAGAACCTGCCCTTCTGCCCCAAAATGAATGAGGGTGTAGTTAGTTAAGCACAGTCTATTTTGCTTTCCCTGAATACTATGATGCTAGAAAATGATCACCAGAATATTAATGAAGAGGCTTCCACAAAATGCTGCTAAACACGGTGGCATGAACCTGAACACTTCACAGAATCCAGTACCTAAAACTGCCAGTGAGGTAGGGAGCCCACAGCTACCTTCTGCAAGAGTCCTGTAGAAAGAGGAAGGCTGTAATAGGTGGTGGTTTCTCTGTTAGCAAGTGGCTTCAAGCTTCCTATATGAAGGCTGATGCCTGAAAAAAAGCTGACTGTAGCGCTCCTGCCTCTCAGGAGCTCTGTAGATCAGCAGACAAGGTAGCAGGAGAAGTGCTGCAACATCAGCAGTGACGAAAGCAAATGTGCCAAACAATAAAGCTCCACTTGCAGCCAAGCAGCTATACTGTTCTGTGTTCATGGGGAAAGAATCTGAAATTCAAGCTGTGTGAGGTTCACCTCAGACATGTGAGGTTCCTCACCTCTTACTGGGGATTATTTAGCCCGATGTGAAGAATGTAACAAGGCACAAAAGACCTCTACTGAACAGGTTGAACAGCCACCAGGCTTCCTTTCTGTCTGCCTTCTCCACAGGAAGAGAATGGGAGATAAGAGCCTGTTTAATCATAAAATCAGCTTCAGTAAATCAAATGAACTTATTAAGGCATTTGAAAGACAAAGAGAAGTTTAAATTCTCTCCTAAATTCCTTATACTCAAGCGTGCTTCCATCCAGGACAGCTGCATGTATTTCTTTCTTCCAACAGAGACCTTTTTAATTCTTTAGTGCTGTCAGTTTCTTTTTATTTAAGATGTGAAGCTGTGACAGGGAGTGGGTGTGGGAGCCATGTGACAGGAGGTTGTGCAGGCAAAGTGATTGCTACAGACATGCCAAGCTCCCTGCTGCTGATTCCAGAGCTGCCTCTCAGCCCTGTGGTCACCCGGGCACAGCAGGCAGCGAGGCACCCACACGCCTCCCCTCTGGGTGCTGGGCAGCACACAGGCTACAGCACCACCTCTCACTTCCCCCTCCCCCAGCACTGGTGAGGAATGTGCAGTGGCTGTCTAAAAGATGCATTTTTACCTGATAGTTTTTAACCACTGGGATTTCATTTAAAACATTTAAAAATATAATAAATTCCCCCAGAGACAGTCTAATGCCTAAAGCAAATCTCGCCTCTGTTCTCATTTTGCTAGTCTGTTTGTTGGCCTGAAAAGGCACAAAGCCACTTGTGTGGCAAAGGAAGGTGTCCCACGGTCTGCAGGGACATGCAGAACATGGCAGCACGATGCTGCCCAGGAGAGGAAGTGTGCAAGGGCAGCACTGGCTTTTTTTAGGCCAGTGTCTGGAACCTCATTCATCCCAAGGTTGGTTGGCTGTTTATTTATGGAACGTATCTTCGCCTAGCGAAAAACCACAGTGATGTTCCTAAAGCTGCCCCTCTGGGTTCTGCAGGAATCCATCCTGGCAGGCCAGTCTGCAGGCTTGGAGGAAGTTCAAGTGTTTTCCAGTAAATCAACAAATAGGACAAGAAATCCCACTACATTCTGAGTGATGCCATAATAATAAGTGAGGAAGAAAGTAGTAACATTGGATAATCCCCATAGAAGACTAACTCTTTGATCTGCAGCATTTACATGCGGGCCTTTACACTTTGTACATTGTAAGCATTTGATTTCTTACCAACAAAATACAGCTACCACCTCCACTTGAATGTTCCAGAAATAAAATTCTCCTTGATCCACTTATGTGCCTTCTAAGCACAGAGGGAGAAAAACGAGGCCTCGGATGACCACAAAGAGTAAATGAACAAGTTACCAGACATATGCCAAGAACTCATTAGGTCTGTTTAGCTGCTTCTAAATATGAAGTCAATTACTGTTCTGGTTTCTCTGCAAGAGTCAGAGCACTGTCAGGATTTTAATACTTTATCTCCCAGCACGTAGGCAAGCCTGACACCAGGCCTTGTGTGGATAGGCAGTGTTAATAAGAACTCTTCCATCACCCCACCGCTGTCTGCAGTGGGAACTAAACCTACTTTTACAAACACATTTTACATCAGTTCATTCTCCCGTGTCCTAGACACCACCCCCACCCCCCACCTTAGGCCTAGATTTCTTTTGATTTTATTCTGTCCAGGAAACATTCAGATACTTGAGCCGATGGGAAATCATGAGCTATGACCTCTCGCGATACTGCTTGCCTGGTTCCATCAGCGAATTTTCAGCAAGGGAGCCGTTTCAAGGGGTGTCAGGGTAAAGGAAATGACTCACTAGGCTGGCTTGGAGCTGCTCCTGACTACAGAGACTGCTAGCTAAGTCCTAAATAAATAGCAATAAATAGTAGAAAATACATTACGTTTCACTACCAGCACTAAAATCCAGTACCCATGCTACTAAAATTAAATGGTTGTAAGCTTTCAAAAGTCTGAGCAACATTTTTCTTTAAATGAAAGAGCAGAAATTTTTGATAATCATCAAGAAGAGAGAAGGAGAAAACAGAGAGCCAAAAGGAAGACATTTTCGAGGCTGTAGTGCCAGAGTCCCTCTCACAGGCTTTACATCACAGGGAGCTCAGATTCAGATGTTGAAAACCTGTCTCCAGAATACACCCATCACCTTTCAGGGTTTCAAGCAGGGTTCATTTATGGTTGGGAGCAGCAGTGGTAAAAGGAAGCAGTTAGAATCAGGACACTTTCCTGGGACATTATAATGCATATTACACATTGTCTCAGCTTGACTGTGAACAACGCACTTGAAAATGAACATCAGCTAATTAATTGCATACCATAGAGGAGGCTTGAGCCCATTTCATTTACTGCACAAATGATTTCAGACTTTTTTCTTCAACTCAGAAGAGGCACAGCCCTCCACCCCTTTCTTGGATGTGGAATTTTACATGTGACATGGTGATGCAAACTGGAACAAAACAGAAATCCTGGAAAGCCACAGACGTAAAGATAGTGAGAAGAGAATTTTAGCTTCCTTTCTGCTTAAGTAAGTGTCTGAGCAACTGAAATCTGGTTCCCACTAAAGAAGTTTGCATCTACGCTACAAATGGCACTGCAACGTAGACATACCCTGGGCAGCTGTAGAGACAGAGACAGCTCACTCTGCTACCATGTACTATTTGATTCTTACAGCAGGCAGTTTAGCTTCTCATCCATATGGATACCCCGCACAGAGTTCTGTGCTGCTGTAGGTCCTCAAGCTCATCTCTGAGTGAGCTCACCGAAAACCCATTCAGTACTTTTCCTCTGCAGTCAAGTGTCATAGATGTGCCCTAAGCTTATGCCTTTGTAGGCTAAACTCCTGTCAACCTCATTCAAGTGATGCTACCATTTCTGAAACAGAAGTACTCCAGTTTCCCCTCTGAGAGGCCAAAAATGATAGTGAAGAATTTGAAGTCCAAGATAGTAAGGGCAGCAGCAGTCCTCTGCTTGCTTTGTGCAATAGTTCCCATAAGAGGCAGCTGGCCACTGGGAAACCTGTGTGTGCTTTAATATAAATCTAATGAAATGAGAAGGTTCTGCTTGCTCTCATCCTTGTCTCTAATTGCATACTTTCACAGCTATCTCTGAGCCGTAAGACTCTCTAAACACCAGAAATGTGCAAGGTTTAGAAGATGACTAACAGCCTGAGAAAAGTCGGAGTTACAAATGGGGAAGACATAAGATGAAACTAACATGTGGCTACAAAAGAGGCCTTTTTTAGTTGTTCCTACTGCTCCCATGCAATTTGAGCAAAGTGTGCAGCAAAGTTATGCTCAGTGGACACAGGCTAGCTCATTGTTCACAAGGTCAAGTTGAAAGCCTCCCCATTCTATGGTGCTGATGCCCCTGTGGTGACCACTTACCTGATACCTACTAAAGAAATGAAAACATCTCTCCACATCCTAGCACGCCAGGTGTGTGCCGAAGGAACTTTGCTGCTAAAGCTAGCCTCCTGCTCTCATGTGCACACACAGAGCCTGGGAACACCCTGGTAATTGTGCCAAATGACCCAGCATTTGATTCTGTCGATGCTTACAGGTTCAGCAAGTGGTACAGCTAACATCAGCAGTTCAACCAGGCCAGTATGTGACTGTACATCATACTGCTGCTCCCAGCACGTAACAGCGTATTTCGCATGAACTGAACTAGGGGGAAAAGCCTCATGAAGGATCTTCTGACTTTGCACTTTTTTGGCTCTTTTAATTCCATTTCATCCAATGGTTAATGACAAAAGAATTAAAACAGAACAAATGAACTCTTGCTGGAGTATGGCTGCATGCAAGAAGCACAAGCACCACATTGTGTTACTGATCAGCAGTTGCGAAGGGGTTGACCTAAGTCATAGGCATTATTGACAGCTGTGGAAGTATAACTAGGGAAAAAGGGGCTCTGAATAAAAATAAATTCCTCCTTTGCTGAAGTCAGTTCCTATCCAATTCTTGGGTAATTACTGCCTCAAAAGCAGCCTCCTTTCAAATCAGGACAGAGTTTCCTCATGAGTATGCACACAACAACACGTAAGCTCTTTCTAGGTTTGCTTGTAATGCATGTGTTGGAAGGGAAAAAGAAATATGCTCATACTTAATGAATTCCATCCTTCTCTTCCTACTCCAAAAAACAAGGTGCAATCTGACATCAGAGCTATGACACTATTTTTTTCATTATTTTTTCCCCAGGAATGACAGCAGATTGTAGACAGCAGTTTGATTATTTTGGTTTTAATTCTCTCTAAAATAAAATCATTCAAAGACAGGAAATCAGATTTAATTTTCACGTCCTTTGATTTCTCTCCCTTTGCTAATTCTCTCAGTTTTGTTTTCATGAGAACACACAAACTAAATCCCCTGAATGAACTTTCACAGCCCCCTTTTTGATGTGGTCTATTGGACTTTTCTACTCTACCTCTGGAACAGTTTGCTAACTTCTCCTCCAAAGAAGTGTTTTCATTGATCGTTTCCATGTTTATGAAACACTTTCTATATTAAATGTTTGCATTTTATCTTTCTAAGTTCAGAGATGGAGCTCTAGTAGCATAATTTTATTTTTTCTCCCAACTAACATCTATATGAAGGATCTCCTCTCTTTTAAGGTAAGCATTTCCAAAACGATCGTGTTGTTTTTCAAGAGGCAGGGTAGGGAAGAATTGAGAATCAAAGTTAAATTCTATTTACTCTTTCACAATCATCAACACGTCCACAAGTGACCAGCCAGGAAAAGTCCAGACAGAACAAACTGGGGAATGTAACTGAGGAGTCTGAATCAGAAAAATAAATTAAAGAGAGGCACTGTGTAAGAAAAATAATACTTTCCAACCATGATTTAGCCATTGTAGTGGCGGTGTAGTGTGCATGAGAAATAACTCAAATATCTAAAAGGCTTCCAAAGAAGAGATAGAAATGGAATGCCAGCATTATCTGTTACATACTGATGGGATGAGAGAACTGGACAATAAAATACTGAGTATATTTTTCTGTATTGTTTATGTTGGATAGGAAGTTAGGAAAGGTCTTAAGAAGAATTTTTCCCATATTAAGAAATCTCAGAGACTTTAGAGTTTTATGCTTGCCTGTGATATGCTAATCACTAAAGATTAACAGCACTGATGTTCGTTAAAGAAAACCCAAATAAGTTTCCCAGGGATAAGGAATGCAAGGTTGGACTTGTGATCTATCTGTTTGAAAAAGCTTGACCACGGAACAGCAGTTCACATTGATCAGCTGTGATCTTTGCATCAATTACATCAAACACAGCACACTTAATTTGGGAGCTGCACATGCGTACGGCTTAATGTTGTCATTAACTCTGAGAAGACAAAGGAAAAGTGAAGAAAGAACAGCAACACCACTTCTGCAACACTTTGTTGGTAGTTATACAGCAACTTAAATAAATTAGAGTCAGAGACCAAGCTAATGTTATTGCTATTTTAAGCTTGGCCTGAATAGGAACAAGTGGAGACTTATGGAAGTGGAAGTAATAGTGAGAATGCTACGGTGTCATGCCACTAACTGGAGCAATATATTCTGCTCTCCATCTCCCTAAACTAAAGCAAGGCCTTTCCCATGAACTATTGCCGTGTTTTTCTCTTTCATTGTTAGAGTTCAGAGAATACAACTGCAAGGCACAAAAGCATCCATACAGGTGGCAGTTTTACCTGGCTGTCTTGGGTGCTTGTATGATTTCAAAAGCTGTACTCAGACACCTCTTAAAGAGGTGCTGATCTTTCCAAGATGAAGATGACCGAAGGCAAAGGTATCAGTGGTGAGACCTCCAGCAGAGTGCCTCTGGTCAACCTGGCCTTGAAGGGAAACGTTCATTTTGCACATTCATCAGGGCACTTTTGTGTATGAAAATGTAGCTCTATTCTTTGTCCAGGTTGTATTCAATTTTCTCAGAATGTTTTTGCTACCCACATTATACAGTGGCAGCCATTTGTCAAGTGCTACTGGAGCAATATGCAGAGTTATGTGTATTCTGCATGTGATTGGAAGGGAAGATTGAACCAGACCTGGAGCTGAAGTTAGTCTATGCCTAGGTACAGGACCGGTCTGTAGAATCCTTACTGGATAGAGAGGTTTTGTGAAGAAGTGTTTACTTCAGACTTGGGCATCAATGGCAAAATATTCTATTACATAAAATTCTGTAACATGGAGGACCTGGACCCCACAAAGTCAGAACAATAAACAACCCCAAAACCCAGGAGGTGGCAAAAATACAGCAAGGATTTACAGTTTTTTTTACCACCAAGGAAAAATCAGGAAAACACTTCAGACAAGAAGTATATTTTAGCCCCTTCCAAACACCAGCTGCTTTTATAATAATTTCAAAATGATAGAAACTTCTTTTGTAAGAAGAGAAGTAAGAATGAGAGCTCCCCAGTGAGAGCTTTAAAGACATGAAGACATTAGAAACATTTGCAGCCACTTGATTGATTTTTAAAAGAAAACCTAAACAATGCAATTCTGTCAGCTAATTAAAATGGTTCTTTGCAGTTGCACTGAATTTCTTTTAGAGGATCATTACTTTCCTTGCAGCAAATTTTGGTACTTAGTTTTAAGTTTCCAGATTAAGGGAAGAGGAGTTCGGGGGAGAAAATAAAGCTATATAGCAGCACGTAGGAGCATGGACCTTTTGGTGCGACCAGTTAAAGGAAACACAATGAATTGAGCCAGGACTTGAATGTTTTCTCATGAAAAAGTCTTACAGACTAGTATTTCCAGAAAGAATAATATCATAAACTATACAAATAAAAGAAGTGATATTTAACTTTCTTCTTACGTCACATATTAAAAAGAAATAGTTATGAAAGATAAAGTTTACAGTTGTTCTTACCCACTCCACAGGGGACAGCTTCTGACCCTGTCATTACACAGTGCTTGTTAGTATTATTTCTTACTGGAATTCCCTAGGCACAAATGTGATTAAAAAGACTTCTCAAAGGTCACTGGGCAGAATGTCTATTCTCTGTCCTAAGATATGAATTACAAAAACATAAAGCAGCAAAGAAGATAACTGAACAACTGGCTGAGCAGAGCTAGGGGCTTTGAAGACACGAACTCAAGACCCTGCTCTGCTCTGGAAGGACAAGGAGATGGAGATAAATGTCTCCAGTATTCTTCAACATACCTAAGTATGTCAGCATTTACTTCTTAAAAGATATTTGCTGTTTCTCTGCTTTTTTGAGCATGTAGTACACCTCTGAAACCCTGTTACTTCACCTCCTGGAGAGACTCCTACCCTACCTAGGTGCTGAGATCCTGAACAGTCATTTCAGAGACTGTAGAGCCCAAGCCAGTAGGGCTAAGTTAATAGCCTAACCTTGTTTGTAGCTCATGCTGGGATCTGAAGCAGCAAAATGAGGCTTAACTTAGACAGTCAAAGCCGGATGGTATGAATTGCATTCAGTTTTCCAAATGTAGCTAATACACACTTATTCAGAGAGGCCTGGGGCAGATTCACACATTAAAGAGTATGAAACTCCTATATTATGGTAATGGGAACCATGGAAAGAGACAAAGATAAATAACTGCATTTGAAGAGTGCACTCTGTGAATCCCCTAAACATAAAGACAATTATCTTAATGTAGCTTTGGAAAGAATATATTTTAAAAGTTATCCTTGTCGAATAGCACCGAGAGGTCTAAGGTGTTAGGCTATAGAGATGAGAACTGTGTTTTGAGACTGAATTAGTGAATACCATAACAATCAGAAGAATCAAATTTCTGTTATTCCAAAGCATTGGGGCTGAACAAATATATCCATTGATAGCTGATCCATTCCATGGTTCTCCTTTCTTTTGTGGAGAGCCATTCAGGAATTTCTAGCCCATGCTCCTGGGTTAAACTCTGCTAGGGTATGTGTAGAGACAGGGAGAATGTGTCCACACCCATGCCACCAACCAGATAATCCTTCCCCTGATGATGGACAGCTGGCTATAATTACCTTCCCCCCCCCTTTTTTCTCATTTTTCCATAAGTATATAAACCAGAGAGATAAGATGAGACAAAGGGAATGTCTCAGATGAAATCAGATGTGACCTTTTCAAAATGGGGAGTGTTTCAGTGGTTTTAATTAGAAGCCTAGGAACAAGAGTTAAATAAGCTTGAAGATACCTGTTCTTTCAGCCAAGCCTGGTGAGCTGGTAAGAAACTTTTAGAAGTCTGCCTGCTTTACAGCACATAGGTTTTATAGCCTCTCACTCCATTAAAAAAAATAAATAAATTAGAAGCCCCAAGGCAGCCACATATTTAGAAGCAATGAAAACCCAACCTGTCTACCTCTAAAGCATTTAAAGGCAAATGTATTTGGGCTTACAACCCAGAAATAAAAACACAGTAGAATGAATTAAAACATTGTGACTTTGCTGTAATCTATGTTTCTGTTCATGGCACCAATTTGAAGATCAAAAATATTAAGAAACACAGAATGAATTCAACAGAAATCAAGAATCTCAGCGCTAACAAATTTAACATTGTGAACAAACATATCTCATTACAATGTCAAACTATGCAAAACCACAATAGACCATTCCAGGGGAGTCAAAACCAATTAGTTATATCAGAAAATCTATCAAAAGACAAAACAGAGAGGCCTATGAACTTCTGCAACTGGTTCAGAGATTAAAGAAACTGCAACACAGCAGGGGGACAAGGGATAAAGTGAATGGGTTTAGAAAAGCGCTAAGGGAACGGAGTAGTTCATGTCCAGTTTCCAAACTTAGGGAAGTTTAGGAGAATTTCTTTTCACTTTTGAACTGCCGTTCTAAGCAATTTTAGACTGCTTCTCTTTCCAGACATAAATCCATTCTCCCAACCCAGAACCTATAGTTCCGTTCACAAAACTGCCCACCAATACAGGACTCTGCCAGGAGAATGATCTCTTCTTTCACTCTTTTGTGTCTTTGTTCATACTTCTATTCCCAGTGAGATGCTGGAAGGGAACTAGAATAACCTAGTCTGAAGGCATAACCATTTCTGAGCCTCACTTGTGGCTTGGATCACTCATTGAAAAGAATGATTAAAAAATAATCATCTAAAAAACTATTTCTCTGTCTCTTTCAGTGACCACTTCCATGTGTGCAGATTGGTCTCAAGCTGAAGGACAGACAAGGGAAAGGCACTATTACTTAATACAACACAGCACCAGACTCGCACGATCTCTGCCATGGACCACTTCAGTGAACACTTCTTAATTGGTCAATACGTTAACTCAGTAGTGTATGCAGTCCTGAGCTCATACACTGCAGACCTGAATCACTTCCATCATAGAAATGCTAGGTGAACAAAAGATTAAGTCAAAAGAAGGTAGATCACTAATAAGCTCAAAATACATAAGCTTTATGTACCTGTCTCCCCAAGAGAATTTTTTAAGTACATTTATGTATGTATTAGTTGTCTTTCATTTCTGGCAAGTATCCAGCATTGCCTGTCTGTAGGAAACATCAAGCAACCCCTGAATAACTACTTGGCAGAGTAGGATTGCTAGTAACTTGTGCAACATGCTTCATGTTAAGGACTCCTCAGCTTCAAAGATACTCTTGAAAATGGGAATTAAACACTTAGAGTGCATGCTTTGGAAGTTTAACTCTCTGTCTCTTGATCATCATCAAAGTTACCCTACAGAAATATTTCTCCCTCGGTTTGATAGCAGCACTAGAATTAAGAGATTCAGTGCAATATTTAAAAGCCATTAAATTTCCTAGCCTGGAATCTGGCTCACTGTCATACTGGCTTTGTGCTCTGCAATTCTTACAATGGTCACAAGCCTGTTTATTGAGGAGAAGGAAAGAAAACATCGTGGGGCAACAGAGCTCAGCATGCAGGGCAACCCAGTGTGGGGTCCTTGGGATTTTCTTTGTTAACTTTTTTTAAGCCAAGCATCTCACCTAATCAAAAGACAGACTTTGCTCTGTTTCACTAAAGAAATATGGCTTCCTGTGTCTTCTACTTCTCCCATGCCCAGTTTGCCCTCATATGAAACTTTTACATCAAACTCCAAACTTTGTAGAGGTTGTCTTGAATTTCTCCCTCTTCTTTCTGCTGTCTGCATATGTATGGTGGGGTAGGGGGATGAGGACCTTTAAACAACGTTAGAAATACTGAAAGAATTAAAACACTTTCGTGACAATTAAAACATGAAAGAACTCAGAGTTTTCCAAGGCAGCCATTTCCCACAAGATTTGTGTTCTAAATGATGTGTTTTCTAGAGCTTTGTGGGGAAAGGAATATGCCATAAAATTTAGGAGGCAACTACCCTGCTTTTGGGGTCTTAACATAAAGAGGTACCCACTTGGATCAGTATGCCAAACAGTTTAACAATAGCTGTTGGTATGCAAAGAGGAGATTTGCAGAGATAGTTAATTAACAGAAAATAAAGGTATGTGTCTAGTGAGAGTTACCAAAAGAGGCTGTGCCCAGCATCCAGAGGAGACAAAGAAAGTCGGACATCAAGCCTAGTTTTATTCATCTCATCAGAGATTTGTTTCCACAAACAGAATCTCATCTTAATCCCTCCTTTGGTCAGTTTCATCAAAACCTGTATCACCCCACATTTTCTGAAAGAAAACTCTCAGGGTTCATTTCCAAATTCAGATTGAACATTACTTTGATAATTAGGCTGACTGTGAGCACCTACCAAAGAGCATTGTCTCTGTTTTCAGCAGTAACATTTGATGAAGAAGTGTTCTCCATCAGCTGCAAGTGTACACAAAGGGATACCCAAGAAAGCCAGCAATGTCACTTCAAAACTCTTTTAAGCGAATGTCTCATCTCAGTAACTTAAAGAAAGCCAACAACAACAAAACCCCACCCCAAACAGCAACAAAGGAAACAAACAAACCAACCCCAGCACCTGAAAAAACGTCAGTGTTATTTAGCTTAAGATGGGAAGTTGAAGAGGAATTTAAATGACAGAGGTCTCGTTACAAAGAGAGAGTGCCATTTTTTTAGCAGAGACATTTCTCTTCACAAGTTTTTCAAATTACATGTTCTTGTGAAGGATGTTAAATGTCTGGGTTGTAAATTTCAAATTGTCACTGCATGATGAACTCCAAGATGAGAAAGGAAGGAATTACTTGTTTTTAATTCAAGCTGAACATAAGCTATTGAAAATTCATATTTCGTTTGTGGATTTTGCTCGGCATTCGCAGGCGCTGGAAGTGCTACTTCAAGGGGAGCTAACAGAAATAAACCCAAAAAAATCTGAGTTGGGGCACTATTGTTTCATTGTCTTGAGGCAAAAATTACAACTGGATGAAACGGAATTTCTGCTTTATAAAACATTTTCAATAAACAATTTAGGTCTGGCTTTGGTTAAAAACCCCTCAAAACCACCACCACCACCTACCACCAAACATTTCTGTACTGCTAAACTCCAGCTATTTAATTTAGTTTGACAGGTGCATGATGCAGTGCATCAAAGCAAATTAAAGTGTTCTAACCCATGAAGTTATAAACATTCTGCTATGATTCCATCAAAAATTCTTAAAATGAAAATTCATCAGAAGCAGCTGATTTCCCATGCAGGGACTCATTCAGAGGAAACATTAGTTTCCAAGATAAACACTCTTGGCCATGCAGCCACACTGACAAAGCACAATGAGGTTCTACCTACAATTTTAGGTCCACCAAGGGCATGAAGAGTGTGCAGCAGCAGTAACTTCAGGATTTGCTCCAAAATCTGGAGCTTGTGTTCGCAATACAGTAAATGCAGACGTTTGACGTGGAATTGAGGAGGACAGATTTTTCCCTAAGGACCATGAACACTTGGTGAAATGTGTGTTGGGCGCCTGCACCAACAGGACAAGGCTTGGAATGTAGTGGTTCAGAAAAGTGTCATCCTCTGTACCATTAAGTCAACTCCTATGGCTTTGCGTAGGGAGAATCTTTCTGCACCACAAGCTAGCCACAGCTGTTGCTTCTAGGGCTGCTGTAAGGCTCATTTAGCTTTTCTAAAGGGCTCTGAATCGCCTGAAAAAAAAGATGCAAGCTATTGCATGCTATCCAACTCCATCCTGGCTCGAGAGCTGTTTGTCTTGGAAACAGTGCAGCGTCCAGGCATGTTGCTACACAAGCCCCATTCTCTGCAAGACATTCAAAATAAAGTACTACAGGAACATGGGGAAAGCAGCTAGTTTAGTCCCTTTATTGTCTTGATAAGAGGAATTGTAATTACTCTGCCAATAGCAGGGGCATATAGAACAGAAGAAAAAATGTTTACCATAAATCCCAATTTACCACCAAAGGAGAGAGTAATGGAAAGACTGCTGCTGGATCAACTGATGCCTCTTTCCTCTCACTCTTCTCAGACACAACACACCCTGATGTGGTTTTACATGTTTGCAAACAGAACTGTTAGGGATCTTTTATGCAGCGGAGATGTGTATTCTAATGCAAGAGGGATTTAAGGAAACCAAATAAAACCAGGGAAATGGGGTGGGGAGAGAGAGGAAATAAACTTGAAGAAGTACTTCCCTCTACATTTGATTCAGAAAAGCAAAGTAGCTTTGTGCAGATGTGAAATGCAGTCATGTTTTATTTACAGATGTATTCCCCATGTGTTCACCTGTGGAATTCATTCCAGGGTACTCAAAAAATACATCCTAGTGGCCTCATAGCCACCATTTGCTGCACACTCCTGGCAGTTCCCTAACTGTCTCGGAAGGGAACGCATTCCAGCTGTCTCCTGCACTCATCCTCTGCCTGAGATACAAGCGTAACAATGCACGGAGAACAAAGCTACTCCCCTAACAAAGGCAGCATTAAACACTGGCAAGGAAATAAGCAATCAAATACTCCCTTCAAACATAGAGAAGGCACACAAGTTCACATTTTCTTCTGCATGCTTTCTTAGTAAGGGTTTGTGTATCTCAGAGATTAAAACTGTAACACATGCTTCAGTTGCTATGGTAATTCCCTTTCATTTTATTATTATTATTAACTGAAGAGCACTGTAAATAGCTATATAAATGTCCAGAACGCAAAACACAGCTCTGCCCCAGGCATCTTCCATTTAGACACCCATCTTTTCTGGCAAAACTTTATTGTTGTTGTTTTTAATAACTATGTATACTCTATGCATTGAAGCAAAACTGAAGCAGAGAGGTAGAGGAAATGGAATCCTCACTAATGAACAGCACGGTGTATGAGACCATTTCAGAACCCAAATATCACAGATGTTCAGGTGGAAATTATTTGTCATCTTACAAGGTCAAAAATGGGGTACAGTACTTTCTGAGTAATCATCTTTGCAGTATCACCAAGCCACCTCTAGTGAAAAGGGACCCCTGTAGTAAAAGTTCGGGTGATGGAGCTAGGACAGACCCAACGGCCTCACATGAGCGTTTGGGGCCATGCCTGCCTGTGGGAAGGAAAGGGCTATCACCATGCCTCACAAAACCTTGCAAATTAAAACTAGCCACAATACTGAACATGCTTGCGGTTGTGCGAGTTGAATTACCCAATTCAATAGGACACAGAATACTTATCTGCTTTGACAGGCATTGGCCTATCAAGCTTCATTAATAGAGGAAGATGTGCTTTTCTGAAGGCTTGGAAATCAGTAATGTTGAAGTTAAAAGGAAAAAACATGCATGGATAGTGAGACAGAACATGGGGAAGGAGCATCTCCCCAAAACCAGTTTTGAGAGTAAAAGGTATTCAAGCATAATCAGATTGATGCAGAAGCATTATTGTAGGTCTGGTCAGATCCATGTTCAGTGCTGTTTGAAAGTGCAGAAGTGTCTCTGCTGTGTGCCTGTGTGCATTCAGTGCTTTTCAGAGAGCAGTAGCATATAAACAGCAATCCATCAAAGTGTGGGTGGAGCAATGCTCGGGAGAGCAATTTTAGCATGCAGAAAGATGCAGAATACTAAAGCCGCAGGTTATGGAGGAAGAGCTGATTAAAATGAATGGCTAGGACAATACAAGGAGAAAGGTAAGACGTGAGACAGAAAACAGCAGGCAAGGAGAAGTAAAGAGGCAATAAAGTGATATAACGTTTTTCTTACAGGACTACTGTCATGGTTAGAAGGCTATTGCAGCATTCCACCCTTTTCCAATGAGTGTTATCCTAGACCTTCTGCATTTGCCTTTTCTGTAGAAGTTCCAAAGAAATTTCTTCTCAGAACAGCTCTTACATTCCAAGTATCATCTATGCAGCCTGGTTCTCTCCATTCCATCCCTCACAACTCTACACCAAGTGGGATAATAAGTCTCTTCAGCAAAAGTCACTTAACAGAAGGAACAATTCTCCTAAGGAAAACATTTTTTACAATATCACTCTATCTGTACAAATATTTATGTGCCTTATTTAAAGGCATATAATTTACTGAAAGAACAGATAGTTCCATTTTATCCAGCTGCCTCATGGGTCCACCAAAAGCTATCCTACCTCTTTCCTCAAGAAGCCAAACCAGGACACCAGTCTATTCTTCTGCCTTCTGAATTTTCCCAAAGAAGTTTCCAAGGCTGAGTAAATCAGAAGTATAGAACTGACCAACCAGAAATATCTCTGATGGCAAAGGGGTTTGAAAGTGGTTAAGGTTCAATTCCTTTCCCTCTTCTCTTCACTCTTGCCCTACTATACTAAACATATGAATCTGTCTTACAAATAACCTATAGCTACGATTCCATCAATTCAGATTAGCTATCTAGAGTGTGCCTCTTGAGTAAAAACAGCAGTGCAGGTATTTTTCAGAGCAGTTAACAGACATAAACAAAAGACAGTTTACTTTCTCCTTTCTCATGAAATTGCTGCATGGCTTCTCCATCTCTCAGGCTTTATCAAACTGTAAAAGAATTAAAACATGCTTCTTTATTGCTTCCTCTTCGAGTGTCAGTTATTCAGTTGCTAAGGGAACACAAAATGCAACTACACAGCTCCAACATACCAAGGTTCAGCTCCGCCTGATAAGAGTGATAGAGAAAACCAATGTGCTGAACAACAGAAATACATTCCCAGGCAAATCAAAAGGCAAGAAGTTCCTGTTCTGTACATAAGAAAATCTCTCAGAATGTTGTTTCAAACCCTCTTGGAGCAGTGCTGCTATCTATATTTATTATTCAGTCTCTGCATCCCACTTATCTCCTTCCCTTGGAGTCTCTTCTCCCGCTCTGCTCTGGACCACTTTGGAAGACCTGTGATGATTTTGCAAAGGTGCTGCTGTCAGGTCCTGCACACTTTGGTCCCAGCTTCCCCTGATTACAGCTTGATCAGTTACAGGCTACACCCTGAAGCATCAGCCTCTATTCTCATTGAGATGCCTCCCCGCAGCCTGGCTTCACTCACAGCAATAACTAGAGTTAGAGCTCCCCTAGTCTGAGGCATTTTTACCACTGACCAGCCCTGTGGAAAGTGACGCAGACAGAGTGGATGCTGCTTACAATTTCTGGCTAGGCTCTAGATACAAACAACTGTCTGGTTTTGAAAATTAAATTTACTGTACTGCTGATTCATTTCAAGTATCAGTCAGTCTTCAGGCCAAGAATACTGCCACTGAAAGGCAGCAATCTCAGCAAGGAGACAAGGCAAAATGAAAGACAAATCCGGAGGACTTGCAGCTGTGTGCTCCAAACTTCATTTTAGTATAATTAGGATTGATTCTTTGGTAAGCATTGGCCAGCTGAGTGGAAGACACAAACATACTGACAGCAATAAGGGCTCAGAGAAATGCAATCCAGGAAGCCCATGCTTGCTCACGCCCAGAGCATGATCCAGACTCGTGAATACATGCACATATGCCTATAAGAGGGGTGCTTTTTCTTGATGTTTATTGCTTTGGGTCTCTCAAAAGCAGCTAGATTTCAGGAGAGATTTGAGTCTGTGTTAGCCAGTATCCCAAGAGCTAAGAATGCCACTGGCAAGGGCAGGCTAACTCAAGAGCAGCTATTATCTTCAACATATTTACTGCAGTGGAGATTAAATGAAAGGAATTTAATACATCCCTGTGTCTGTTCTTTCTGAATCAGGAACTGGGCAAACAAAACCTGTATATATTTTACCAGTCCTTCACCCAAATGATGACATTTGACTTCTTCTGCACTATTATTTTATATTTTATTTATCCAGTGCTGAGAAGTTCTCCCTGGTACTTGTGGGTATATTTTATTCCACAAGAATTCAAACAACTGTTTCAAAATTTGAAAATACCTCAGTGAGAGCTCACATGGCCCTGTCAGACTTGGCTGCTTTAGAAATCAGTCTATAGACTCTATCAGTCCATTTAACAATTCTAAATAGACTCACGTTCAGAGATTACTTCAAACTTACAATTCATCATGTATTTAGCAAGAATCTTTGTTTTGATCCTCATTTAAAGAAAAAGCCTTGTCCTCTCAATTAGAAAACAAAGAGAAATGTTCATGCCTGAGCATTAAGTAGGCACTATCTTAACAGTCAATCTATCCTTGATATTTAGATGAAGTCAAACATGTTAAAGGAGGATAAGGAAAGACAATTCAGAAACCGAGAATACTGTTATGGTATCACCTCTATAATTCTCTTCTACACTATTTTTGCTCTTATGGCATGAAGTTCTAAATTAGTCCTGGTTTTAACTACAAAAGAACCAGTTTAAATGTGTGACAGGCCAAGTTTTACATTGATGCTATATCCATAAAAGGTTATTTTTCAACCAACAGCATTTTTTTAGGAGATACACTTATGCAGATCCATAGCCTTCCTAGCAGGTCGGGTGGGTATTTTGGTGGGGGCTTATTAGGATTGGGATTTTTTACATGTTTTCCAATCCTTACCAAGGTGAAGTTCCCAGCACAATAACCCTAGTTTATGTCTGATGCTTTCACTTTTACCTGTATGTTGTTCAAATGTCAGTGATTTTAGCACTGAGTTTAATCTTCACACATTTTTATCCTCTTGTTCCTGAAACCTCTCCAGCCTCTCTCTGCTGGATTTGGATGACAATGACCCAGAATGCATCATGCACATACACACACTGTTCCTTGAATGCCTTCAAGGCGTTTCATGGCAAGTCTACTGAATGGCACTGCTCCTTCAGAGCAGACATACAGAATGTCAGCTCCAAAAGCCTGCTAGATCCCCCAGAGGAATGTTACAACCAAGTCAAAAACCTGCTTTTGTGTGGACTGCAACAACCTGCAAGTCCTTGACACGCTTCACTGTTTCTTCACAACAGTTTGAGCGGGCAACTTGTAACCCTTCTGGTGCAAGAAGCCACATTGCCTGACAAACTAATACTAAAATCTGGAAGCACAGTTTGGAGCCATCTCTTGTGAATCTTTCCTCCATTGGATAACCTCAAGCAAAATCTTTAAGATCAGCTATAAACCAATATTCCCTGTACTAAAGAAGAAAGTCTACTTTCCTTAATAAAAGGCTATTCTGCAGTCTAGTATCTCATTTTTAATGCCCATCTTATCTCAGGCAAAACTGACCCTTTCTTAGGGGGTCAGAGGAAGAACCAAACATAGACTGAAGCAGTCAAACAATTTTATGTTCTAAGTAAAGGTCAAGTAGAGATAACATGAGGACACTTATGAATCATTTCTAGTTAACTATAAATATATAACTACCATTCTCCTCTTCTTTAACACCATTTTTACCCCTGTAGCCTAATGAGTCTCACTTGAATGTTCATCCTGTTTTCAGATAAGGGAAATGAGGCAAAGAGAAGGAAATTAAGTGACTTCCACAATTAGAGATGTGCTGCAGGTCCATGCAGCAATGCAATCCGAAAGTCCTCATCTGCTGTTTTACCTACTGAGTTGTGTTGCTTCCTTCATTAGCTGAAATATTAATTACTGACCATGTAAGTCAGGGTGAATGCCCTGTTCATGATCTCTACCTATATATTCAAATTTGCCTTTCTTGAATACTATTACATGTTGCTGCCTCTCTTTAATATAGAGCACACGGCTGGTTTCTGAGTTTCTCTGTCCATTCTGGTAGAGAATTCTGATTGAAGCCTCACTGCTATAGCAGTTTATCAGCTGATGCTTCAAGGATGCGTTCCATGGTGCTGCCAAACATCATAATGCTTGGTGGTAAGGGGCTAGCATGGCTGTTTATTTAAACCTAGCCAAGCATCTCTGGTTCTGGAAGCTGCAAAACTCCTAAGGCTACACTTGTGAAACAGTCCTGTGCTAACAGGATGAGCAATAGCTCCAGACAACACAAAGGGACTTTGCTTAGTGTAAAAGACAGGGACAAGTTACCAGCCAGGGACCAAACTAGCAATGAAATAATCTGGAAGGGGATTTTCTTACTCTGATGCCATCCATGAGTTTGGCTAGGTCCCAGACAAGCTGAAAAGAGTCTTTTGCACACTTTATTTCCACGGCTAGTTTTCCTTTGGTGCCAGAGAGCAAGAGCACAAAATCCCACTTTTATCACTCCTGCAATACAGTATAAGCCCCTAAAATGACAAAGAAAAATGCAGGTGACCAAGAGGACACTG